>NC_092412.1:9755430-10063959 GCF_040894005.1 Engystomops pustulosus | reverse complement strand
ATGGTTGATGAGGTTTAACGTAGATAAATGTAAAGTTATGCACTTGGGCCATGGAAACAAAAAGTATAATTATGTTCTAAATGGTCAATTACTTGGTAAAACTGGAGCTGAAAAGGACTTGGGGGTATTGGTGGACGGTAAACTTAATTTTAGTGACCAGAGCTGCCAAAGCAAATAAAATTATGGGATGCATCAAGAGAGGAATAGATTCTTAAGATAAAGACATAGTTTTGCCCTTATACAAATCCCTGGTAAGACCACACATGGAATATTGTGTACAGTTTTGGGCACCAGTGTATAGTAGGATATAGTAGAGCTGGAACGGGTGCAGAGGAGAGCAACCAGGATTATTAGGGGAATGGGGGGATTAGAATACACTGACAGATTACAAAATTTGGGATTATTCAGTTTAGAAAAAAGACGACTGAGGGGAGACCTCATTACAACGTACAAATACCTGAACGGACAATACAAGGATCTCTCCAAAGATCTTTTATACCTAGGCCTGTGACCAGGACAAGGGGGCATCCTCTACGCCTACAGGAGAGGCGATTCTACCATCAACATAGACAAAGGTTCTTTACTGTACGAGCAGTGAGACTATGGAACTCTCTGCCGCAGGAGGTTGTTATGGTGGACTTTATGTACATGTTCAAGAGAGGCCAGGATGCCTTTCTGGAGAGAAAAAATATCACGGGTTATAGGGATAAAACATTTATTTAATTCTTAAAGGTTGGACTTGATGGACTTGCGTCTTGTTCCAGCCTTATATACTATGATACATTACAAAGAACAAACAGTCATAAGGAACAATAGGAGTGAGGGCCCTGCTCAAAAAGATCTTTCAGACTATGAGGATGAGGGTGTTGACACAAGAGGTTGTATAATGGTCCAACCAATTTTTTTTATTAAGGAACGATATAGAATAATTTAATAAATAATTTCATAAATAAAAATTTTGCTGCATCAACCAGCCATCATCTTATTTACAGGGTCCTAGTTGAAAAAGACTGCAGAGAAGCCTGGAACTTGGTAAATATCTGATGTTTGCCAAATAACAGACGGGAGGAGGACATAGGATGGATTAGTAAAGGGAGAGTTGACATTTCATGCAGTTATCAAGTGTGATAGGCTTGCCTAAAGAAATGGGTTTTAAGAGCACGTTTGAAGCTTTGGAGGGTGGGTATTAGTCTGAGAGTCCGGGGATGGGCATTCCAGAGAATTTGAGCAACTCAGGAAAAGTCCTGGAGACGTGCTTGAGAGGTTTGAATTAAGGTTCAGGTTAATCTAATATCGCACGGGAAGGGCGATAGACTGAGATGAGAGATAGGAAGGTGCAGCATTATTCAGAGCTTTGTGGATGAGGGTTATTATTTTAAAGTGAATACGGAAGGAGACAGGCAGCCAGTGCAGTGATTAGCACAAACGGGAGGCATCCGTGTAGCGTTTGGCCTGAAAGACGAGCCTGACTGCTGCATTAAGAATAGATTGAAGAAGAGAGAGTTTAGCGAGTGGAAGACCGATTAGTAGGGAGTTACAGTAGTCTAGTCCAGAGTGAATAAGTGCAACAATTAGCATTTTAGAAGTTTCAAATGTCAGAAACGGTTGGATTCTGGAGATGTTTCTGAGATGCATGCGGCGAGAGTGAGCAAGAGATTGAATATATGGTGAAAAGGAGAGGTTGGAGTCCAGCACAACCCCAAGACAGCGGTGAGGTGAGGGTTAGGTTGGTTAGTAGATGGTGGAAAGGCAAGAAGTTCAGTCTTAGAAAGATTAAGTTTCAAGAAGAGAGAGGACTTGATGTTAGAGACAGCAGAGAGACATTCACTAGTGTTCTGGGGTAAGGCCGGGGTGATGTTACGTGCAGAAGTATATAGCTGGGTGTCATCAGCATAAAGATTATACTGGAAACCAAATCTGCTGATGGTTTTTCCAATGGGGACAGTATAGAGGGAGAAGAGAAGAGGACCTAGGACTGAGCCCTGAGGAACCCAACACTGAGGAGAGGACCTAGGACTGAGCCCTGAGGAACCCCGACACAGAGGAGAGGACCTAGGACTGAGCCCTGAGGAACCCCGACACTGAGAGGAAGATGAGACGATAAAGATCCAGAAAAGGAGACACTGAAAGTGCGGTCAGACAGATAGGAAGAAAACCAAAAGAGTGCAGTGTCCTTTAGGCCAATGGAGTGAAGCATCCTAAGGAGGAGCTGGTGGTCCACAGTATCAAACGCTGCCAATAGATTCGCGGAAACAGATTGCAGGGGGTCAAGGAGGGAGTTAACTGAGAGATAGCGGGTTAGCCGAGAATAGACCAGGCGTTCCAGTTTGGAAATGAAAGGGGGGTTAGACTAACTGGTAGTTAGTAGCGTTGGATGGGTCCAGAGAAGGTTTCTTTAGTAATGGGGTTACAACAGCATGCATGAAAGATGAGGGGAACAACACCAGAAGAGAGAGAGAGGTTGAAAATTTTAGTGAGGTGAGAAGTGACTGCTGGGGAGACTGTACGAGATGTGAGGGGATGGGGTCACTGATGCAGGCAGTGGGGTGATCAGAGGAGAGAAGCCTGGACACTTCTTCCTCTGTGACTGGTTCAAAAGAAGAGAGTGAACAAGATAAGGTACCGGAGGAAAGGGGATTAGTGGGGTGAGTGGATTGAGCAATTATTTCAAATGCAATCAATTTTATCCTTAAAGTAGGCGGCCAGATCTTCAGCCCCAAGGTCTGTGAGAGGTGGCTGCACCTTTGGTGTTAGTAAGGAGTGAAGAGTATCAAAGAGCCTTTTGGGGTTGTTAGAGAGAGAGGATATGAGATTAGTAAAATAGACCTGTTTAGCAAGGTGAAGGGCAGAGTTAAGTTTTTAGCATAAATTTGAAGTGTAAAAAGTCTGTAGATGTGCGCGATTTTCTCCACAGACGTTCGGCAATCCTGGAGCACTGCCGAAGGAAACAAGTTTGTTCAGTGTGCCAAGGTTGCCTGTATGTGTTGAAAATTTCGGATAGTGAGTGGTGCCATCTCATCTAGCGCGCTTCTGACAGTGTGATTATTGTGGTTAGCCAAGTTTGGACAGATGAAAGAAGAGATGGGGGACAGTGGAGACTGTAAGTTTTCTGTGAGTTGGTGAGTATCCTTTGCACGTGGATTCCGGTATAAATGATGGGTGGAAGGATTCTGAGAAGGTGAAGGATTATTGAAAGTAAAAGAAAGAAGGTTATGGTCTAAAAGTGGAAAAGAAGAATTGGTAAAATTAGATATTGAAGATGGTCCAGAGAAGACCAAATCGAGTAGGTTTCCCTCATTATGAGTGGGGGAATCGCAGTTGTTAAAGACCTAGAGAAGTAGTTAGTGCTAAGAGCTGAGAGGCAGAAGGGGAAATGGGAATGTTAACAGGGATGTTGAAGTCTGCGATGATGATGGTCGGAATGTCACAGGTTCAGGTTACATCACTCATTCAAGTTCATAATAAACACATGGGGGACGTTCTCACAGAACATATTGGAGCAGATTTACTTACCCGGCCCATTCGCGATCCAGCGGCGAGTTCTCTGCGGTGGATTCAGGTCCAGCCGGGATTCACTAAGGTAGTTCCTCCGACATCCACCAGGTGGCGCTGCTGCGCTGAAGTTCCCCAGCCTATTCCTAGTGAAGGCAAGTGCAAGCTCCGCGACACTTTTTTTTTTTTTTTAAATGCGGCGCTTTTTCCGAATCCGTTGGGTTTTCATTCGGCCACGCCCGCGATTTCCGTCGTGTGCATGCCAGCGCCGATGCGCCGCAATCCGATTGCGAGCGCCAAAATCCCGGGGCAATACAGGGACAAACGGCGCAAATCGGAAATATTCGGGTAACACTTTGGGAAAACACGAATCGGACCCTTAGTAAATGACCCCCATTGTGCTGAGGGGTCTTCACTGCTGCAGGGGTTACAAGGTCATGACTGTGAGCTGCAGCGTCCAACTGCCCCATGTAACATACACCTCAACCCCTACCAGACACACAGCCCCATGTAACATCCACCTCAACCCCTGCCAGACTCGCAACCTGTGTAACATTGACCTCAACCCCTGCCAAACACGCAGCCCCATGTACCACACACTTCAACCTCTGCCAGACACGCAGCCCCATGTAACACACAACTGAACCCCTACCAGACACACAACCCCATGTAACACACACCTGAACCCCTACCAGACACGCAGCCCCATGTACCATACACCTCAGCCTCTACCAGACACGCAGCCCCATGTACCACACACCTCAAACCCTGCCAGATGTGACGTGCCGCCCTGTCCCATGTACCACACACATTTACCTTTGCCAGACGGGACGCCCCATGTACCACATACCTCAAACCCTGCCAGACACGCAGCCCCATGTAACGTACACCTCACCCCCTACCAGACACGCAGCCCCATGTAACGTACACCTCAACCCCTACCAGACACGCAGCCCCATGTAACGTACACCTCAACCGATACCAGATATGTAGCCTCATGTAACATACACCTCAGCACTTATCAGCCATGCAGTCTCATGTAACCCATCTCATAGCAGCTCTGCTCCCCTGCTGTCAGGTTCCCGCCAGACACATGTACACACCGCCCTGCTGTCAGGTTCCCGCCAGACACATGTACACACCGCCCTGCTGTCAGGTTCCCGCCAGACACATGTACACACCGCCCTGCTGTCAGGTTCCCGCCAGACACATGTACACACCGCCCTGCTGTCAGGTTCCCGCCAGACACATGTACACACCGCCCTGCTGTCAGGTTCCCGCCAGACACATGTACACACCGCCCTGCTGTCAGGTTCCCGCCAGACACATGTACACACCGCCCTGCTGTCAGGTTCCCGCCAGACACATGTACACACCGCCCTGCTGTCAGGTTCCCGCCAGACACATGTACACACCGCCCTGCTGTCAGGTTCCCGCCAGACACATGTACACACCGCCCTGCTGTCAGGTTCCCGCCAGACACATGTACACACCGCCCTGCTGTCAGGTTCCCGCCAGACACATGTACACACCGCCCTGCTGTCAGGTTCCCGCCAGACACATGTACACACCGCCCTGCTGTCAGGTTCCCGCCAGACACATGTACACACCGCCCTGCTGTCAGGTTCCCGCCAGACACATGTACACACCGCCCTGCTGTCAGGTTCCCGCCAGACACATGTACACACCGCCCTGCTGTCAGGTTCCCGCCAGACACATGTACACACCGCCCTGCTGTCAGGTTCCCGCCAGACACATGTACACACCGCCCTGCTGTCAGGTTCCCGCCAGACACATGTACACACCGCCCTGCTGTCAGGTTCCCGCCAGACACATGTACACACCGCCCTGCTGTCAGGTTCCCGCCAGACACATGTACACACCGCCCTGCTGTCAGGTTCCCGCCAGACACATGTACACACCGCCCTGCTGTCAGGTTCCCGCCAGACACATGTACACACCGCCCTGCTGTCAGGTTCCCGCCAGACACATGTACACACCGCCCTGCTGTCAGGTTCCCGCCAGACACATGTACACACCGCCCTGCTGTCAGGTTCCCGCCAGACACATGTACACACCGCCCTGCTGTCAGGTTCCCGCCAGACACATGTACACACCGCCCTGCTGTCAGGTTCCCGCCAGACACATGTACACACCGCCCTGCTGTCAGGTTCCCGCCAGACACATGTACACACCGCCCTGCTGTCAGGTTCCCGCCAGACACATGTACACACCGCCCTGCTGTCAGGTACCCGCCAGACACATGTACACACCGCCCTGCTGTCAGGTACCCGCCAGACACATGTACACACTGTCCTGCTGTCAGGTTCCCGCCAGACACATGTACACACTGCCCCGCTGTCAGGTTCCCGCCAGACACATGTACACACTACCCTGCTGTCAGGTTCCCGCCAGACACATGTACACACTTCCCTGCTGTCAGGTTCCCGCCAGACACATGTACACACTGCCGCTGTCAGGTTCCCGCCAGACACATGTACACACTGCCGCTGTCAGGTTCCCGCCAGACACATGTACACACTTCCCTGCTGTCAGGTTCCCGCCAGACACATGTACACACTGCCGCTGTCAGGTTCCCGCCAGACACATGCACACACTACCCTGCTGTCAGGTTCCCGCCAGACACATGTACACACTGCCCTGCTGTCAGGTTCCCGCCAGACACATGTACACACTTCCCTGCTGTCAGGTTCCCGCCAGACACATGTACACACTGCCGCTGTCAGGTTCCCGCCAGACACATGCACACACTACCCTGCTGTCAGGTTCCCGCCAGACACATGTACACACTGCCGCTGTCAGGTTCCCGCCAGACACATGCACACACTACCCTGCTGTCAGGTTCCCGCCAGACACATGTACACTGTGACCGTTCTCTCCTCTGCTTCCCGCTCTGTGAAGAGACTGCGCAGTAAGCAGCGCCCCTTTCCGGGAGGCTCCGCCCCTTCCCGTGACATCATAGCTGCAAGGAAAAGCTCCATACAAGACACCGGAGGAGCAGAGCTTGGGCTTGTTATCATTGCTATTCGTCTCCCGCCCTCCTATAGCTCCGCCCTGTATTTTCCCCCGCCTCCGTGTAGCTCCGCCCCCGTGTAACCTCTGGCCAGTTGAGGAATTTTTGTCACAAGCTCATTGGACTCAACAGCAGCAGAGTATGTAACTGTATATATATGTCTGTGTACAGTATAGGTGTGGGGTGTATATATGACTATGTATGTAGCTGTATATATGTCTCTGTATACAGTATAGGTGTGGGGTGTATATATGACTA
The DNA here is from genome assembly GCF_040894005.1 of Engystomops pustulosus. Taxonomy (NCBI): domain Eukaryota; kingdom Metazoa; phylum Chordata; class Amphibia; order Anura; family Leptodactylidae; genus Engystomops; species Engystomops pustulosus. Next base: position 10,057,175 of record NC_092412.1, on the reverse strand, counting down.
TGTATGTAGCTGTATATATATGTCTCTGTATACAGTATAGGTGTGGGGTGTATATATGACTATGTATGTAGCTGTATATATGTCTCTGTATACAGTATAGGTGTGGGGTGTATATATGACTATGTATGTAGCTGTATATATGTCTCTGTATACAGTATAGGTGTGGGGTGTATATATGACTATGTATGTAGCTGTATATATATATATATATATATGTCTCTGTATACAGTATAGGTGTGGGGTGTATATATGACTATGTATGTAGCTGTATATATATATATATATATATATATATATATATATATATATATATGTCTCTGTATACAGTATAGGTGTGGGGTGTATATATGACTATGTATGTAGCTGTATATATATATATATATATATGTCTCTGTATACAGTATAGGTGTGGGGTGTATATATGACTATGTATGTAGCTGTATATATGTCTCTGTATACAGTATAGGTGTGGTGTGTGTATATGACTATGTATGTAGCTGTATATATATATATATATATATATATATATATATATGTCTCTGTATACAGTATAGGTGTGGGGTGTATATATGACTATGTATGTAGCTGTATATATATATCTCTGTATACAGTATAGGTGTGGGGTGTATATATGACTATGTATGTAGCTGTATATATATATCTCTGTATACAGTATAGGTGTGGGGTGTATATATGACTATGTATGTAGCTGTGTATATATATATATATATCTCTGTATACAGTATAGGTGTGGGGTGTATATATATATATATATATATATATATATATGTCTCTGTATACAGTATAGATGTGGGATGTATATATGACTATGTATGTAGCTGTATATATATGTCTCTGTATACAGTATAGGTGTGGGGTGTATATATATATATATGTCTGTATACAGTATAGGTGTGGGGTGTATATATATATATGTCTCTGTATACAGTATAGGTGTGGGATGTATATATGACTATGTATGTAGCTGTATATATATGTCTGTATACAGTATAGGTGTGGGGTGTATATATATGTCTCTGTATACAGTACAGGTGTGGGGTGTATATATGACTATATATGTAGCTGTATATATGTCTCTGTATACAGTATTGGTGTGGGGTGTATATATGACTATGTATGTAGCTGTATATATGTCTCTGTATACAGTATCGGTGTGGGATGTATATATGACTATGTATGTAGCTGTATATATGTCTCTGTATACAGTATAGGTGTGGGGTGTATATATGACTATGTATGTAGCTGTATATATATGTCTGTATACAGTATAGGTGTGGGGTGTATATATGACTATGTATGTAGCTGTATATATATATGTCTCTATACAGTATAGATGTGGGGTGTATATATGACTATGTATGTAGCTGTATATATATGTCTCTGTATATAGTATAGGTGTAGGATGTATATATGACTATGTATGTAGCTGTATATATATGTCTCTGTATATAGTATAGGTGTAGGATGTATATATGACTATGTATGTAGCTGTATATATATGTCTCTGTATACAGTATAGGTGTGGGATGTATATATGATTTGTATGTAGCTGTATATATATGTCTCTGTATACAGTATAGGTGTGGGGTGTATATATGACTATGTATGTAGCTGTATATATATGTCTCTGTATACAGTATAGGTGTGGGGTGTATATATGACTATGTATGTAGCTGTATATATATGTCTCTGTATACAGTATAGGTGTGGAGTGTATATATGACTATGTATGTAGCTGTATATATATATGTCTCTATACAGTATAGGTGTGGGGTGTATATATATGTCTCTGTATACAGTATAGGTGTGGGGTGTATATATATGTCTCTGTATACAGTATAGGTGTGGGGTGTATATATGACTATGTATGTAGCTGTATATATATGTCTCTGTATACAGTATAGGTGTGGAGTGTATATATGACTATGTATGTAGCTGTATATATATATGTCTCTATACAGTATAGGTGTGGGGTGTATATATGACTATGTATGTAGCTGTATATATATTTCTCTGTATACAGTATAGGTGTGGGGTGTATATATGACTATGTATGTAGCTGTATATATATGACTCTGTATACAGTATAGGTGTGGGGTGTATATATGACTATGTATGTAGCTGTATATATATGTCTCTGTATACAGTATAGGTGTGGGGTGTATATATGACTATGTATGTAGCTGTATATATATATATATATATATATATATATATATATATGTCTCTGTATACAGTTTAGGTGTGGGATGTATATATGAGTATGTATGTAGCTGTATATATATGTCTCTGTATACAGTATAGGTGGGGGTTGTATATATGACTATGTATGTAGCTGTATATATATATATATATCTGTATACAGTATAGGTGTGGGGTGTATATATATATGTCTCTGTTTACAGTCTAGGTGTGGGGTGTATATATGACTATGTATGTAGCTGTATATATATATATATGTCTCTGTATACAGTATAGGTGTGGGGTGTATATATGACTATGTATATAGCTGTATATATATATATATATATATGTCTCTGTATACAGTTTAGGTGTGGGGTGTATATATGACTATGTATGTAGCTGTATATATATATCCCTGTATACAGTATAGGTGTGGGGTGTATATATGACTATGTATGTAGCTGTATATATGTCTCTGTATACAGTATCGGTGTGGGGTGTATATATGACTATGTATGTAGCTGTATATATGTCTCTGTATACAGTATCGGTGTGGGATGTATATATGACTATGTATGTAGCTGTATATATGTCTCTGTATACAGTATAGGTGTGGGGTGTATATATGACTATGTATGTAGCTGTATATATGTCTCTGTATACAGTATAGGTGTAGGGTGTATATATGACTATGTATGTAGCTGTATATATATGTCTCTGTATACAGTATAGGTGTGGGATGTATATATGACTATGTATGTAGCTGTATATATGTCTCTGTATACAGTATAGGTGTGGGGTGTATATATGACTATGTATGTAGCTGTATATATATATTTCTCTGTATACAGTATAGGTGTGGGATGTATATATGACTATGTATGTAGCTGTATATATATGTCTCTGTATACAGTATAGGTGTGGGGTGTATATATGACTATGTATGTAACTATATATATTTCTCTGTATACAGTATAGGTGTGGGGTGTATATATGACTATATATGTAGCTGTATATATATATGACTCTGTATACAGTATAGGTGTGGTGTGTATATATGACTATGTATGTAGCTGTATATATATGTCTCTGTATACAGTATAGGTGTGGGGTGTATATATGAGTATGTATGTAGCTGTATATATATGTCTCTGCATACAGTATAGGTGTGGGGTGTATATATGACTATGTATGTAACTATATATATTTCTCTGTATACAGTATAGGTGTGGGCTGTATATATGACTATATATGTAGCTGTATATATATGTCTCTGTATACAGTATAGGTGTGGGGTGTATATATGACTATGTATGTAGCTGTATATATATTTCTCTGTATACAGTATAGGTGTGGGGTGTATATATGACTATGTATGTAGCTGTATATATATTTCTCTGTATACAGTATAGGTGTGGGATGTATATATGACTATGTATGTAGCTGTATATATATGTCTCTGTATACGGTATAGGTGTGGGATGTATATATGACTATGTATGTAGCTGTATATATATGTCTCTGTATACAGTATAGGTGTGGGGTGTATATATGACTATGTATGTAGCTGTATATATATATTTCTCTGTATACAGTATAGGTGTGGGGTGTATATATGACTATGTATGTATCTGTATATATATGTCTCTGTATACAGTATAGGTGTGGGGTGTATATATGACTATGTATGTAGCTGTATATATGTCTCTGTATACAGTATAGGTGTGGGGTGTATATATGACTATGTATGTAGCTGTATATATATGTCTCTGTATACGGTATAGGTGTGGGATGTATATATTACTATGTATGTAGCTGTATATTTATATATATATGTCTCTGTATACAGTTTAGGTGTGGGGTGTATATATGACTATGTATGTAGCTGTATATATATGTCTCTGTAAACAGTATAGGTGTGGGGTGTATATATCGAGTGAGACATATATTCTAGAAGTGAATAAATTGGATGGAATGTAATTAATGAACATAGTAATAGAAAGAAGTACAAAAATAGAACGTGAAAAATTTTTTTTGACACCAATCGCTAAAAATAAAGTGCCAAGTGCATATAAAATACATGTAAAGTGCAGGCGTAGATATGAACAATCAGCCATAATTGTCCCAAATAGGTCTCTGTGGTCAAATCTAATCGGCACACTGAAACCAACATATACACGTATACCTGCATGGGCCCATGCTCATTCACCCAACACACACACCGCAACATACAATCAAAGATATTATATGAGCAATATAATACATGTAAAGCAATACAATAATAGATACGAAGGGTACTTAATATGTCATTATGACCAAGCAAATCTTGGAAACTGGACCTGTATGCGGTCAAATTACACAAAGGGATCGGACCGGAGATTTGGGAAAGCAGGCATCGCTCCAAGCAGAGCAGACGTGAGTTTGATAAGACTTCTGGGAGGAACCACACACGGCCAATGGGGACCCAGGAAGGAGGCCGTCAGGCGGAGCTTTAATAGAGTCGAGACATGAGTCTGAAAATAATGAAGCAGTACACTGAGCATCAAAATACAAACAGAGCAAAAGGCAGAAAAGTAGTGTTCTCGAGGACACCAATGGAGGAAGCAACCCCTGGATGGAGGGTGGGCGCGTGCCCCCATAGATAGAAAAGATGGTGGGAAAGGAAGAAAAAAGAGACAAACGAGAAAAAGAGAAAAATTACAGAAAAAGAAAGGGAAAGAAAGGGAAAGAAAGAGAAAAAGAAAAGTGGGGGAGGGTGAGTGATCACAGGGAGTGACCAAAATGTGTGTGGGGAACCCATGGTGAGGTAAATAGCAATACTGAAGAATGGAATGCCCCCTGTGACAGGTGGAAAACCAGTGAAATGTGAAATAGTGATCCATGGCCAAGGAAATGTAAGCCTGGTGCTGAGTGACCCAAAGAAAAATGAGTGTGGCCAAATGCCACCAGTATAAGGAAAGAATGTGCATGTGAGGCTATGCGAAAGGTGTATGAAGGAAATCAGTGTGCCCGTGCGTGTGTCAAGAAGGGATCACTATGACATAAGGTGACCCGGAGTGCAAAAAATATATAAGCAAATGGTGAAAAGAATAACCAAAAACGTGATGGAAGGGCCAAAAAAGTGAACGAAGAAAACAGTGAGAAAAAAGAAAATGAAGGAAGAAAATGAAAAACCGAAAAAACCAATGGGGGGCATGCTGCAAGAATAAGGGCCTGACCGATGCAGATACCTACTTTTTGTAGAAGCCGGAGAAGAGTATTTCTTCATTCATCCCCAAGGGAGCCAGTGTTCTCAGTTCGAATATCCATTTGGCTTCGAGTCGGAGAAGGGCCGGGGTTAAGTCCCCTCCCCTTATGTTGGGTTGCACTCTGTCAAGGCCAATGATTCTTAGGTTAGAAGGATCACCTCTGTGCACACTGAGGAAATGTTTTGCCACTGTGGATAATTGTTTCCCATCTTTGAGATCTCGTCCCGCATTATTAATCGTGGAGATGTGTTTCTGTACTCTTTTGCGTAACTCCTGGCCTGTTTGGGGCATACATTTTGGGGCAGGAACACATTAGGCCATAGATGACACATCGCGACTGGCAATTCACATAGGTCCAGAGTTTGATGCTCCTGGAATCAGCCGGGTTTTGAAAGTTGTCACCTCTTAGGATCAAAGGACAAATTGTGCAATCTCCACACGGGTACGTGCCACGGAGTCGTTGACCATGTCCGATTGCCCTTTTTGGTCATTGAAAGTGGCTTTTAGTTAGACTGTCGCAGAGATTTTTGGCCCGTCTGGCGACCATCCTCGGTACAGGGGGAATATGTATGTCCAGTCTGGGCTCACTGGGCCCCAATTTTTATGTAGCAGTTTGTATATGTCAGACCATTGATTATGGTAAGTCGTTATGAGGCAGGGTTTGCCATCAGACATTTTGATTCTTGGTACAAAGGTATCTTGTCTTGGAGTTTGTTTGGCACGGATAAAAGCCCTAGAGACCACTTTTTTCGGGTAGGCACGGTTCTGAAGTCTGTGTGTTAGATCTCTAGCTTGCTCAATGAATTCTTCTTGTGTGCTACAGTTCCTCCTAACACGTAAAAATTGCCCTGTTGGGCTGCCGTCTTTCAGGTGTCGGGGGTGAAAGCTCCGGTAGTGCAGCAGGTTTCTTTCCTGTTTAATGTTGTTTCAATGACTTTCTGCTGGAGGGAAATCCGTAGGTCCAGAAAATTTACTTCTGTTTGGGAAAACACCGGTGTTAGCCGTATTTGCCACTCATTAGCATTGAGATCCTCCACAAATGCCCGACAGGTCTCGGGTGGTCCCCCCCAGAGGACAAGCACATCGTCGATATAGCGATACCAACCGATGACATGCCTCTGGAAGTCCCTGGATGGGTACACCCTGGTCTCCTCCCACCAACCTAAAAATAGGTTGGCGTAGGAAGGGGCACAGCGTGCACCCATCGCTGTACCCGAGACCTGCCTGAAAAAAGTCCTATCAAAGACAAAATAATTATGCCTCAGTACGAACCCCAAAAGTTCCAAAAGGAACATTTGATGGCGCTCATCCCCCACCTGCTCTTGTTGCATGTAATAGGCCACTGCATTCACACCCACCTCGTGTAAAATGTTGGTATAGAGGGACTCGACGTCCATGGAAATGATCCAGATTTCTTCTTCAATGGCCGTGAGGTTCAGTTTGTTTAGTTGGTCAATCAAGTGTGAAGAGTCCCTGATGTACGAGGTTAGTTTGGTGACACAATCCTGTAGAAAGAAGTCAATGTAAATGCATGATTTTTTGCATAAGCTGCCAATTCCCGCCACTATAGGTCTCCCGGGGGGGTTTGACACTGCCTTATGCACCTTTGGTAACATGTAGAAGGTGGGCGTCACCGGTGTCTTAACCGTGAGAAAGTCCTTCTCTCGTCGTGTGATAGTGCCCGACCTCAAAGCGAAATCTATAAGGCGATCTAATTTGTCCTTAAAGACACTGGTGGGGTCTGAGGGTAAAACAGAATAATGTTGGCGATTACGTAATTGCCTATTGGCTTCTGAAATATATTGTTCTGTTGGCCACAATACGACGTTTCCGCCTTTATCGGCCTCTTTTACAACAAAATCAGTATTCTTACGTAGGTCTTGGATTGCCTGCCGTTCGTCTATGGAGAGATTTTCAAATTTTCGTGGTTCCTCCTTAAGATCTCGTATATCACGGACCATACAGTCGAAGAAAATCTGAATGGCTGGGAATAAGCGTAAATTAGGAGTGGCCTGTGACGGTGTACGTGGTGTAAACTGTAACCTACCTGTTGCACGGCCATGCGTTTCCTCATTTTCCCTTAAAAGATCCAAAAGATCTGAGAAGGTCCTACGATCCACATCCGACATATGGTCCATGAGAGAGGGCTGGTGATATAAAAGTTTGAATGTCAGCTGTCTACAGTATAGATATACGTCTTTTATAAGGGTAAATTTGTCAAGCTTTTGCATCGGAGAAAAACTCAAGCCTTTACTCAGGACCTGCTGTTCAATGCTAGATAACCTATAGGTGGAAAGATTAATAATTTGTAGATCATGCTTACCCTCCGTGTTCAATTGTTGTGTTTTTGAGGACCCCTCTTGTAGCTTGGTGACCACCGGTGCCGGAGGCCTCTTTTTCTGATGTTTGGTATGTTCGTGTCCGAATTCCCTGGGTCGCCATCCAGTTCGCTTGTGTCCGAGGATAAAAAATCGTCGCTAGGGGACATTTCTCTGCTCTCTTTTGGTCTGGTTGTGCGTTTTGGAAATCTCCTCATATTACCCGTATGCGTCCATCTGTAGGCTGTTCTCCGGTCATAGTCACCCCGATCCCTGGCAAATTTATCCAGTTTCTTTTGTATGATGTCTTTTTCATATTTGTCAATTGCCTCCTTCAATTTTAGCCGGAATGGCTGTACTAACATGCATTTGTGTTGTGTGACTTTTATGATCCAGGGATCTATACCCTGACATTTCCAGGCTTCTGCAGAGTTTTGTAATCTTCCTCCTACCAGCAGATATCTGGCAGGGATATCAGTTGGTTTGGCTTCTTCCATGTGCCCTACAGTGTCTTCTCCTATAGAAGGGAGTCCATTAGTTCATCCAATTGAGAACCAAATAGTTTTCCAGGCTTAAATTCCATATTGCATAAAGCACTCTTAGATTTTATGTCCGCCACCCAAGACTTAAGTCGGCTCTTCTACCTGACAAAGCCATACTCTCTGCTGACAATCTCACAGCCTGACTGGAGGCGTCACATAAAAATTCACTTGCCAACGACCTGTATCTAAAGGCCTTCAGGAGATCATCCTTGTGGACTTCCTCGTGAATGTCATCTTAGAGCTGATTCAAACTGGACCTAAGAGATTTATCTACTGTAGAACTGACTTTGACTTGAGCCGCTCCTGTGTCATATGAACTTCTAAAAGTCTATTTTACGGTCTAATACTTCCTGTAAACTAGCGACATCTTCTACAGCGGTGGTTGCGAACCTATGGCACGGGTGCCAGAGGTGGCACTCGGAGCCCTTTCTGTGGGCACCCAGGCCATCACCAGAGAGGACTCCAAGTAGTCCCAGACAGCCCAGGACTTGCTGTGCATAGAGCTATTTTAAAGTGACAGCGCTACCTGGGACTACTGGAGGAGTGGGAAGGTGTGGACAGATCTGGATTATCCTTGTAGCTGGATGTTTTCTACCTTAGAGTTTCTTAAGGTAGAGTTTCTTAAGGAGTTTCTTAGACAAATTGTCTGATATAAGACATCATCTCCTGAGATAGGGAAGAATCATCCTGAGCTCCTGATGCCTACAATGTCCGTACAGTCTGAACTCACAACCATCCGGCAATAAATCTTCACTATTATGGCAGGTCAGATGCTTCCACTTAGAAGACACTTTGCCGCCTCTAGTCTCGGCCTTCTTGAATCTTCTGATCCACGGCTGCACATCTACAATGAAACCAACATACTACTACTATATTGTCCTCTAATCACACTACTTATTGTTGTGGGTTGTCGCCTTAGAGGCGGGTTCTCAGAAAGCAATATGGCCACGGCTTGATAAATACAATCTCCGACACTAACTATAATTTGTTACCTCTTTAAATGCCGCCAGGAAAGCTGCATAAAAATACAGCATATAAATCAATGTGTTGCTTGCTCTTCAGGACATACCCGACGGCGACACAAATATGCTGTCATTTTGGATTGTTACTTACTGATGACCTAATGGGGAGTGATTGTCCTCCCAAAAATGGTGGTGCCCACGCACAATATCACATTTTGATTAGGTTTGGGACATATGGATTTAAAACCTGATGACTGCTAATTAGGGCGGAGCGCGTGTTCCTGTCTCTACACATTCTTTTGCCTTTAATCTTTATCATTTTTCCTCAGGTTCTATAGATACAGGACTCCCTGAGGTTTCTCCTAAAGATGATCCTTTCCATCAATGATCCACCAGGGATCCGGGAGAAGGACAGAAAGCAGATGGCGGCCAGGATCCTGGAGCTCACCCTGGAGATGATCTCCTTGATAACCGGAGAGGTGAGAGTCTCCCAGGACACGGCTCTTATCTCTAGGAATAACAGCGGGAAATGACTGGAGAGGTGAAGGATTCTTAGGATCTATGTAGTGATCAGTGTCTCCCCATACACAGGATTACACAGTAGTGAAGAAGTCGTCTGGTGAGTGTGTGACCCCCCGTGTGTCAGGAGGATGGACCCAGAGCCCCATCACCGAGCCTCCACCTCATTCACTGATACATGAGCAGAAGATCCTAGAACTTACCTCCAGGATCACTGAGCTGCTGAGCGGAGAGGTGAGCGCTGCCGGGAATGCTGGGACATTGTACAATAACACAAGGGAGGGGTCTGGGTGATGACTGTGTCATTGTGGGTGTCAGGTTCCTATAAGGTGTCAGGACGTCACTGTCTATTTCTTCATGGAGGAGTGGGAGTATATAGAAGGACACAAGGACCAGTACAAAGACATCATGACAGTGAATGGCTCCCCAGGAATGGACAATGGAAGAGACTACATGGATGCGAGGATATTAGACATTACCACAGAGATCATCTCCTCGATAACCGGAGAGGTGAGAGTCTCCCAGGACACGGCTCTTATCTCTAGGAATAATAGCGGGAAATGACTGGAGAGGTGAAGGATTCTTAGGATCTATGTAGTGATCAGTGTCTCCCCATACACAGGATTACACAGTAGTGAAGAAGTCGTCTGGTGAGTGTGTGACCCCCCGTGTGTCAGGAGGATGGACCCAGAGCCCCATCACCGAGCCTCCACCTCATTCACTGATACATGAGCAGAAGATCCTAGAACTTACCTCCAGGATCACTGAGCTGCTGAGCGCAGAGGTGAGCGCTGCCGGGAATGCTGGGACATTGTACAATAACACAAGGGAGGTGTCTGGGTGATGACTGTGTCATTGTGGGTGTCAGGTTCCTATAAGGTGTCAGGACGTCACTGTCTATTTCTCCATGGAGGAGTGGGAGTATATAGAAGGACACAAGGACCAGTACAAGGACATCATGATGGAGGACCACCAGCCCCTCACATCACCAGGTAAGAGGAGACCTTCCTATTGTTAGAGGACAGAGCAGGTGTGATTAGTCTGTTCCTTCTGGAATCAATATTCTGGTTTGGCTTAATCCCACATCATGTTATTAGACTTCTTGTAGGCCATGTTTGGTGTTAAGGGGGCTGCCTTCAAGGTAGCAAAAGGAGGGACTTATTTTCTATCTGCTCCTCCCGTATAGCTTCATTCTCTTCTCTTGCTGATGAGAATGTATTGATACAGTTGGCCTTTCTCTCCTGCTACAGACTATCATTTCTGGGCATCACTGATCTCCTGATACCTCTCTAACTGGAGCTCCATTGTCACTCTCACATCACCTCCTCTACCCCTCTCTGTTGGCATCCACTTGGCTCTGCCTTAGGTTCCTACTTCATGTACACCTTTTGGCCTAGGACCAGGGCCTGATTATATGCGGGGCCCGCCACTTTGCTCCTATAGGAAGCCCCTACCAATCTGGACAATATGGCCACCCGTATCGCCCAATAGACGTGTGCCAAACCACTGGTAATCTGGCCGGCAGATTTGGGTTCATGGCAGAGCAAGGGAGCAGCGTTCCCTGCTCTGCCATTTACGTATGAGCGCAGCGCAGAGGTGACATCACATAGTGCGACGCTTGCACCAGATGTCTGACCTGCCGGAAGAGGAGGAAGCTGATTGGCGTAGCAGGCAAGCTGGAGAAGGTAAGCAAAGTTTTACTAATTTACTTGTAACTGTATATTCTTAATACTGGGGGAGGGCTGTATATAGCTAATGCTGGGGGAGGGCTGTATATAGCTGATGCTGGGGAAGGGCTTCATATAGTTTAAGCTGGGGGAGAGCTGTATAAAGTGATTACCGAAGGCTTTTCTGAGGAGGAGAGAGCTTGACCATTTGTTGTTGATGTATTGCATTACACCTCCTCCCTTTGTTTGTCCTGCTATTTCCCTGTCTGCCCTGATAATAAGACATCAATCCCACAATTTTGTGGGTCCTGCAAGAAATTGAGAATATTTTTGTGTGGCTAAACCACCTCTACGCCATGTGGGCAGGGAGGGGCATGGCCAGCCGCAGAATGGGCCGGTAATAGGCGTTCCTGCCTGCATCATTTTAATAAACTTGCAAACTTTAGTTTGAAGGTTTTTGTGCACAGCTACCTCAAGTCAGACCTAGCGTAGTTTTGCCTAAATGTGCGGCCACCTGATGGGTACATCAAGAGGCCTATACCCCCTGATGTATCAGATAGGGGGGAATATATCATATGCTTGTGCTCGTGCGCCCCTGGCCACCCACGCCTGCCAGGTACCAACGCCAGTGACTGCTCAGCCTTGGACGCTCACACTCTATAGCTCGTGCCCAGACGCAGGTCAGGAACGCCGTACACCAGCCCATTCCCCCCGTATGTGGGTTAATATTATATGTGTATGCCGGGGCTAACAAGCATCTGGTAAATGGGGGGCCCCCCATTAGGAATTTTGTCTAGGGCATTGTTATTACGCCACTGTATGGAAGAAATAGATCTAATGCATCTCTCCCGACAGACCTACCCATCACTAGTTATGACTCCACACTCTCCCTGGTACAAGAAGTCCCTGCTGCCTTTGCCACCTCCACCTCACAAACATCCTGCACCTCTGATCTTCAACTCATTGGGGCTCATTTACTTACCTGGTCCAGTCGCGATCCAGCGGCGGGTTCTCCGACGCTCATTCGGGTTCTGCTGGGATTCACTAAGGTCCGTGCGCCGATATCCACTAGGTGTCGCTGCTGCGGCGAGGTCCGCTGGAGTTCACCGGAGTCCACCTTCTATTTTTTGGTGCAGGTAAGCGCGTGTCAAGCGACACTTTTTTTTTAACACCTCAGGTTCTCAGACGGCCACGCCCCTTGATTTCCGTTGCATGCAACCCGATGCAAAATCCGATTGTGTGCGCCAAATTCCCGGCGTAAATCGGAAAATGTTCGGACCCTTAGTAAATGACCACCATTGTCAACAAAATTACTGACCTAATTCATGACCAAGTCATCTCCCACTTGGCAACTGCAATATTCTTCTCTATGGTATATGAGGTCTTAATTTTTAATCAATTTTATTTCTGCCATCAGCCAACGAACATAGTGGGGCACATTTACTAAGGGTCCGCACGGCGCATTTTCGTCGGGTTTCCTGACTATTTCTGATTTGCACCGCATTTAAGTGGGGTTTTTGGCGCACGTGATCGGATTTTGTCGCAATAGTGTCGACTTTCATGCGACACAAATCGGGGGTCGTAGCAGATGGACAAACGTGGGATTTACAATTCAAATTGTGTCGTAAGACATACACTCACATACACCGGGAAGAAGAAGGTGAACTCCGGCGGACCTCAGCGGGGGAACCGACACATGCAGGAAAATGGACGCACGATCTTAAAGAATGGCGCCGGACTTCATCCTCGTCGGAGAACGCACCTCGGGGATCGCAACAGGACTGGGTAAGTAAATTTGCCCCAATGACTGCTCCAACATTACCTCATCTCTACTGAATGCACATTTCCCCTAAATGACTTCAGTTTTTCCACACTGCACCCCTAAAAGTACTATAGTCACTTACAATATAATGTCCCATGAATATATTTACTATTTTCTACTATTTATATATATATATATACAGCACTTACTAGCAATTACTATACATGATTCTGGTAATTTACTTTCGCTTTACTTCTGCTTGTAACTGGGAAAAACTTCCAAAATTGTTTTCTTGATTATACTTTTAGGAAACAAAAGTGCAAGAGGTTCCCATGGACGTCCCCCCTCATCTCCTTGTGGTGAAGTAGAAGATAATCAGTCACATCTTTCCAACATCTTACAACCCCAGAAACCTTACACAGGGGAGAAGCCATTTTCATGTACTGAATGTGGGAAATGTTTTACTAAAAAAACAAGTCTTGTTCGACACCAGAGAAGTCACACAGGGGAGAAGAAGTTCACATGTACTGAATGTGGGAAATGTTATGTTTATAAATCAGATCTTTTTAAACACCAGAAAATTCACACAGGGGAGAAGCCATTTTCATGTAGTGAATGTGGGAAATGTTTTACTCTTAAACCAGATCTTGTTAAGCATCAGAGAACTCACACAGGGGAGAAGCTGTTCTCATGTACTGAATGTGAAAAATGTTTTGCTTGTAAATCAAATCTTGTTCTACACCAGAGAATTCACACAGGGGAGAAGCCATTTTCATGTACTGAATGTGGGAAATGTTTTACTGAAAAAAGATATCTGGTTCGACACCAGAGAATTCACACAGGAGAGAAGCCATTTTCATGTACTGAATGTGGGAAATCATTTAGTAAAAAAACACATCTTGTTAAACACCAGCTAAGTCACACAGGGGAGAGGCCATTTGCATGTACTGAATGTGGGAAATCATTTTGTATAAAAACACATCTTGTTCGACACCATAGAATTCACACAGGGGAGAAGCCGTTCTCATGTATTGAATGTGGGAAATCTTTTAGTGAAAAATCAATACTTGTTCAACACCAGAGAATTCACACAGGGGAGAATCCGTTCCCATGTATTCAATGTGGGAAATCTTTTAGCCAAAAATCAACACTTGTTAAACACCAGAGAATTCACACAGGGGATAATCTGTTCTCATGTATTGAATGTGGGAAATCTTTTAGTAAAAAAACAACACTTGTTCAACACCAGAGAATTCACACAGGGCAGAATCTGTTCTTATGTATTGAATGTGGGAAATCTTTTAGTAAAAAAAATTATCTTGTTCAACACCAGAGAATTCACACAGGGGAGAAGCCATTCTCATGTACAGAATGTGGGAAATCTTTTAGTCAGAAATCATATCTTGTTCAACACCAGAGAACTCACACAGGGGAGAAGCCGTTCTCATGTATTGAATGTGGAAAATCTTTTAGTCAGAAATCAAATCTTGTTCAACACCAGAGAATTCACACAGCGGAGAAGCCGTTCTCATGAATGGAATGTGGGAAATCTTTAAGTAAAAAAACAACACTTGTTCAACACCAGAGGATTCACACAGGGGAGAAGAAAAGGGGGGGGGGGGTAATCCAGAAATGTTGGTTCCGTTGGTTGATAAAAATTAAAAAATTTATTTAGGTAGACTTAAAAACATTACATTGCCCAGGCAGTAAAAAAGAAAATTCTGACGTGTTTTTCGAATCCATTAGGATTCTTAGTCATAGAAGAATCTATGACTATGATCTATGACTAAGAATCCTAATGGATTTATAACGCGGCAGAATTTTTTTTTTACTGCCTGGGCAATGTAATGTTTTTAACTCTACCTAAATAAATTTTTGATTTTTATCGACCTACGGAACCAACATTGCTGGATTTTCTTCCCCTTTGTTCCTCCTCGGAACTGACTCAGCTATATTCGTGCAGTGGAAGTTTACCAAGACATATTGCTGAATGGGTGAGCTGTTTTTTTACCTTTTGGTCTACACTGTTCTCATGTATTGAATGTGGGAAATCTTTTAGTCAAAAAACACATCTTGTTGAACACCAGAGAATTCACACAGGGACATGTATTTAATATGAGGCGTGGACACTTCTTAAATACACGTGCATGCAGTTTGCACATGAAAGAACATGCAAAGTCCTACAGAAAACTGACTCACGGACCCTAGTAAATGTGGGCCTGTATGTACAAATGATCACATAATAAACGGTTTCTTAAGGAATTTTAACTTTTACATGGTAATTTTTATTGTCAGCATCTCGATCCTTAACCATCCTTGATAGAAAGTCCTGGAAGGGTCAGAGCTTAGTGGCTTCCTCTCGCTGCTGGCTCCCAACTAGGAATTGTCACTTAGTCTCCCTCGTCCTCTCAGTGTTTTTTTCTGAAAAAGTCCTTGAGAATAAAAGTGACCTGAATTGATAAAATGTACTATAATGATTGGTGGGACATCTGCCTGGAAGTATAAATATTCCTCTGAGATGCCGGTCAGAAGGCGGCGTAACCAGAGCTCTGTGTGCACCAATAAATGTGAATGTTTTACTGTAACTCTGTTTTCATAATGATTTTTACCAGATTGTTTTAAAAAGGGGAATCGCTTATGACAAACAGAATAATGTGCATATTGTGCCGCTTGCCTATAATGGGGGGAGTCTAATTAATGGAGGACAGACAGAACAGGACTGTGAGTCGTAAGCTCCAACCTCTCCATACGGCCTGCCCCTGCGTATCCTAAGCGATACAGGACAACCAAGAAGATGGTCCCTCCCTACACCAAATAGGGGACAACAAACGGGATAATTAACACAAAAGAATGACCAGAGATCCAGGTCACAACGGAAATAGCATATAAGTCACAAAATTGCAGCCATAAAGGGATAGTCACAAAACGAGAGCCAACATCAGACAACCAGAAGGAAATATAGATATTGTCACACAGACAGTATAGCAGGTAAATCAGACCTTTAACCAGCAAGGAGCAAACAGAACACAGGATCTTTGAGGGGTCCTGGGAACTAATAGGAGCAGAGTTCTGTCAGTCACAGACTGTTGCTGGTCAAGATCTAGGCTGCAGATGAAATTGGTGTGATGAATTCACTCAGCCCAACAACTCAACCACTGTAAATACTGCTCAAAGAAGGCAAGAAACTAAGACTTTCAACATCTCTTACAGTTAGGACCAAGGAAGATGTCGGCACAGATGTAACATTGTCCTTTTCTTTCCAGTTCTGGCATTTTACATTATGAAACAACTTATCAGACCTCCTCCTCAGCATAGAAGTCGGTGGAGATTTACCTCTGCCTGAGGCAATAAGCCGCCCTCACTCCCATGATGTTTTGTGTTCTCTCTCCAATGAGAACTAACTCCGAATTATCTAAAGCAACTCGGCAAATCTAGTGAAATCCCTACAAGTAAATCCACTGAACACGGCACAGTGTGTATATACAGGATGTATACAGTGACTAGCCTGGCAGCTTCCATCACGTGAGGGAGCCTGTAACTGTAAACATTTTAGTCCAAAAAACTGACCCCTCTGCGTCCAGCACGTCTAAACAAGAATGTGTGATGAATGTGGAGGAGGATGAACAGGTACAAATTTGGTCCAAGGGGATGTAGAGTGCATCAGCCAATGACCTTAAGTCTAACGAATGCCATCATTCTTGTTCTTCTCTTTGATGATTATGGAATAACACTGGAGGTACATGTCCTACTGTCACGTTCCACACTCGCTAGGGGTATGCAAGATCAATTAGCTATGGCTTACATGGACACTTCTTAGATACATGGGTTCCGGGAGGCACTGGAAGTGATAGAGAGTGGCTCATATGACTTCTGGTACCACATTTGCCCACAATCCTCAATGACTGAGAGACCCTTTTTCCCCGCCTCACTGAAATGGAGCTCAGGCAGTCAGTAGTACGGCCACCAGCCTCTTGTTATATATAAGCACGGTCCGTATTCAGATTATATTGGTCCAGAAGCAAATCCCGGCAGAGTATCATTTAGACGAAGAACAGGGATGTGTGCTTTGACATAAGAGAACCTGAGTTAAATTAAAAAAAATATTTGAAGGGAACTTGTCACCAGCCTTTTTTTACTCGCCCTCTAATATGCTTCTCTACAAGAAAGAAGCTCACTGATACATCTGGCAGAGTTGTTGCCACCAGGAATGAGGGTTTTTATTAAGAGCCACTTGATGGTTGGTTTTGGCATTGGAGCCTTGGATAAGGAGGATAGGACTAGAGGCAAGTTACATGGTGGTTGACAAGCTGGCGGTTGAAGAATGTCTTAATCAAATGATTAACAGAGACAATGGGGCACATTTACTTACCTGGTCCTGTCGCGATCCCTGAGGTGCGTTCTCCGATGAGAATGCAGTCCAGCGCAATTCTTCAAGATTGTGCGCCTGAGATCCTGCATGTGTCGCTTCCCCGCTGAAGTCCGCCGGAGTTCACCATCTACTTCCCAGTGCATGTGAGTGCATTGTCTTGCGACACAATTCTAAATCCTGCGCTTACTCTGAATCAGTTAGGTTGTCCAACGGCCACGCCCCCAATTTGTGTCACATTTGTGTCGGCGCGATTGTGCCAAAATCCCTTTTTAAATGCACGCCAATCAGTAATCATTGGAATATCCAACGTTTGTGCCATCCGCGGACCCTTAGTAGATGAGCCCCAATATTGTGAAGCTGAGCATTCATAGCAATAAACTGCACCATCAGGGTGTTGATTTGATTATTATCTTTATTATCCCTTATTCCTCATAAGGGAATAGAACAAAATATAATAAAAATAGGTGCTGCTGCTTGACACGGTCATCAGCCGTCATCTTACTTACAAAGTCCAAGG
Organism: Engystomops pustulosus; assembly: GCF_040894005.1. Lineage (NCBI taxonomy): Eukaryota > Metazoa > Chordata > Amphibia > Anura > Leptodactylidae > Engystomops > Engystomops pustulosus. The sequence continues at coordinate 10,039,066 of NC_092412.1, read as the reverse complement.
TGAATGGGACTGCAGAGAAGCCTGGACCTTGGTGATTGCTGGATAACAGATGGGAGAAGGACACAGGATGGGTTAGTATAGAGTTAAAACTTCATGCAGTTAGCGAGTGTTATAGGCTTGCCTAAAGAGCTTTAAGAGCATGTTTAAAACTTTGAAGGTTGGGTGTTAGTCTGATAGTCCGGGGCAGTGCATTCCATGGAATAGGTGCAGCTCTAGAGAAGTCTTGGAGATGTGAGTGGGAGATTCGAATTAAGGTAGAAATTAATCTAAGATCACTGGCAGATCGAAGAGCACGGGTTGGGCAATAGACTGAGATGAGGGAGGAGAGGGAGGCAGGTGCAGCATTATGAAGAGCTTTGTGGATGAGGGTTATTATTTTAAACTGTATTTAAAAGGTGACATATCACCAGTGCAATGACCGGCACAAACTGAAGGCATCTGTGTAGCGTTTGGCTGAAGGACAAGCCTGGCTCCTGCATTAAGAATAGATTGGAGAGGAGAGAGTTTAGTGAATGGAAAACCAATTAGTAGAGAGTTACAGTGAAAGAAACAGCAGAAGAGAGAGATCCAGAAAAGGAGACACTGAAAGATAGGAAGAAAACCAGGAGAGTGCAGTGTCCTTCAGGCCAATGGAGTGAAGCATCCTGAGGAGGAGCTGGTGGTCCACAGTATCAAACGCTGCTGAGAGATCCAGGAGAATGAGGAGAGAAGAGTCACCTTTGGATTTAGCAGAGAGGAGATCATTGGAGACTTCAGTAAGAGCAATTTCAGTAGAATTCATAGAGTGGAAACCAGATTGTAGGCGTCAAGGAGGGTTTCAGCTGAGAGAAAACGGGAAAGTCGAGAATAGACCAGGTGTTCCAGGAGTTTAGAGATGAAATGGAGAGTAGAAACTGGTCAGTATTTAGCAGCACTGGAAGGGTCCAGAGAAGGTTTCTTTAGTAATGGGGTAAATAGAGCATGCTTGAAAGATGAGGGAAAGACACCCGTAGAGAGAGAGAGAGATTGATGATTTTAGTGAGGTGAGAAGTGACTTCTGGGGAGAGAGACTGAACCAGATGTGAGGGGATGGGGTCACTGATGCAGGTGGTTGTGCGAGCAAAGGAGAGGAGCCTGGACACTGTGACTGGCTCAAAGGAAGAGAGTGAACAGGGTAATGTGCCGTAGGGAAAGGGATAATGGAGTTGAGAATGGATTGAGAAATTATTTCTTGGCAAATGCAGTCAATTTTATCCTTAAACTAGGTGGCCAGATCTTTAGCCCCAAAGTCTGTGACAGGTGGCTGCACCCTTGGTGTTAGTAAGGAATGAAGAGTATCGAAGATCCGTTTGGGAGTGTTAGAAAGAGAGGATATTAGATTAGTAAAGTAGACCTTTTTAGCAAGCTGAAGGGCAACATTCTAGGATTTGAGCATAAATTCGAAGTGAAGAAAGTCAGCAAAAGTGCAGGATATTCTCCACAGACATTCGGCATTCATGAAACACACTACCAAAGGAAACTGGTTTGTAGTGTTTGCCAAGGTTGCCGATATCTGTATCAAAAGGTTCGAACTGAGGGTGGTGCTATCTCATCAAGGGTGCTTTTAAGAACATGATTATAATGGTTAGTAGCCAGGTTAGGACACGAGAGGGAAGAGATGGAGGATAGTGATGGCTGCACAGTTTCTGCAAGGTGGAGAGCACTAATAGTACACGGGTTCCGGTATGTGTGATAAATGGGAATACTCTGTACAGCTAAAGAACTATTTACAACGAAAGAGAGAAGGTTATGGTCTGAAAGTGGAAAGGCAGTATTCGTGATGTCAAAGACCAAGTCAAGGATGTTTCCTTCTTGGTGGGAAGGAGAATCAGAGAGTTGAAAGAGTCCTAGAGAGGTAGTAAGTGCTAGAAGCTGAGAGGTAGAAAGTGAGGAGCCAAGAAGCAAAGTGGTCAAGGAACTGGAAGGGTGAGCTGGGAGGACGGTATACAACAGCCACACGAAGAGAGAAAGGGTGGAAAAGTCTGAGGGTGTGAACCTCAAAAGATGGGAAATGTATTTTTTGCCAGCTTCATGAATGTGGAGTCAGTTCAGACCCTTTTCAGCTGTGCAACAATTTATGAAGCCCTTGTGCCACAATATAACATCCCACCCCGTCTAACTTACCACATTCGTGCTTCAAAAAACAAACCCTGCGACACTAATAATAATTGCCCCTACCATATTTTGAAAATCGACCAGACTCTATCATAGACTTTAACTGTCATTTCTCTTCTTCTGAGAGTCAAATGATTCTTTGACAGACCTAAACCTTGAAGATTTTCCAGGCTGATAGCTACTAGCGATAGATTTCTGTGACCTCAAAGTTGCTTCCAATATGTCTATCACCTCTCGGTCAGACAGGGCATTATTCCACTTAGGAGGACCCATTGCGGGTCATTTACTAAGGGCCCGAATCGCGTTTTTCCATTGGGTTACCAGAATATTACCGTTTTGCGCCGATTTTCCCTGAATTGCCCCGGGTTTTTGGCGCAAGTGATCGCATGCACGCGATGGAAATCAGAAAAACCGCCCACGTATTTAAAAAAAAAAGTGTCGCTTGATACGCACTTACCTGCACCCAGCAACGGTTCATGAACTCCAGTGAACTCCGACGGACTTCAGCGCAGCAGCGACAGCTAGTGAACATCGGGAGCACTACCTTAGTGAATCTTCGGAAGACCCGAATCCTCCACAGAGAGCGCGCCGCTGGATCGCTAATGGACCGGGAAAGTAAATGTGCCTCATTGTGATTGTTGCCTATGATACAGTTGGCCCTAACAGTCTATAATAGAATCTAGTAGATGGAACTACCGCTACCTCTTTCTTTAGAAATAAATGGACCCCAGAGCCTGTTTGTATCTGCTACGCCAAAAAAATTGTTCAGCTATACACGTCGTACAGAAATAAGGGGAGTATGGAAATGGTTCTCTCCATACGTGGTAGGTGTCAGCTGTATTACACAGCTAACACCTGTTGGTAACTGCCACCACAGTAGATGCAGAGATTTCCCTGTCTACGTCTGGAGCGCTCTTGGGGTGTTAGCCGGGTTATACCCACCTGCATGGGCTTTTCAGTAGCAGACATAGGAGTCGGCAGAGGTGATCTTTGGAAAACTGGAGCCAGATGTGACACATTGGGGCAGATTTACTTACCCGGTCCATTCGCGATCCAGCGGCGCGTTCTCTGCACTGGATTCGGGTCCGGCCGGGATTTATTAAGGAAGTTCCTCCGACGGCCACCAGGTGGCGCTGCTGCGCTGAAGTTCCCTGGAACGCACTGGAATACACCGAGCCGGGCTGAGTGAAGGTAAGTACACAGCTCCGTGACACATTTTTTTGTTTTAAATGCGGCGGTTTTTCCGAATCCGTCGGGTTTTCATTTGGCCACGCCCCCCTATTTCTGTCGCGTGCATGCCAGTGCCGATGCACCACAATCCGATCGCGTGCGCCAAAATCCCGGGGCAATTCAGGGGAAATCGGCGCAAATCGGAAATGACCCCCATTGTACTTCTAATCAGTTTAAAAATTTGGATGATATCTTTTGTGTTAAGTTATGAAAAAAATGGAAATTTGGCAAAAAAAAAATTTAAATCTTGGCTTTCAAAGTTCTAAATTCTCTACTTTTGAAGCAGTTAGTCATAGCGCCCAAATTAATTTATAACTCACAATTCCCAAATGTCTGCTTTATGTTGGATGGTTTGTTAAGATCCCACACATTTTACTAGAATGTTATGAGGCTTATGATTTCAATGCCCTTTTTCACATGTTTTGAAGAATCGCCAAGACCTGTATTTAGAGGGACCTGCTTAACTTTCAAGTGACTATAAGAGACCTAAGTAATAAAAAGAATCATAAATTACCCCATTAGGGAAACTACACACTTCAACCAGCCGACTCTACCAAGCTGAAGTTTACTGCTGTTGTGGCTGTTGCCCGGTTCCTATAAAGGACTGTAAGTTATGCTTTATGTTTACCATCAAGGACATGCTCTCACCAACACCAGGGATCCCTATCAACACATTTGGGTTTCCCCAGGGAGAAACCTACACTAGGCAACAAAACACATGGAGCGTGTTGCTCACTCACGTGAACCTTGCTGAGCCGTGGGAAACACTAGTGTAGTCCGGTGCACGAATCCAAAGGACTTGTCGGAACGTCCCAACGTAGTAGAGAAAACGAAAATAAAGGTGAGGATCGGCACTCCAGGCTGTCTAAAACATGGTACTTCTTTATTCAAAATTCCTTAAAATCCATAAAGAGGTCATAGTGCATAGTCCATAGACCTACGCGTTTCGAACATTAACATTAGTTCTTACTCATGGTCTGAGAAACATTGGCAAGGACTTGCATTTAAAAAGAGGATACAACAGGTGGAACTAACTACGTTGATTAGCACATGCGCGAAGTGGAATAGCCGAGTGTGTTAATGTGTAAACATGGAAACAAGGTGTTAACTATTAGTAAGTATGTTGCAATACATTTGAAACTTATATCAGTTGCAGTGCTCGTAGTAGACAAAGTCACACAATATATTAATAGAGATACATTGTGTCCGTTTTGTTATTAAGACCGCTGGGCATGCGTGTATCTAACTGGAGGATCCACAACATTTCTCGATTACGGAGTTTGTGGATACGATCTCCGCCTCTGCTAGGGGCGGTAACTCTTTCTATGCCAGTAACCAGAAGGTACGAGAGATCCCCGTCATGTCTTTCTAAAAAGTGTTTAGATAGACTGGATATGTTCTTGTCAGTCAACCGTATTTTGGAGCCGTCCGTCATATGTTCTGCAATCCTTTTCTTTAGAGGGCGGATTGTACTGCCCACGTAATGAAGATTGCATTGTGTGCATTCCGCTAAATATACTACATATTGGGGGTCATTTATTAAGGGCCCGATTCGCGTTTTCCCGACGTGTTACCCGAATATTTCCGTTTTGCGCCGCTTGTACTTAAATTGCCCCGGGATTTTGGCGCACGCGATCGGATTGTGGCGCATCGGCGCTGGCATGCGCGCGACGGAAATCGGGGGGCGTGGCCGAACGAAAACCCGACGTATTCGGAAAAACCGCCGCATTTAAAAACCGAAAATGTGTCGCATAAGGACCGCTTACCTTCACCTGGTCCAGCTCGGTGCATTCCGGCGCGATGAGTTTACTTTCAGCGCAGCAGCGCCACCTGGTGGACGGCGGAAGAACTACCTTATTAAATCCCGGCCGGACCCGAATCCAGAGCGGAGAAGCCGCCGCTGGAACGCGAATGGACCGGGTAAGTAAATTTGCCCCATTTTGTATTGCAGTTAATAAATGATTTTATGCTCCATTCTCTGTTGGTAATGGTATTAGAAAATGTAGTAGTGTTACGCATGTGGCTACAGCAATTACATCTGTTGCCCCCACATCTGTAAGAGCCTTTAACAGAAAGCCATGTACTATGGCCTCTGTTATGCTGTGAGACATATGTTGAGGGGGAAACTGTGTTGCCAATTGTGCGTGCCCTACGTGATATGAACTGGCATCCATTGTTCAAGATTTGTTTTAATTTGCTATCTGCTGTCAACATAGGTAAGTATTTCTTGATTATAGTTACTATTTGTTCAAATTGATTACTGTATGTGGTAGAAAAAACCACCTCAGCATGGGTATTAGATTTGCGTCGGCCGTCAGATAGTAGTGATCGTCTCGTTTTGATTTTGGCTATATCTATAGCTCTTTGTATAGCAGATTTGTGATATCCTCTTTCAGTCAACCTTGCAGTTATAACATCACATTCTCGAGAAAAGGATACCTCTGTGCTGCAACTCCTGCGAGCACGAATGAACTCGCCGACTGGCAAATTCCTTACCACATGACGGGGATGACAGCTAGAAGCTTGTAGCACCGAATTGCCACTGGTACTTTTACGGTATAATTCTGTCTGTATGGATTGTGTTCTTGAGTCGCCCATCAACATGACATCTAAATATGGGATTTTATGTCTATTAGTTTCATAGGTAAATGATAGGTTACAGTCGTTGTCATTAATATACCGTATAAACTCGATGACGTCCTGCTCACATCCGTCCCATATGAGCAGGGCGTCATCTATATATCTTCCGTACCAGTGTATTTTGCTGATGAAAGAGTTAGTACTGCTGTACAGGTAGTTGCGTTCCCACCAGGCTACATAAATGTTAGCCAATGATGGCGAAAAGCAAGACCCCATCGGGCATCCCTGAATCTGCACATAAAAGGTTTTGTTAGACGAGAAGAAATTATTGGTGAGTAGTATGTGGGTAACTGCAAGGATATATTGTTGTAGCTCATAAGAGTAATCAGTAAAAAGACTCATATGTTGTTCTAGAGCTATTAGTGCTTTATCATGCGGTATATTAGTGTATAGTGAAACTATATCACACGTAATCCACAAGAACCTCTCTCTCCATTCTAATTTCTCCATGATTTGCAATACTTGTTTAGTATCTTGTATGTAGCCCGGTAAAGCTTTCACCATGGGCTGCAGATAGGAGTCTAGCCACCCACTAAGTCGTTCCAAAAGAGAATTTACTCCAGAAATAATGGGGCGTAAAGGTGGGGGAAAAATGTTTTTGTGTGTTTTAGGAAACGCATGAAAAATAGGGCACAGAGGGAAATCTGGAACCAAGAAAGAAGCCTCTTTTTCTGTGTGCAGACCCAGGGATAACCCCCATTGTATGTTTGCTATTACCTTCTGTTTGATGTCATTGGTGGGGTCACTGGTTAATGTTTTATATACCATGTTATCATTTAACATAGACATTATACATTTTTCATAGAGGCCACTGTCCATAACAACAATAGAACCGCCTTTATCCGCCATGCGGACGATTACATTTTCATTATTCTGAAGCTCTTTCAGTGCCCTCTTTTGTGCCTTGGACAAATTGCGGTGTAAATGTTGGTGTTTGTTGTTAAGTTCTTGTAGATCCCTTTCCACCAGCGTTTGGAACATGTCCATTTCATTAGTTCTAGACCCTATAGGGTAGAATTTGGTGTTTTTAATGGATATTGAAGGCACATTGTTTTGCTTGATTTTATTCTCGTCTGACAATTGTTGTAGATTATATATTACACATTGGTCCCGGAAAGTGTGGTCTTTATACTCATTATATATATCCTGATGGGGTGTCTCTGGAACGTTGGCTGTTTGGTTTAAATCCACTGGATCTTGGTTGTAAAAATGTCTCTTAAGGGTCAATAACCGTACAAATTTATTAACGTCCAGCAGTGTATGATACAAGTCAAAATTAGCGGTAGGTACAAAGTTAAGACCTTTGGCAAGAACCTGTTTTTGTTCTGTGGTGAGAACACAGGCAGATAAATTTAGTACGGTCAATTCTTCCGCTTCTTGTTGCTGTTGGAATTTGTCGCCCTGGTATTGTATTGTGCGCTTGTGTCTTTTTCCTGCACGTCTTGTGCGTTTTTTTGATTTTGGTTCTTGGAGTTTTTTTGATGTTGTTGTGTTTTGTTGTTTTTTGTCTGATCTGGCTTGTGAGTTTGTCGGGTTTGATTATTTGCAGTTGCACCTTCACTATCAGAGTCCTCTGAGACCGCATCTGTTGACTCCTGTTCAGATGACGTAAAGCCCACTTTACTTGCACTCTGGGAATATTTACGTCTATTTGTGTTTCTTAAGATGGATGATGTGGCACGGTTGTGTCTCCTGTAGGCATGCCACGTGTACACACAATCTTTCTCATAGTCTCGCAAATCTCTGTTGAATTTATTCTGTTTAATTTGTGTTATGGCATTTTCCATGTCGGTAATATTATCCTTAAGTTTCGCATCTAGATCCTTAAATTCTGGTTTTTCTACATGCGGTTTGAGAGATTCACGTATTTTTGCAATGTCCTCCTCTATGGCTGATAACTTGTCTTTCTCCATAGAGATGATGAGTTTCATTAGGTTTAAGGAACACTCAGACAATATTTGGTTCCATTGTTTGGAAAAATCATCATTGTATATTACAGTCGGAAGTTTCTTGATCCTAAGACCCCTCGGTATCATTGCTCTTTCTAAATAGGACTGTAGTGTTGTATAATCCCACCAAATTTTCACTTGGTCCGACATCTGTATTTCCAATTCCTGCATCAAAAACCGCACACTTGAATTTTCTGTACCTTGTTTTGAAAAGATTTCCGCTGCTCGGTTTCTTCTCGTGCTATTATCCACATTTTCAAAGGCAGTGTTATTAGTATCCATAATTCCTGTTGTATCTTGTTTAAAAACACCTATGCAAATATGAAAATTCTAGAGAAAAAATATATGAATTGATATATACCCAAAAAAACTATGGGGAGGCCAAGACTCACATAAAAAACAATTTTACGGTGTTTCCTGATATATGAAAAGGTATCCTATTGTAGCATGGATACTCTAAGCAAGAGGTTGCACTGAATTATACACATGCAATATATATAGGGGGCTCGTGTGCATAAGGTTCCGTTCACACTTGAAAAACTAATTGTTCACAGAGTCATTATCTTGAAAAAGAGAGAAGGCAATCGGCATGTAAAAGTGCGAAGTGAGGTGCAAACTGCTTCACCCATAGTTTTTTTGGGTATATATCAATTCATATATTTTTTCTCTAGAATTTTCATATTTGCATAGGTGTTTTTAAACAAGATACAACAGGAATTATGGATACTAATAACACTGCCTTTGAAAATGTGGATAATAGCACGAGAAGAAACCGAGCAGCGGAAATCTTTTCAAAACAAGGTACAGAAAATTCAAGTGTGCGGTTTTTGATGCAGGAATTGGAAATACAGATGTCGGACCAAGTGAAAATTTGGTGGGATTATACAACACTACAGTCCTATTTAGAAAGAGCAATGATACCGAGGGGTCTTAGGATCAAGAAACTTCCGACTGTAATATACAATGATGATTTTTCCAAACAATGGAACCAAATATTGTCTGAGTGTTCCTTAAACCTAATGAAACTCATCATCTCTATGGAGAAAGACAAGTTATCAGCCATAGAGGAGGACATTGCAAAAATACGTGAATCTCTCAAACCGCATGTAGAAAAACCAGAATTTAAGGATCTAGATGCGAAACTTAAGGATAATATTACCGACATGGAAAATGCCATAACACAAATTAAACAGAATAAATTCAACAGAGATTTGCGAGACTATGAGAAAGATTGTGTGTACACGTGGCATGCCTACAGGAGACACAACCGTGCCACATCATCCATCTTAAGAAACACAAATAGACGTAAATATTCCCAGAGTGCAAGTAAAGTGGGCTTTACGTCATCTGAACAGGAGTCAACAGATGCGGTCTCAGAGGACTCTGATAGTGAAGGTGCAACTGCAAATAATCAAACCCGACAAACTCACAAGCCAGATCAGACAAAAAACAACAAAACACAACAACATCAAAAAAACTCCAAGAACCAAAATCAAAAAAACGCACAAGACGTGCAGGAAAAAGACACAAGCGCACAATACAATACCAGGGCGACAAATTCCAACAGCAACAAGAAGCGGAAGAATTGACCGTACTAAATTTATCTGCCTGTGTTCTCACCACAGAACAAAAACAGGTTCTTGCCAAAGGTCTTAACTTTGTACCTACCGCTAATTTTGACTTGTATCATACACTGCTGGACGTTAATAAATTTGTACGGTTATTGACCCTTAAGAGACATTTTTACAACCAAGATCCAGTGGATTTAAACCAAACAGCCAACGTTCCAGAGACACCCCATCAGGATATATATAATGAGTATAAAGACCACACTTTCCGGGACCAATGTGTAATATATAATCTACAACAATTGTCAGACGAGAATAAAATCAAGCAAAACAATGTGCCTTCAATATCCATTAAAAACACCAAATTCTACCCTATAGGGTCTAGAACTAATGAAATGGACATGTTCCAAACGCTGGTGGAAAGGGATCTACAAGAACTTAACAACAAACACCAACATTTACACCGCAATTTGTCCAAGGCACAAAAGAGGGCACTGAAAGAGCTTCAGAATAATGAAAATGTAATCGTCCGCATGGCGGATAAAGGCGGTTCTATTGTTGTTATGGACAGTGGCCTCTATGAAAAATGTATAATGTCTATGTTAAATGATAACATGGTATATAAAACATTAACCAGTGACCCCACCAATGACATCAAACAGAAGGTAATAGCAAACATACAATGGGGGTTATCCCTGGGTCTGCACACAGAAAAAGAGGCTTCTTTCTTGGTTCCAGATTTCCCTCTGTGCCCTATTTTTCATGCGTTTCCTAAAACACACAAAAACATTTTTCCCCCACCTTTACGCCCCATTATTTCTGGAGTAAATTCTCTTTTGGAACGACTTAGTGGGTGGCTAGACTCCTATCTGCAGCCCATGGTGAAAGCTTTACCGGGCTACATACAAGATACTAAACAAGTATTGCAAATCATGGAGAAATTAGAATGGAGAGAGAGGTTCTTGTGGATTACGTGTGATATAGTTTCACTATACACTAATATACCGCATGATAAAGCACTAATAGCTCTAGAACAACACATGAGTCTTTTTACTGATTACTCTTATGAGCTACAACAATATATCCTTGCAGTTACCCACATACTACTCACCAATAATTTCTTCTCGTCTAACAAAACCTTTTATGTGCAGATTCAGGGATGCCCGATGGGGTCTTGCTTTTCGCCATCATTGGCTAACATTTATGTAGCCTGGTGGGAACGCAACTACCTGTACAGCAGTACTAACTCTTTCATCAGCAAAATACACTGGTACGGAAGATATATAGATGACGCCCTGCTCATATGGGACGGATGTGAGCAGGACGTCATCGAGTTTATACGGTATATTAATGACAACGACTGTAACCTATCATTTACCTATGAAACTAATAGACATAAAATCCCATATTTAGATGTCATGTTGATGGGCGACTCAAGAACACAATCCATACAGACAGAATTATACCGTAAAAGTACCAGTGGCAATTCGGTGCTACAAGCTTCTAGCTGTCATCCCCGTCATGTGGTAAGGAATTTGCCAGTCGGCGAGTTCATTCGTGCTCGCAGGAGTTGCAGCACAGAGGTATCCTTTTCTCGAGAATGTGATGTTATAACTGCAAGGTTGACTGAAAGAGGATATCACAAATCTGCTATACAAAGAGCTATAGATATAGCCAAAATCAAAACGAGACGATCACTACTATCTGACGGCCGACGCAAATCTAATACCCATGCTGAGGTGGTTTTTTCTACCACATACAGTAATCAATTTGAACAAATAGTAACTATAATCAAGAAATACTTACCTATGTTGACAGCAGATAGCAAATTAAAACAAATCTTGAACAATGGATGCCAGTTCATATCACGTAGGGCACGCACAATTGGCAACACAGTTTCCCCCTCAACATATGTCTCACAGCATAACAGAGGCCATAGTACATGGCTTTCTGTTAAAGGCTCTTACAGATGTGGGGGCAACAGATGTAATTGCTGTAGCCACATGCGTAACACTACTACATTTTCTAATACCATTACCAACAGAGAATGGAGCATAAAATCATTTATTAACTGCAATACAAAATATGTAGTATATTTAGCGGAATGCACACAATGCAATCTTCATTACGTGGGCAGTACAATCCGCCCTCTAAAGAAAAGGATTGCAGAACATATGACGGACGGCTCCAAAATACGGTTGACTGACAAGAACATATCCAGTCTATCTAAACACTTTTTAGAAAGACATGACGGGGATCTCTCGTACCTTCTGGTTACTGGCATAGAAAGAGTTACCGCCCCTAGCAGAGGCGGAGATCGTATCCACAAACTCCGTAATCGAGAAATGTTGTGGATCCTCCAGTTAGATACACGCATGCCCAGCGGTCTTAATAACAAAACGGACACAATGTATCTCTATTAATATATTGTGTGACTTTGTCTACTACGAGCACTGCAACTGATATAAGTTTCAAATGTATTGCAACATACTTACTAATAGTTAACACCTTGTTTCCATGTTTACACATTAACACACTCGGCTATTCCACTTCGCGCATGTGCTAATCAACGTAGTTAGTTCCACCTGTTGTATCCTCTTTTTAAATGCAAGTCCTTGCCAATGTTTCTCAGACCATGAGTAAGAACTAATGTTAATGTTCGAAACGCGTAGGTCTATGGACTATGCACTATGACCTCTTTATGGATTTTAAGGAATTTTGAATAAAGAAGTACCATGTTTTAGACAGCCTGGAGTGCCGATCCTCACCTTTATTTTCGTTTTCTCTAGAAACCTACACTGTCAGCCTTTCCCTCCATTTTCTTTCGCAAACCATCTGCTGGAGACCTGCCAGGCCATGGACGAGACCTCCACTCCTGATACTAAGCGATGATCACTGTGCCCTAGGCCGCTCTAGCCACTGAAAAAGGCTAGGCCCTGATGTGGGATGTTGCACATGTAGTTCTAAAATTCTGCAAATGGCAAGATAAGTTTTCCCTGCAGCTTTTCTATATTCTGTCTCCAGCTGACAGGCCTAGCAGGGGCTCATTTCCAACGCCTGTATCTTCAAACCCTGGCACCTACCAACACAATTCTGGTGTTATATTAAACAGGGGAGTCTCTCCTTTAATTTTCTATGGATGCTTCATAGACCTGGAGCTATCCACTCTTAAAGTTACATCTTGGAAATAGAAATTTGTATTTAAAAATAAAATGATATATTAAATGGTAGATTCTCCATTTTAATATGACACCAGAATTGTTCAAGAGATATGGCTGTTTGAAGAAGGTCACTGTCATGTTGTTTATAAATGTCCTTTCTCTACAGGTCATGTGCAAATAGGACGTAAATAGCCGTGTGGGTTAATCATATTCTTCGGCATCTTCTTCACTTCTTTTATAACTGGCAGTACAGGATGTGGGCAGGGCCTAGCAATCGATTTCCTCAGATGGTAGAGAATTTTTGCCAATGGTTCTGGTTGAGTCACATTCATCTCTCCCACACATCCATGTACACAGACCTTCGAATTACCTGGTAGTATTCTTACCCCAAATACTTAAAGTATCAATCTGATCACCTTATCACACTAAGAACCCAATGCTGACCATTCCCAGGACATGTGCATGTCATCAACTCCATCTGCTAGACACATTGGGCAGCGAGCATCCATTTTCTGCAGTATGACCGTAGCCGTGGTGATCTTCATATATTTGTTATCCGTGTCCTCCTTGCTTCTATATGAAACTTTTAAAATTATATTAATAAGCTTGAGCGGATACCCTAGCCCCTCTGTGATGTGGCTTTACCTCCCGATTCCTCACCAGTGAGCACTTCCTGCTCTAACAGACTGTAATACAGGTCGATAAATGACAAGTATGATGATGTCTCGGAGGGTGCCGATCGGCAATCCAAGATTGGGGCACCAAACAGGTGAACTTCTGCGATTGGTGCCAGCACCGACGGTGGCAGTTACCAGCAGGTGTTAGCTGTGTAATATAGCTGACACCCACCGTGTGAGGAGAGAGCCCTCTCCATACTCCCCTTACTGCTGTATGACGTATATAGGTGCACCATTTTTCAGGCTCTGGGGTCCATTTATTTCAAAAGAAAGTGGGAGGGGTAGTTCCATCTATTAGAGTCTATTATAAACTGTTAGGGCCAACTGTATCATAGGAAACAATCACAATGGGTCCTGCTAAGTGGAATAATGCCCTGTCTGACCTAGAGGTGATAGACATATTGGAGGCAACTTTGAGGTTACAGAAATCTATCTCTAGTAGCTATCAGCCTGGAGGTTGGCCTCGAAAAATCTTCAAGGTTTAGGTCTGTCAATCATTTGACTCTTTCAAAGTCTAAGATAGAAGCACAAATGGTGTGGTAAGTTAGACTGGGATGTTGTATTGTGGCACAACTGAAAAGACTCAACATTCATCAAGTTTCCAAAAAATAAATACATTTCCCATCTTTTGAGGTTCATACCTTCAGACTTTTCTACCCATTCTCTCTCCGTGTGGCTGTTGTATACCGTCCTCCCGGCTCACCCTACCAGTTTCTTGATCACTTTGCTTCCTGGCTCCCTCATTTTCTGTCTTGTGATATCCCAACACTCATTATGGGAGACTTTAACATTCCTATGAACACCCCCATCTCCTCTTCAGCCTCTCAGCTTTTATCACTTACTACCTCTATGGGACTCGTGCGACTCTCTGATTCTCCTACCCACCAAGAAGGAAACATCCTTGACTTGGTCTTTGCCGATTCTCTTCTGTCTCTGACATCATGAATACTGCCACTTTCAGACCATAACCTTCTCTCTGTCATTGTAAATAGTTCTTCACCTGTACAGAATATGCCCATTTATCACACATACCGGAACCCACGTGCCATTAGTCTTCACCACCTTGCAGAAACTGTGCAGACATCACTGTCCTCCATCTCTTCCCTCTCGTGTACTAACCTGGCAACTAACCATTATAATCATGTTCTCAAAAGCGCCCTTGATGAGATAGCACCACCATCAGTTTGAGCCTTTCAACACAGATGTTGGCAACCTTGGCACACACCACAAACCTGTATCTGCCTGCATGCCGAATGTCTGTGGAGAAAATCGTGAACTCTTGCTGACTTTCTTCACTTCAAATTTATGCTCAAATCCTAGAACGTTGCCCTTCACCTTGCTAAACAGGTCTACTTTACTAATCTAATATCCTCTCTCTCTAACAATCCCAAACGGATCTTCGATACTCTTCATTCCTTACTAACACCAAGGGTGCAGCCACCTGTCACAGACCTTGGGGCTTAAGATAAAATTGACTGCAATCGCCAGGAAATAATGTCGCAATCCATTCTCAACTCCATTAATCCCCTTCAGTCTGGTACCGTACCCTGTTCACTCTCTTCCTTTGAGCCAGTCACAGAGGAAGAAGTGTCCAGACTACTCTGCTCGCCCCACTACCTGCATCACTGACCCCATCCCCTCACATCTGGTACAGTCTCTCTCCCCGGCAGTCACTTCTCATCTCACTAAAATCTTCAACCTTTCTCTCTCTACGGGTGTCTTTCCCTCATCTTTCAAGCATGCTGTTGTAACCCCATTACTAATGAAACCTTCTCTGGACCCATCCAATGCTACTAACTACAGACCAGTCTCTAATCTCCCTTTAATCTCCAAACTCCTGGAACGCCTGGTCTATTCTCCACTACCCCGCTATCTTTCAGCTAACTTCCACCTTGACCCCCTACAATCTGGTTTCGCTCTATGTTCTCCACTGAAACCACTTGTTGAAATCAACATGATTAAATTTAATGTCAAACAGATGATGTAGCAAGAAGATCACATAATCGACAACACCCCGATAGGGATAACAAATGGAGAGTTGAAAGCATATTGAGTGGGATGATAACCTGATAAAGCGGGTTCGCCCTATTGTAAACCAGCTGATGGTATCACATTTCTGCAGTCTGACTCCAGTCCCTTTGTCATGGACGTAAGTCAGCACCTTTGTGTAATTTACAAACAAGTTGTGGAATGTGGTGCCCTCTTATCATTGTTACGGCAGGAGAAGACATGGAGGGTCAACTGTGGTTGTCTACTGGGTTACTGACACAGAGGCTACCAGAAGTACAAGGGCGCCATCCAAAGGAGAACAATGAACACTGCTACAAAATTGGTTCAACAACCCCTATTATGTTACCAGAATCTGATTGGATGATCAGTCAGAAAAAAGGACAGAAGATGCACAAGTAGGGGGTGGATTGGTTGGTCTTTGAGGGTGTGATGGGGATAGTATTTCATATATATATATATATATATACACACACATGTAGAGAGATGGATGAGATGAATTGTGCAGCAGAATTAATATGTAGAATATAGATTAGAATAGACATGTATCAGTATTTTATGTTTGTCTGTTAAAGTTTGTAGTACTTTCCCCAAGTATAGGACATTGAAGGAAGGTTTGGACAAATTATTCTATGTGTTTCTTTTGTAAACTCTTATTTTTATTATTAAAGCAATATTTTCCTTTAAAATTTGATGTCTACTTAATTGAGATAGTATAGGATAGAATAGGCAGTAGAAAATGGAATCTAACACCGCTCTTACTAAAGTCTCCAACGATATCCTCTCTGCTATATCCAAAGGTGACTATTCTCTCCTCATTCTCCTGGATCTCTCGGCAGCGTTCGATACGGTGGATCGCGGCTCCTCCTCAGGATGCTTCGCTCCATTGGCCTGAAGGACACTGCTTACTATAGTAAGCAGCTCCTGGTACCGTCTTTCATGGTGACAGGTCCTCTTTAACAAAGTAATCCTCTCTCTCGTTCATCTGGACCAAACAGGCTTTATGCCCTATAAAAGGGACTAACATTAACATACAAAGATTGCACTTAAACATCGCAGAGGTGGAGAGCTCTACATACCCTGGGTTTATATAATCCCTAGACAACTGTAAGGCCTTTGATTTGGTAGAATGGCCATACTTGTGGGTCCTCCTGAGAGGCTGGGTATAGGTCCCCACTTAACGGCCAACTTGGTCCAACTCCTATATAATACGCCTAAGGCGAGGATTAGGACCAACCTTAACATTTCCTCTCCGTTCCCTACGGCCAGGGTTACTAGGAGGGCTGCCCGTTTTCCACACTGCTATTTGCACTTGCCATTGAACCCCTTGCCGTGGCAATCCGTCTCTCTGACAGCATCAATTTCCAGAGGCACTATTGTTGAACACGTATCTATGTATGCTGACAACACTTTGGTGTATCTTGGGGATGTGGGACCCTCCCTGGTATCCCTAATTGATAGTTACAGGGGGGTTTCTGGCTTCCGAATCAACTGGGATAAATCAGTCCTCTCTACCCTATCAAAGGATTGGGCAGTCTTCCCCTCCCAGTCCCGGCTCAAGTAGTGTCCTGCTTCAAATACTTAGGGATCATGGTGTCACGCCCGATTCAAGCTGACACAGGGTTAAACATTGAACCACTAATATCTGCAACGGAATCTCGCCTGAAGGCCTGCTCAATACTGCCCTTATCCCTATATAACATTTTCAAGATGATCTTGCTTCCCAAAATTTTATACTTATTTCCTTACTACCCAGTACTACTCCCTAAGAGCCTCTTTAAGCATGTTGACAGCATCCTCAGATTCTTCTATTGACAAGGCGTCTCCCCACGTTTTAGTCTAGCTTTGCTTCAGGCACTTAAGTTGGGTTGGGTTAGTAGCTCCTGTTTTATATTTATACTTTTTGGCCACCCAGTTGGTGTAGACATTGAGATAGGCAATGCCACCACTGCTCTTGCATGGGGCCATAGTGGGTTCTTACGAGGCTCTCACAAATGTGCTTTATCACTTTAAATCTCCATCTAACGTTTCCCTTCTAATGCGCACAGTGGTGTTGTGCTTGCATAGGGCACATATACTGGTTACAGACAATAGCTCTTCCCTTCTTTTGCCTAGGACCCCATTATGGCTCAATCCATGGCTCCCTCATTTCCTCTTCCTCCCGGGTTGGACAATGTGGGGGGCGCCATGGGTGAAATTCATTGGTCAACTCCTATCCACAAATGCTGAATTGCTTTGCTGAGATACGGGAGAAAAATAATGGGGCAGATTTACTTACCCGGTTCAGTCGCGATCCCGCGGCGAGTTGTCCGACACCGATTCGGGTCTGGCAGGATTCACTAAGGTCCGTGCGCCCGATATTCAGTAGGTGTTGCTGCTGCGCCGTGGTCCGCCGGAGTTCATCTTCTTCGAGACGGTGCATGTAAGTGCTGATCTTGTGACAAATTCTTTTTTAAATTCTGTGGTTTTTTGAATCCGTCGGGTTGTCCGATGGCCACGCCCCCGATTTCTGTCGCGTGAAAGCCGGCGACAATGCGACAGAATCCGATCGCGTGCGCTAAAATCCCAGGGCAATTCGGAAATATTCGGGAAACCCAACGAAAGTGTGACGTTTGGAACCTTAGTAAATGTGCCCAAATGTGCCCACGACAGCTGCCTTTCATTATACACTATTATGCCATGCTTTCAAGGCCCAATTTGGTTCTTTCAGCCTGAAAGCAGAATTTTCAAAGCTGGAGAATCTGATGAGCACTCCAGGGACCTCCCTAAACCACTCACGAAGGTATACGCTCTCCTACAAGAGCAAAGGACTAGATCTTTTGACAAAGCACTGGAATGTTGGGAGGAAGGACATCCCTGACCTGTCCTACTGAGGTTGAACTGTCCTACTTTACATCTGTGGTGAGTGCAAGGGACTTCCTAATCCAATCTAAATTCTTACACCGGTTTACTTCACCGATGCGAAACTTTTTCAAATAGGAATAATGCCTAATAATTTGTGTTTCCGCTGTCAGGCTGAAGTTGGATCCTTCTTACACTGTGTTTGGTCCTGCCCTAAGATTAATATCTTTAGGTCGTAACTTCTGGAATTCCCAAACAAACACTTTGAATTCCACTGGCTGTGTACGGTGTACTGATGTCCTAGAAGGATCGGGAACCGTCCCCACCTAAAAAGATGGATCTTACTCATTAATAATGCTATCCCCAATGAATGCTCGCTATGTGTCAGCAGGAAATGCCCTCAGAAATTTGATCTCATTTGGTCCAGGTGGTGTGCAAACCCTTACACTACTGTATAAGTCTTCAGGCTAAAATCTACCTAAATATATAAGGGAAGGGTTGAATGTTGGGGCGGGTACAAGAATTTCTTTTTGTCTTACGTCTTTGTTGTTTTAGGTTACAAACAGGCTGGGTGTCTACCACTTAAATGGTGAATAATAATACGCTGTTGCCGGCTGTCTTGTTATCTTGTTCAAGTTTATTTTTACTGTACAAATTTTTAAAAACTAATAAATAAATACTTTTAAAAAAAGTAGTTTCATAACGGAAAATGCCAGATCTGGAAAGAAAAGGACAATGTTACAGCTGGCATCTTCCCTGGTCCAAACTGTAAGACTCAGGAGATGTTGAAAGTCTTAGTTTCTTGCCTTCTTTGAGCAGTATTTACAGTGGTTGAGTTGTTGGGCTGATTAAATTCATCACACAAACTTTCTCTGCAGCCCGGCTCTTCACGAGCAACAGTCTGTGACTGACAGAACTCTGCTCCTATTACCTCATGGCATCCTGTGTTGTTTGCTCCCTGCCGGTTAAGGGTCTTCTTTACCTGCTATACTGTCTGTGTGAGCGTTACTCTTATCTATACTTCTGGTTATCTGATGTTGGCTCTCGTTTTGTGACTATCCCTTTGTGGCTGTAATTTTGTGTCTTATATGCCATCTCCATTGTGACCTGGATCTCTGTTCATTCTTTTGTGTTAATTGTCCTGTTTCGTGTCCCCACTTTGGCTTAGGGGGGGACCACCTTAGTGGGTTGTCCTGTATCGGATACGGAGAATCAGGGCGTCTGGAGAGGTTGGAGCTTACGACTCACTGTCCTGTTCTGTCTGTCCTCGATTAATCGGACTCTCCCCTATTACAACAGTTTTCTGTCTGACTTTGCATGTTCTTTCATGTGCAAACTGTGTGTGCATGTATTTAAGAAGTGTCCGCGCCACTAATTAAATACATGTACATGTATGCCACATTTAACATGCAAAGTGTGTAGCACGGCCCATGTTAAAGGTGAACCAAAAAAAGTGCATGAAGAACGAGCGCCCCAATTCATGAATCTTGCGCCCACTGCACTCTACACAGACAAACTGCACATAGTACAGACTGCACTGTTCTAGTAAACGTGCCCCACAGTATATATTGGCCAATTATCCAGGACCAGTCTTTATAGAAACATTGTTCATGCTGATCAACCTGATTGCCCACCCACATATCAAAGCTTTTCACTAATATATGTCACAGAAATTAGCGGAAGTCATCCAAAGGAAGAAAATCCAATAAAAGAGATTTAAATTTTTCACCTTTCTTTGAAGATAAACATTAACATGGCTTCACCTTTGTGTGAGTTCTCTGGTGTTGAAAAAGATTTGCTTTTTGAGTAAAACATCTCCCACATTCTGTACATGAAAATGGCTTCTCCCCTGTGTGAATTCTCTGGTGTTGAACAAGATATGTTTTTTCATTAAAACATTTCCCACATTCTGTACATAAAAATGGCCTTTCCCCTGTGTGAATTCTCTGGTGTTTAACAAGATCTGGTTTTTGAGCAAAACATTTTCCACATTCAGTACATGAGAACAGCTTCTCCCCTGTGTGAATTCTCTGGTGTTGTACAAGACCTGGTTTTTGAGTAAAACTTTTACCACATTCAGTACATGAAAATGGCTTCTCCCCTGTGTGAATTCTCTGGTGTTTAACAAGATCTGATTTATGAGCAAAACATTTTCCACATTCAATACATGTGAACAGCTTCTCCCCTGTGTGACTTCTCTGGTGCTGAACAAGACCTGTTTTTCTATTAAAACTTTTCCCACATTCAGTACACGAAAATGGCTTCTCCCCTGTGTGAATTCTCTGGTGCTGAACAAGAGATGAATTTTGAGTGAAACATTTCCCACATTTAGTACATGAAAATGGTTTCTCTCCTGTGTGAATTCTCTGGTGTTGAACAAGATCTTGTTTTTTAGTAAAACATTTCCCACATTCAGTACATAAAAATGGCCTTTCCCCCGTGTGAATTCTCTGGTGTTTAACAAGATCTGGTTTTAGAGCAAAACATTTCCCACATTCTATACACAAGAACGGCTTTTCCCCTGTGTGAGTTCTCTGGTGTTGAACTAGACTTGTTTTTTTACTGAAAGATTTCCCACATTCTGTACATGAAAATGGCTTCTCCCCTGTGTGAATTCTCTGGTGTTGGACAAGATGTGTTTTATCATTAAAACTTTTCCCACATTCAGTACATAAACATGGCTTCTCTCCTGTGTGAATTCTCTGGTGTTGGACAAGACCTGTTTTCTTAGTAAAACATTTTCCACATTCAGTACAAGAAAATGGCTTCTCTCCTGTGTAATTGTTCTGGTGTTGAAAGATGGAAAGATGCGATTGATCTTCTTGAGGTAAAGTAGAAGAGGGGAGATATCCATTGGAACCTCTTGCACTTTTGTTTCCTAAAAGTATAATCAAAAAACATTATTGGGAGTTTCTTTTTCCCAGTTACAAGCAGAAGTAACATAGAGTCATCTATGGAAAGTAAATTATCATCATGATTTACCATCTAATATATCAGTTAAATTTCCCCATTAACTGGACTTGTGACTACTAACTACGTCTGTGATTACTTTCTGTTAACGGGGTCTTATGATTGTGCTGCGTCTATGGGACGGCCTCAACTCTGCTATATTAACAACATACAGTGTGATCCGTGATCAACCCCTGCTTGCTCATGGGACAAAGCACTTAAACCGGATATATTAATAGTGTACCAACAAAGTCCGGCAGATGACGAGGTGTGAACTGTGTTCTATAGCAACACTTCCGAAAGTATTATATACCTCGGCTGAGTTCAAAGCGTGAACTGTGTCCTATAGCAACACTATTGAGGAAACGGACTTATCACTCATTATATCGGCTAAGTTCTTCTGCTAAACCATGCTCGTGATTATACTCTGTCAATTGTGTCTGCGACCATCTTTGTTAACAGCGTCTGTGATTATATTGCGTTTATGAGATGTTTCCCATCTAGGCTAAATAATACATAGGGTGAACTGAGATTAACCCTTGTCCTTTCATGGGACAGAGTAATTAAATTTGTTATACCAAAACGATACTAAGAAAGTTCCGCAAAGGAGGAGGTGTGAACTGTGATTTATAGCAACACCCATGAAATGATGGTATATTGAGGCAGAGGTTAAATTGCTAATTGCGCCACTACTGTTGAGGAAACGGTCTCATCACCCAATATACCTGCTAATCTATATAATTCTTCGCTAATCCCGCTTGTGATAACTCGCTGCTAACCACGTCTGTGATCATTCTCTGCTAACCATGTCTGTGTTCATCTTTTGCTAACAGAGTATGTGATTTTTTTTTTTTTTTTCTTTCTTTTTGTCAAATGTACTTCTGACCAGATTGGGCAGGAATCGTAATTATATTACTGAAAGCACTACTCAAACTGGAAGAGTAATAAGAGCTACTGTTTGATCTATCGCAATAGTATATGAAGTTAAGGCCTCTATTATTTGGGAGCTTAGCCTAAAGGTGAATTGTGATTAATGTATTATACCTATATAACAGCTCTTCCCTCCCCTAAGTTTGAACTGTGATTGTCAATGGTGTTTTGAGTACAGAAGAAGAACCGATTAAAGCAAAATATGGACTGCTTGTGCCATAAGTTACAGCAAAGTTGCCACAGTACAAGTAGGGCACCAACAGCATACAAAATGCTAAGCTCAAAAAGCAAATAACCAAAACCAAAAAGAACAAAATGAGCATGTGTTACTAAAATATGAAATTTATTGATATGCGTTAAAAATCAAACAATCACATAATGACAGGTGGTTACAGGGCAAATATCCAAAACAGGTGCTGGGCAGCACAAATAGTTAATAGATAATAGGCAAGATGTTGTATCACAACATAAAGTGCATAGTGCAAAGACCCTAGAGGCTATTCCATGCTAAATAAGTCAACAATAGATAATGAGAGCGCAACAATAAAAGTAAAGTGGTAATACCTACAATTTAAGAGTGTTACCAGCGCATAAGAAGAGAGCTGCCCAGCACCTCCCCGACACGTGTTTCGTCCTCACAGGACTTTGTCAAGGGGTGGTGCTGTGGACGGCGCCGGAAGGTTAAATCACAGAGGTGGACCAATGAAAGGGGCAGAGCGCACCTGCGCCAGATGAGCAGTGGGTGAATTGTATTGGGCGCATGATCCGCGACTTGTGCGTCCACGCGGTGGGAAGGCGGGACAGGTACGTCACCCGGAGCAAGTCACATGATCCGGATGACGTCATGAGCCGCCGCCCCCTCGCGCAGGCGCACAGCGGTCAGCGGGCATGTTGCGCTCTCATTATCTATTGTTGACTTATTTAGCATGGAATAGCCTCTAGGGTCTTTGCACTATGCACTTTATGTTGTGATACAACATCTTGCCTATTATCTATTAACTATTTGTGCTGCCCAGCACCTGTTTTGGATATTTGCCCTGTAACCACCTGTCATTATGTGATTGTTTGATTTTTAACGCATATCAATAAATTTCATATTTTAGTAACGCATGCTCATTTTGTTCTTTTTGGTTTTGGTGTTTTGAGTACAGTTAATAAGTTCTTCTTAACCTCTAACAGAATTTGTATATAGAGGCCAGTATCTATGGTTTAAACCTACATAAAGAAGAGAATAGTTTATTTGGGGAAAAAGTAGGTTTAAGGGATTGACGGTACAAGTGGGAGTCATGGCACCTAAAAAACCAGAAAGGAAATCAACCGGACTGGATAAAATGTGGAAAGCTTCGCCATCTAAAACAAGGCAAAACAATAAAGAAGAGGCACAAACTACAGGGCCAAGCAGTGATATGGGGGGAGAAGGAAACACCAACTCTGAAGCAATTCTGGCTCAGATACTAGCTACAACTCAGGAAACACAAGAATCCATATCAGAACTGAAACAAGAGCTAGTTAATGTGAGAGCAGATACCACTTCTATAAAAGACGATCTTAATTTACTGAGGGAAAAATTTAAGACAGTAGAGAAGAGTGTAAAGAAAACAGCAGATGAGGTGAAAGGCATACAGGAGGACGTAAAAAGACTGAGGGAAGAAAATGTCAGTATAAGAGAAAAGCTGATTGACCTTGAGAATCGAACCAGGAGATCTAATTTGAGAATAGTGGGTTATCCGGAAGAGACCGGGGATAATATATCCCCAGAGGCTATTCAGAAATGGTTAGTGGGTATATTTGGGTCAGAAGGCCTCTCAACTAATTTTACTATAGAAAGAGCTCATAGAGTCCCCTCACGTAAACCGGTTCCAGGAGCCCCACCGAGAACTATTCTGGCAAAATGTTTAAATTCATATGATAGGGACTATATAATCAGAAATTCAAGAACAAAAGAGAAAGAGCTAATGATAAATGGTAACAAAGTCGTAATATTCCCAGACTATGCGAGGGAAACACAGAAGGCTAGAGCAAGCTTCGGGGCAGTAAAGAAAAGACTTTTCGAAGCAAAAATACAATTCTCCCTTTTATTCCCCTCCAAGCTAAGGATTATATTTAACAACAAAACGTGGTTCTTTGATACTCCAGAAGGGGCATCAGATTGGATGGAAGGGAAAGGAATTTGAATAGTGAAAAGTTGTAAAGGCGAGGAATAAGATATTAAGTATTCTGTTTTGGGCTGAGCGGCTTGGAGAGGGCGGGAGGGCGATGGTGGAAAGAAGGGATCTGCTTGATGGAAGAAAGAGCGGATCAGGTTGGGGGAGGGGGGGATAGGGAGGGGTACTGGCAGGAGGGTAGGGTTTTTTTTTTTTGTTGATTTTTTTGGATTTAACGAAGGATGATGAAAGGAACTAGGATTCTATGCTGGAATGTCAGAGGATTAAGTGAAAGAAGGAAACGGTGTATGATATTTGATGTGATAAACAAGCATTTACCCTCTATTATAGTTTTACTAGAGACACATTTGATGCGAGAAGTTGAGCACCGTCTAAAGAAACGTTGGGCAGCCTGGGAATATCATTCCTATGGGGATATATATTCAAGAGGGGTGTCAGTACTAATCCATTCAAATATAGATTACAGATTAATGGGGGAAAAGATTGATAAATGTGGCAGATTTGTCTTTCTGCATTGTATGTTAGGAGATATAGAATGTATCTTGGCGTTTCTGTATGTCCCCCCTCCTTTTTCTTTAGGGGTATTATATGAACTAGTTAGATTTATGGAGAGTAGGGACTGTAGAAAAATTTTAGTCATGGGCGATTTGAATACGGTGTTCGATGCCAAATTAGACCGTTTAAATATTTCAGGAGAACAGAAGTCAAAAGAAAATGAAGGTTTGAAATTTAGTAATTTCTGTGATGACATAGGATTATATGATATCTGGAGGTCCAAATATGGCACAAGGAAGGCCTTCTCCTGTTACAGTAAAACGCACAATACTATGTCCAGGATAGATCATGGTCTGGCTAGTCAAGAAATGCTGGAAGAAGTCACGTTGATGCGATATGAACACATCTTGATTTCAGATCATGCCCCGGTCTTGGTGACACTCGGTAATACCCCAAGGGGAGGGTGCGCTTTTAAACTTAATCCCCACTGGTTAACCATAATAGGGCCAAGAACGGACCTTGAGCAGAAAATAAAGGAATATTGGGAAATAAATGTTAATTCTACAAACAACCTGGTTGTGTGGGATTCTCTTAAATTGTTTATTAGAAGTACTCTCTCACAGATTATTAACTCAGCTAAAAAGG
Source organism: Engystomops pustulosus (assembly GCF_040894005.1). NCBI lineage: Eukaryota > Metazoa > Chordata > Amphibia > Anura > Leptodactylidae > Engystomops > Engystomops pustulosus. Next base: position 10,013,676 of record NC_092412.1, on the reverse strand, counting down.
AATATAGAAGGAAAGAAGAATTCCTAAGAAAGGCAGTTGAACGGTCCCTTAATAATATGGTAGAGCATGAAGGGGGTGTTGGTTATAAGAACAGCTATATAGAAGCTAAAGAAAAATATAAAGGGTTTCTGGTAGAGAAATCTCAACACAAGATCTTCTTCGCAGGACAGTCTAACTTTTCGGAAGGAGGGCAGCCAGGGAAATTGCTGGCTAAAATGATTCAAAATACACGAAGTGGAAACAAAACGGTAACAGCTATTAGAGGACGGGACGGGAAACTATACAACGACCAAGACCACATCCAGGTACAGTTCAGAAACTTTTATAAGGACCTATATGAGTCCACATGTAGTAAAAGAAATGATGAGATCGAGGGGTACTTGGAGAAGATCAACTTTCCAAGTTTATCCCAAGAACAGGTAGACATGCTTGAGGCACCAATCACCCTTATAGAGTTGGCAGAAACAATTGATACATGTACTAAAGACACAGCCCCAGGACCGGACGGACTTCCGTTTGGGTTCTATAGAAGGTATAAAATGGTATTACTGCCGATGATGTTAGGCATGATAGAAGAAATTTATAAGAGAGGGAGGGTCTCTGAAACCATGGCAGAAGCACGTATAATTTTAATCCCTAAAAAAGAGAAGGATTTGCTCGATATGGGGTCCTACAGACCAATCTCCTTAATTAATACTGACGTTAAGATCTTAGCCAAAGTACTTGCCCGCCGACTCCAGAAGGTTATCACATATATCGTCCATGAGGATCAAAAGGGATTTGTCCCAGGAAGAAGTGTGAACGATTGCCTTAGCAGACTGTTCGCTTCTCTGGAGGAAGGAGAGGGGGCCCTCCGCTCGATCCTGTCACTGGACGCAGTTAAGGCGTTTGACAAGGTCGAGTGGAGGTTCTTATGGGAGGTCATGCGAAAATTTGGCTTTGGCCCCATATTTATGAGATGGGTTGAAAGTATGTATAGCCTACCAAAAGCCAGGGTGGCGGTAAATAGAATAGAGTCAGAACCCTTTTCTCTGTATAGGGGCACCAGACAGGGTTGCCCCCTCTCCCCTCTCCTCTCTCCTCTTTGCGCTCTTTATTGAGCCATTGGCTATTAAGATCAGATCGGACATGGGGGTGAGGGGGGGAGGCAGCCGAGGAGTTGAGGACAAATTGTGCCTGTACGCAGACGACGTACTGTTCTGCGTACAAGAGTCCCCGGAGTCAATACCGAGGATAGTAGAAATCGTTAGGGAGTTCGGTCAGTATTCAGGGTTTGAAATAAATTGGAAAAAAACGTGCCTACTGCCATTAGACGGGTATAGGGGGGAACAGTTGGACACGAGTGAAATTACTCTGTGCAGTGATTCCCTCAAATATCTTGGGGTCAAAATCTCTGCGAAGATTGAGGAATATGACATCTTAAATTTAAGACCATTAATTAAAACAATACGAGGAAGAATACAATTATGGGAAAAGCTGCCACTCTCTTTTGCAGATAGAGTTGCCTTAATTAAAATGGTTCTCTTACCTCAAACCCTTTTCTTCTTGGCAGTCTGTCCCATATGGATAGATAACACCTTTTTCAAGGCTATGGAATCGTTGTTTAATGAGTTAATTTGGGGTAGAAAAAGGGTAAGAATAAAGCTTAGACACTGGCACAAGCCAATTTCAGAAGGAGGAATAGGGATTCCTTTCCTTTTTGGATACTACCTGGCAGCTCAACTATCTAGGATAGTGGGCTGGAAGGGGGAGACGGATCCAGTTAAAGCACTTATAACAAGGGATAATCACGTGAGCTCGGTATTTGAAGCACTGGAAAAGAATGCAGATCATAAGGGGAATAAGAAAATTAGCATGAAAGGGGCAATGTTTAGGGGATGGAAAGAGGTTAAGAAAATTCTACACATTAATGGAATACTAGATTGCACTCCACTATGGCACAATAAAGAATTTCCCGAATTAGGGAGATTGCCAGATCCAACATTTTGGGAAAGGAAGGGCATAAAATATTTTTCACAGATATTAGAAAATGGAAGAGTGGTAAATTTCAATTTTTTTAAGGATAAATATGCACTAAGGGAAAGGGATTTCTTAAGATACTTCCAACTAGTTCACGCTATTAATGCAATTAGAGTGAGGAAAAATATCGAAATAAATTCACATGACTGTTTAGAATATGTGCAAAATACAGAAAGAAAAAAGGGTTTGATTGCGGGTATTTATAAATTCTTGGTTAGGGGGTATTCTGTGGGGGTTTCTTACAAATCACAAGAGAGGTGGGAAAAGCAGGTAGGAGGGAGGAATGGGGTGGGATCTATAGAAATGCTAAGATAGGATCAATAAATGAAAACCATCGAATAATACAGATTAAGATTCTTTACATGCTGTATTACTCCCCTGCTGATCTGCACAGGATGAAAATCAGGGAATCGTCCTTATGCTCCAAATGTGGAAAGGTCGGAGCTGACTTCACTCATGTAATTTGGTCATGTCAGGCAATTCACGAGTTTTGGAGTGAAGTATTTCAACGTGTGAATAATATTTTAGAACTATCCCTTACTCCTTCTATTTCGATAGCCATTATTGGGAGATGTAGCTCCGTGGAAAGTAGGTCAACCCATAAAGCAACTATTCTCAAATTGATGATGTTGGCGAAAGTGCTGATTGTAAGGGAATGGGGGAGTAACAGTGGCAGGAAAATAACAATTAGGAGGTGGATAAATCTATCTTTGAAGGTAAAAGAATACGAAAGAATACAAGCGGAGAAGAGGGGTACTATGAGGAAATGGGCCAGAATTTGGGACAAATGGAATTAGACAAACCAGCATATGGGAAGGTTAACACTCATAAGAAATCAATCTAAATTATTTTTTTTTCCTCCTGCCAGGGGGCGGGGGGGGGGGGGTTAAGGGAGGGAAAGTGGATAGGGAGATAAAAAGGAAGATGGAAGAGTAAAGGAAAATTATCTTATATTTATTTAGAGATTCCATGCTTTAGGTTAATGCTCGTACACAGACTGCATTTCAATATTTGGGTCTAGTTTACTCTTGTATAGATTGCACTGTAATGTTAGGATTGAAATGTAAATTAATATGTACAAGAGTATTTATACTATGCATGGTATTTATTATATGCAAGATTGCATATTATATGCAAGAAATGTGTGAAACACTGATGCATATATGTGTTGTGTGTACAATTTATGTAAAAATTAATAAAGCTTTTTAAAAGAAAAAAAATTATCATCATGTATAGTAATTGCTTATAAGTGCTGTATATACATGTAAATATGTTTGTAGGATATTATATTGTAAGTGACTATAGTACTTTTAGGGGTGCAGTGTGGAGAAGCTGAAGTAATTTAGGAGAAATGTGCATTCAGCAGTGATGAGGTTCAGCTGGAAGAGTCATTGGGGCACATTTACTTACCCGTCCGGAGGAGTTCATTGAAAGTGCATTGTCCAACGATAATGCACCATGCCGCAATTCACTAAGATCGTGCGCCCGATATCCTGCATGTGTTGCTTCCACCCCCTCAGGTCCCCGGAGTTCTTCCCGCTGCATGTAAGTGAAAGCAGCGCAGCCGCGGCACAATCCGATCGCGTGCAACACAATCCCCTGTTAAATACCTGACGCAGCCGTGTAAAATCTGAAAAAGTGCGGCTGTAGATCCTTAGTAAATCTGCCCCATTATGTTCATTGCCTGATGGCAGAAATAAAATTGAGTAAAAATTAAGACCTCAGATATCATATTCATAGAGAAGAATATTGCAGTTGCCAAGTGGGAGATGACTTGGTCAAGAATTAGGTCAGTAATTTTGTTGACAGAGGCGCGACATGTTTGTGAGGTGGAGGTGGCAAAGGCAGCAGGGACTTCTGGGATCAATGATAGTGAGAAGTCATAACTAGTGATGGGTAGGTCTGGCGGGAGAGAGGTGGCGTAATAACAATGCCCTAGACAAAATTCCTAATGGGGGACCCCACTCCCTGTCTCTCACTTTGTTAGGTCCCCCCCTGCCCAGGCCCTAAGTTTACCAGATGCTTGTTATCCCTGGCATACACATATAATATATACCCACATACGGGGGGAATGGGCAGGTGTACGGCGTTCCTGACCTGCGTCTGGGCACGAGCTATAGAGTGTGAGCGTCCAAGGCTGAGCAGTCACTGGCGTTGGTCCCTACCAGGCGTGGGTGGCCAGGGGCAGACGAGGACAAGCATATGATATATTCCCCCCTATCTGTCGCGGTTTATACTTCTGGAGGTATAGGCCCCATGATGTACCCATCAGGTGGCCGCGCATTTAGGCAAAGCTACGCTTACACTGACTTGGCGAAGTTGTGAATAAAAACCTTTGAACAAAAGTCTGCATGTTTATAAAAAGTATGCAGGCGTAGAGGTGGTGTAGCCACACAAAAATATTCTCCATTTCTTGCAGTACGCACTAAATAGCGATTATTTCAGTGCTTCTACGCCAGAAACTGGCATGGAGGCACAGATAAATGTCCATCATATTTCAGATGTCAATGTATAGATCCTGTATATACACACTATGTAGTGTTCACTGAATTCACTAGATTTGCCGAGTTGCTTTAGATAATTCGGAGTTAGTTCTCATTTTAGAGAGAACACAAAACATCATGGGACTGAGGGCGGCTTATTGCCTCAGGGAGACGTAAAGCTACACCGACTTCCAACATTTACTAGGGTCCGTGAGTCAGTTTTCTGTCAGACATTGCATGTTCTTTCATGTGCAAACTGTGTGCACATGTATTTAAGAAGTGTCCACGCCACAATAAATACATGTAATGTAATGCTTCTCCGTCCAACCGTGCACCACATTTAACATGCAAAGAGTATAGCACGATCCATGTTAAAGGTGCACCAAAAGAAAAAGTGGTGCACTCTGTCGGAGCTGTGCACAATTCATGAATCCGGTCCCCTCCGCTCACTACACAGGCACACTGCACATAGTACAGAATGGAAAACTACCATTGGATTTGATGCAGTATGAAGCAAACATACCCAGAGACTGCTGTAGCTACACTAATGCAGGATCATATCTTGGTTAATCCCTGAGCTGAGTGATTTTGCTGATAAAACATATATAATATTATGATGATGAAGCTCTGTGGCTTCTATATCTGCTCTGGCGCTTACTTTCCCGCTTCTCATAGTAGAGTTTCTCTCTGATTGCATCATCATCTCCTGCACTTGTCTTCCTGCCAGACAGAATAATCAATTGCTGCACCATCCCCCAGCCGCTGTGTATGAGTCATTCAGCTCAGGTTGATTAGCGCTTGACTAGTCATGCTTTACTTTCAGCCATTTGTAGGCTCCGTAAGCCAGTCTGTCCCAGCTTTCCCAAGGTCCTAAATGGTATAATTGTGTTTTCAGCAAAACCACCCAGCTCAGGGATTAAGATACAATCTACAGCAATCGCCATCACTATATACAGCCCCCTAACAATAACTATATACAGCTCCCAGTAATCACCATATAAAGCCCCTGGTAATCACTGTATGAAGCCCCCAGTAATCACTGTATACAGCACCCCCAGCATTAACTATATACAGCCCTCCCCAAGCAATAACTATATACAGTTGCCCGTAAAATAATAAAACTTTGCTTACCTTCTCCCACTCGCCTGCTGCGCCAATAATCTTCCTCCTCTTCTGGCAGGTCAAACATCTGGTGCAGGTGTCGCAGTAGGTGATGTCACTGCACCGCCTGTGCCCGGACTACATACGGACTACATACAGAGTGCATTGTTCCCTTGCACTGCCATGAACCCAAATTTTGCCGGACAGATTACCGGTATTTCGACACGCGCCAAGTGGGCGAAAGGGGTGGCCCTGCAACTGCCCGAATCGCCCACACTGTAAAAAATTGGTGCATTCCCCTTGCTGTAATCTGGCCCTGGTCCTAGATGGAAAACAATGCCTCCTTTTGCTACCTTGAAAGGCAGCCCGCTTAACACCAAGCATGGCCTACAAGAAGTCTAATAACATGATGTGGGATTAAGCCAAACCAGTCTATCTATTCCAGAAGGAACAGACTAATCACACCTGGTATATCCTCTATCAACAGGAAGGTCTCCTTTTACCTGGTGATGTGAGGGGCTGGTGGTCCTCCATCATGATGTCCTTGTACTGGTCCTTGTGTCCTTCTATATACTCCCACTCCATCATGAAGCAATACACAGGAATTTCAGCTCTATTTACCGGGAGATCCAGTGGGACATTATCCTTCGGTTCCTCTTTGATATCTTGGGAATCTTCAGGACTGGGACCTCTCACTGGTGGATTTTTCTGACTGATACCATCTGTAGGAAATATACACAGTGACTGATACATTGTCTATATGTGATGATGAGATGATGGAGGAGGTGACCTCACACCTGCTCTGTCCTCTATAATCAGGAAGGTCTCCTCTTACCTGGTGATGTGAGGGGCTGGTGGTCCTCCATCATGATGTCCTTGTACTGGTCCTTGTGTCCTTCTATGTACTCCCACTCCTCCATGGAGAAATAGACAGTGACGTCCTGACACCTTATAGGAACCTGACACCCACAATGACACAGTCATCACCCAGACCCCTCCCATGTGTTATTGTACAATGTCCCAGCATTCCCGGCAGCGCTCACCTCTCCGCTCAGCAGCTCAGTGATCCTGGAGGTAAGTTCTAGGATCTTCTGCTCATGTATCAGTGAATGAGGTGGAGGCTCGGTGATGGGGCTCTGGGTCCATCCTCCTGACACACGGGGGGTCACACACTCACCAGACGACTTCTTCACTACTGTGTAATCCTGTGTATGGGGAGACACTGATCACTACATAGATCCTAAGAATCCTTCACCTCTCCAGTCATTTCCCGCTGTTATTCCTAGAGATAAGAGCCGTGTCCTGGGAGACTCTCACCTCTCCGGTTATCGAGGAGATGATCTCTGTGGTAATGTCTAATGTCATCGCATCAATGTAGTCTCTGTCATTGTCCATTCCTGGGGAGCTATTCATGGTCATGATGTCCTTGTACTGGTCCTTGTGTCCTTCTATATACTTCCACTCCTCCATGGAGAAATAGACAGCGACGTCCTGACACCTTATAGGAACCTGACACCCACAATGACATAGTCATCACCCAGACCCCTCCCTTGTGTTATTGTACAATGTTCCAGCATTCCCGGTAGCGCTCACCTCTCCGCTGAGCAGCTCAGTGATCCTGGAGGTAAGTTCTAGGATCTTCTGCTCATGTATCAGTGAATGAGGTGGAGGCTCGGTGATGGGGCTCTGGGTCCATCCTCCTGACACACGGGGGGTCACACACTCACCAGACGACTTCTTCACTACTGTGTAATCCTGTGTATGGGGAGACACTGATCACTACATAGATCCTAAGAATCCTTCACCTCTCCAGTCATTTCCCGCTGTTATTCCTAGAGATAAGAGCCGTGTCCTGGGAGACTCTCACCTCTCCGGTTATCAAGGAGATCATCTCCAGGGTGAGCTCCAGGATCCTGGCCGCCATCTGCTCTCTGTCCTTCTCCCGGATCCCTGGTGGATCATTGATGGAAAGGATCATCTTTAGGAGAAACCTCTGGGAGTCCTGTATCCATAGAACCTGAGGGAAAATGATAAAGATTAAAGGCAAAAGAATGTGTACAGACAGGAACACTCTCCGCCCTAATTAGCAGTCATCAGGTTTTCAATCCACATGTTCCAAACCTATTCAAAACATAATACTGTGGGGTTTATTTACTAAGGGTCCTGTGGCCGCATCTCCATGGGGTTTTCCGTCGTTTTCGGGGATTGCACCGCTGGGACAGGTATTTAGTAAGCGATTGTGTCGCACGTGATCGGATTGTGTCAAAACAAATTGGGGGACGATCCGAAGCACTTCGAGCAATCCAAGCACTTCCATACACCGGGAGGAAGATGGTGAACGCCGGTCGGAAATCAAGCACACAATCTTCTTGAATCGCGGTGCAGTGCATTGTCGTTGGACAACGCACTTTCGGAGTCTCCTCCACATCACGTAAGTAAATGTGCCCCTGTGTGTGGCGCCGTCATTTTTGGGAGGATCAGTGAGTAATAATCCAAAATGACAGAATATTTGTGTTGCCCTCGGGTATGTCCTGACGAGCAAACACCACATTGATTTATATGCTATATGTTTATGCAGCTTTAGTGGTGGCATTTAAAGAGGTAACACTACTCTTAAGGTCCAAGTTTGAGGAACCAAAGGTGAAAAGTTCAGCACAGACCAGAAATTTGTCGTTATAGTCCGGTAACACCCGAAATTTGTCGTTATGGTCCACTAACACTTATTATATTACATCATTACTTAGCAATTCCAATGTTCCAGGTTTGAGGGCCACAAAACGGTAGTTAAAGTAAATCTACCATCAGAATCCATCTTGATGAACTCACTAATAGATCCAGGCACCATGACTGTGGTAATCCCCTTTTCCTGTTAGTCCTACAGGCAGCACAGGGAAGACCATGAGACTGGGTTCCCTAGGTACAACCTCATAGACACATGTTAGAAAGCAATGACCAATCAAAGTAGTAGCCTCGCCTATAAAAGGTGGAGAAAAGGAAGAATCGGTTGTATTTTTGGGTCGTCCTATGCAGCAGCACACACCCAAAGGGGTTAATTCCCTGATACTAGGAGGTCAGGTGACAAGACTATTGACAGGTCTACTTAATCATACCCAAGTCCTGTTGCTTCAGGCAGGTGTTAGAGACTGAAGGGTGGTAAGGAAACCTTTAGCTTTGTTATTTCTATTACTGGGGTGACATTAAGGGTAAATGTTACTACATCCTTTAGTGTGTTATTAGAGGCCATAGGAGTTATAAAATTTGGAGGTCCATGTTTCATGGTAGCGGAAGTGCTTCAATATCACACCAGAATTGGTCATCAGACAGGTCTCTGGTTGATGAAGGACTCAGAGATTGTATTTATCAAGCTGCGGCCATATTGTTTTCTGAGAACCCTCCTCTAAGGGTATGTTTGGAGGTTTTTACTCACTTAGCCATTTAAACAGACAGTGGCATTGTTTCATGGCGGTAAGTAGTGTGATTAGAAGACAATATAGTAGTATTATGTTGGTTTCATTGTAGATGTCCAGCCGTGGATCAGAAGATTCAAGAAGGCCTGAGACTAGAGGCGGCAAAGTGTCTTCTAAGTGAAAGCATCTGACCTGCCATAATAGTGAAGATTTATTGCCGGATGGTTGTGAGTTCAGACTGTACGGACATTGTAGGCATCAGGAGCTCAGGATGCTTCTTCCCCATCTCAGGAGATGATGTCTTATATCAGACAATTTGTTTCAGAAACTCTAAGGTAGAATACATCCAGACAGTCTCTTGCACAGTCAAGTCCTGTTGACACAGGAAGAATTTCAAGTTTTAGATGAGATAAATACTTTAGCATCAGAGGATGAAAAAGATCCTAAATAAGCTTATTCGTGTAGTAAGAGTGGAGGAAAGTTCTAATGTGAGTGCGGATCAAAAGCCTCTGAATAAACTTAGGAACTTTTCTTTGGATGAAGTTGATTTGTAATTCATGGAATGACAGTGGAATCTCCTCCAAGTGTGGATTTTGCCGTGGTTAAGCTGTCCACAAGAACATTGGTCTCTGTAAAATATGGGGCTAGTTTACCGGAAGTATTAGACCGTAAAATGTACACAGCTTTTAGAAGATCATATGACACAGGAGCGGCTCAAGTCAAAGTGGCAGCCGCCAGTTCTACCGTAGCTAAATCTCTTAGGTCCTGGTTGAATCAGCTCTAAGATTATAGTCACTAGAGTGTCGACAGGGATGATCTTCTGAAGGCCTTTAGATACATATCGTTGACCAGTGAATTTTTATTTGACGCCTCCAGCCCGGCTGTGAGATTGTCAGCAGAGAGTATGGCTTTGTCAGACAGAATTTAAGCTAACTAAACTAACTAAAGCTACAACTAAAAAGGAAAACTATTTGGTTCTCAATTGGATGAACTAATGGAAAAACTGTCACCTAAGAAGGGAAAATCCTTGTTGTTCTTACAGCAGAACAGAAGAGAAAGCCGCCAAGGGTCGTCTTATGTGTATTGTAACCAGAGAGATTGGTTTCGTAAAGAAAGTAAAGACCATCCCTTCTATCATAGTATCATAGTATATAAGGCTGGAAAAAGACGCAAGTCCGGAAGTCTATAGGAGAGGACACTGTAGGGCACATGGAAGAAGCTGCTTAACCCAGCTGTCTTCTTCATCCTATAATTTCTGATGCCAGATATCTGCTTTACCAATGATCATGACAGTGCGGACGAAGATCTTAAGTAATAACAATCCTACTATATTGGCCCCAAAAAGTGTGATTCCCCATGCTAATTCAGACGGCTCAAGTGAATTTCTGAGAATTACCTCACTGCCCAGACCTCCTTAGTCAAGACAAGTTGTTGTGCAAGAATCTGAAGGTCCTTTAACTAACAGCTTGGAAATTGACATATCCGAAATAAATAACCTAGGGTTGTCAGAAGCTGTCATACAGAGCCTAATGGTCTTGTGGTCAGCAACTTCTAAGGTATATCAGAGATCTGTTAATGCGTATCTTAGATGGTGTGAACAAGAACACAAGAATGGCCAGAAGTCGATTATGCCGGATATTCTATTCTTTTAACAGAAAGGTTTTGACCAAGGGTCAAATCACAGCCCTGTCTGCTTGCTCCAGAAAAGCCTGGTCCAGGGAAACCATTGTGTAAGAAATTAATGAGGGGAATCAGAAAGTTAAGACCAAGCGTGCTTCAACCATACACCAAATGGGATTTATCCATAGTCTTGAAAAAACTTAGTATAGAAAAATCAGAATCTATTGAGATCAAAATGTTGACCTTTAAAGGACATCTAGCACACATTACCGGGGGCAGACTGTCCTCTTATGAAGGCTCGTTACTTCCAGGAGATGGTGGCACAGGTCCAGCCACATCAAAGATTCTAGTATTGCAAAGAAAATACGTTTATGAGCCCAAGGCTCACGTCACCTAACCGCCGCATGGCTCCGCCTTTCCATAATTATGCACGCCCCCCGCCTGTTTAGTATTCACTCCTCTGTCCGGCTTCTTCACCGGTCCCTTGCACAGCCTTTGGGTTATTAGTGTGGCTGTGCAAGGACACAGAGGCATGAATACTAAGCATGCACTAGTATTTATATGCAATACCAGAGCCCTGGATTTACCTGGAACCTGAGCCATCGCCCCCTAGAGGTAACGAGTATTCAAGGAGGACAGTCTGCCCCCAATAATGTGGTACTAGATGTCCTTTAAGTTATTCTTAACCGCAATCACATCTGGGAAGGGAGTAAGTGATATACATATATACATCCTACACCTATACTGTATACAGGGAGCTCAGTTTTCAGGAATCTATGATCTGCAAATTGCATTTGTTCTAGGGAATAGGTTATGGGTAGATTAGCACACACCTGGTACTGAACATTAGGGTTTTATTTGGCAAATTTAATAAAACATAAGAAAAAATATTCAAGTATGGTATCCCCGTAATCGTATTGACTCATAGAATAAAGATAACATCATTATTAGGCTATACGGTGAACAACGAAAAAAAAAAAGTTAAAAATCCAGTACAGAATTGATGCTTTTCTACTCCTGTCCTCATAAAAAAGTTCATAATTTAGTGGATACTAACCCCACAATGGTAATAATGGAAAAATCATCTCCTCCCGCAAAAAAATGCTGTCACATGCTCTCAATAACGAAAAAGCTAAAATAAGGGGCCAATAAGAAAACTAAAATCCTTAAGCTATAAACCGGCTGCGTCCCTAAGGGGTAAAGGATCACGTGGAACCCTCCCAGTGACTGAGACAACCACGGTTCGTTAATATGGATGAGTTCTTTCTGCAAGGGCTAACGCCAATAGGCACGCCAGCTTTATGCCCGCTGTCCTGACAGACAGTGTCTCCGGGTCTAAAGAGCTCAAATATTTGAGTAAGATGTCTATGTATAGATGTATATTTGGGAACAATTGATCTGGATGCTACGGCACCCCTTATTAATCTCAAATATAATTTGTTTTCAGTCAGGTTCGGGATTATAATATTAAGAGCAGAACCTATTGTTTTATTAGTGTTGGATCCAATACCTGATCTATGTTTAACTGCCAGGAAACTCTAATGCATTCCATATGCATTCCATATATCGACCGATCCTTGTATCCCTGTTTCGGTCTGCCATGTCTGAAACTATATCTATATCTAGAGCAAGTTTTTGGTCTCAAAAACCAATTGAGTAATTTGTTTGCCTGTTAGCTCTGGATATCTGAACAGCTTATCGGTGCCGCAATCCACATTACTTGCAGAAGTTGTTGTAACAGGTCCACAGGTCTACATGCATTTGGCTGTATCCCCCAACGGGATTTTCCCGTGTCTCCACATATTGGGGCTCATTTGTTAAGGGTCCGAACAGCGCACTTTTGTTGGAATTCCCAAATATTTCCATATTGCGGAAAATTGCCCCAGGATTTTGGCGCACGCAATCGGATTTTGCCGTATCGGCGCCGGCTTGCACGTGACAGAAATCGGGGGGCGGGCTGTCTGACAACCCGACGGATTTGGACAAATCCGCGGAATTTAAAAAAGGATTTGTATCGCAACATCAAGCACCAGGAAGAAGCAGGTGAACTCCGGTGGACCTCGTCGCAGCAGCGACACATGCAGGAACTCGAAAGCACAATGTTAGTGAATTGTGCCGGACAACGCACCACTGGATCGCGATGGGACCGGGTAAGTAAATCTGCCCGCAAACTTGTTCGAGTCACCTGGAACATATTGAGCTCTTATGTCTATGTTCTTTTCTACTGCCCAATTCCATAAATCTAGGGCCATCAAGCATAACTGCCTGGATCGTGTTCCCTCATTTTGTTCACATATGCTTTCGCAGTTTTATTGTCCATCTGTAGTGCAATAGTCTGATGGGGACTCACATTCTCTATCATATGAAGAGTCTCGCTGCCCTTAATTCTAACACATTTATGTGAAACCTTTTTCGTCTTCTGACCATACACCCCTCATTGTGCCTTTCGTTGAAAAGGCTCCCTCAACCTGTGAGGGAGGCGTCTGATGTTACAACCAAATCCGCCTGAGGCATTCGAATTGATGAGGGAGGAGGATCTGGAAGGCTGGACAGGCTTTTTTTGATTCTGCAAATGATTTCCTAGCCCTGTTATTCGCTTTTACCTCCTGAATAAATCCTGGTCCAAAGAGGTGAACTCTTTCTATATAAGGAAACTCGTGAGCTTCTTGGGCCAAGTCTAGCATCCCCGCAAATGTCAGGCCAACTATGATAACCGGTCTGGTTATGGTCTTAGACGCTAGCAGCCTCTGAGTGTTATGGACAGCATTAATAACAGGGGACCTACCACATCCGTCATCTTAAACTGTGTGTTACATAAAATGGCATCCAGACCATTTGGAGTACTAGAGGTTCCAGCAATGGACAACAGAGCTGGATCAATGGGACTTATTTACTAAGGGTCGCGGATCACACTTTTGTCGGTTTGCTAACTGTTTTCGGCATTTGCGCAGCTGTGATAGGAATTTAACAGGGGTTTGCGCTGGGATTGTGTCACACACGATCAGATTGTGGTGCAGCTGCGTCGGTTTTCATGTGACTGATTCGGACTAAGCTCGGGATTTAACTTTCAAATTGTGTCGCAAGACAACGCAAGCCAATGCACCAGGAAGAAGAAAATGAACTCAGACCTGAGCGGGGAAGTGACACCGGATGGGTAAGTAAGTGTGCCCCAACATCTGGTTCAACCAATGCCAATATAATTGCGTAACACTGTGGGGGTCATTTACTAAGGGCCTGATTCACGTTTTCCCGACGTGTTACCAGAATATTTCCGATTTGCGCCGATTTCCCCTGAATTGCCCCAGGATTTTGGCGCACGCGATCGGATTGTGGCGCATCGGCGCTGGCATGCACGCGACGGAAATCGGGGGCGTGGCCGATGGAAAACCCGACGAGTTCGGAATAAACTGCCGCATTAAAAAAAAAAAAATCTGTCGTGGAGCTTGCACTTACCTTCACTCAGCCCGGCTCGGTGAACTCCACTGCGTTCCGATGCTTTTCAGCGCAGCAGCGCCACCTGGTGGGCGGCGGAGGAACTGCCTTAATAAATCCCGTCCGGACCCGAATCCAGCGCAGAGAACGCACCGCTGGATCGCGAATGGACCGGGTAAGTAAATCGGCCCCTGTGTGTCCTGAAAGTTTGAGTACGTCTGAGTATTCTGCTATATATACAGCTACATACATAGTCATATATACATCCTACACCTATACTGTATACAGACATATATATACAGCTACATACATAGTCATATATACACCCCACACCTGTACTGTATACAGACATATATATACAGCTACATACATAGTCATATATACACCCCACACCTATACTATATACAGACATATATGTACAGCTACATACATAGTCATATATACACCCCACACCTATACTGTATACAGAGACATATATATATACAGCTACATACATAGTCATATATACACCCCACACCTATACTGTATAGAGAGACATATATATACAGCTACATACAAAGTCATATATACACCTATACTGTATACAGAGACATATATATACAGCTACATACATAGTCATACATACATCCCACACCTATACTGTATACAGAGACATATATACAGCTACATACATAGTCATATATAAACCCACACCTATACTGTATACAGAGGCATATATACAGCTACATACATAGTCATATATACACCCCACACCTATACTGTATACAGAGACATATATATACAGCTACATACATAGTCCTATATACACCCCACAGCCTATACTGTATACAGAGACATATATATACAGCTACATACATAGTCATACATACATCCCACACCTATACTGTATACAGAGACATATATACAGCTACATACATAGTCATATATACACCCCACACCTATACTGTATACAGAGACATATATATACAGCTACATACATAGTCATGTATACATCCCACACCTATACTGTATACAGAGACATATATATATACAGTTACATACATAGTCATATATACACCCCACACCTATACTGTATACAGAGACATATCTATATACAGTTACATACATAGTCATATACACACCCCACACCTATACTGTATACAGAGACATATATATATACAGCTACATACATAGTCATATATACACCCCACACCTATACTGTATACAGAGACATATATATATACAGCTACATACATAGTCATATATACACCCCACACCTATACTGTATACAGAGACATATATATACAGCTACATACATAGTCATATATACACCCCACACCTAAACTGTATACAGAGACATATATATATACAGCTACATACATAGTCATATATACACCCCACACCTATACTGTATACAGAGACATATATATATACAGCTACATACATAGTCATATATACACCCCACACCTATACTGTATACAGAGACACATATATATACAGTTACATACATAGTCATATATACACCCCACACCTATACTGTATACAGAGACACATATATATACAGCTACATACATAGTCATATATACACCCCACACCTATACTGTATACAGAGACACATATATATACAGTTACATACATAGTCATATATACACCCCACACCTATACTGTATACAGAGACACATATATATACAGCTACATACATAGTCATATATACACCCCACACCTATACTGTATACAGAGACACATATATATACAGTTACATACTCTGCTGCTGGTGAGTCCTATGAGCTTGTGACTCACACAACTTCCTCTATGGGCCAGAGATTACACGGGGGGCGGGAGATACAGGGCGGGGCTACACGTGGGCGGAGCTTAATAACCATATTTGTAGGTGTGATTCTCCTGATAGGAAGCCCAAGCTCTGCTCTTCCGGTGTCTTGTATAGAGCGACTCCTTACAGCGATTATGTCACGGGAAGGGGCGGAGCCTCAGGGAAAGGGGCGCGGCTTACTAAGAAGTCTCTTCACAGAGCGGGAAGTAGAGGAGAGAGCGGTCACAGGGCAGTGTGTACATGTGTCTGGCGGGAACCTGACAGCAGGGCAGTGTGTACATGTGTCTGGCGGGAACCTGACAGCAGGACAGTGTGTACATGTGTCTGGCGGGAACCTGACAGCGGGGCAGTGTGTACATGTGTCTGCCGGGAACCTGACAGCAGGGCAGTGGTACATGTGTCTGGCGGGAACCTGACAGCAGGGCGGTGTGTACATGTGTCTGGCGGTAACCTGACAGCAGGGCAGTGTGTACATGTGTCTGGCGGGAACCTGACAGCAGGGCAGTGTGTACATGTGTCTGGCGGGAACCTGACAGCAGGGCAGTGTGTACATGTGTCTGGCGGGAACCTGACAGCAGGGCAGTGTGTACATGTGTCTGGCGGGAACCTGACAGCAGGGCGGTGTGTACATGTGTCTGGCGGTAACCTGACAGCAGGGCAGTGTGTACATGTGTCTGGCGGGAACCTGACAGCAGGGCAGTGTGTACATGTGTCTGGCGGGAACCTGACAGCAGGGCAGTGTGTACATGTGTCTGGCGGGAACCTGACAGCAGGGCAGTGTGTACATGTGTCTGGCGGGAACCTGACAGCAGGGCGGTGTGTACATGTGTCAGGGGAGCAGTGCTGCTGTAAGATGTGTTACATAGGACTGCATGGCTGATAAGTACTGAGGTGTATGTTACATGGGGCTGCGTGTCTGGTAGGGGTTCAGGTGTGTGTTACATGGGTCTGGGGGTCTGGTAGGGCTTGTGGTCTTATTACATGGGGCTGCGTGTCTGCTAGGGCTTGTGGTCTTATTACATGGGGCTGCGTGTCTGCTAGGGCTTGTGGTCTGTGTTACATGGGGCTGCGTGTCTGCTAGGGCTTGTGGTCTGTGTTACATGGGGCTGGGGGTCTGCTAGGGCTTGTGGTCTGTGTTACATGGGGCTGGGGGTCTGGTAGGGCTTGTGGTCTGTGTTGCATGGGGCTGCGTGTCTGCTAGGGCTTGTGGTCTGTGTTGCATGGGGCTGCGTGTCTGGTAGGGGTTGTGGTGGCAGGAGATGATGGTCGGACACAAGTGTCGCAGTAACTAATGTCCGGGTGCTGTAGACGCTGCAGTTTACACCCTGAGAAGAGTCTCCCATGCGACATTAATCTTCCCCCGGGGCTGTTAATGCGCTGCTGCTCCGGCTTGCAGTCATGACCTT
Source organism: Engystomops pustulosus (assembly GCF_040894005.1). Classification (NCBI taxonomy): domain Eukaryota; kingdom Metazoa; phylum Chordata; class Amphibia; order Anura; family Leptodactylidae; genus Engystomops; species Engystomops pustulosus. Next base: position 9,996,398 of record NC_092412.1, on the reverse strand, counting down.
GTGTCCCGGCCACGAGCTGCAGCAGTGAAGACCCCGCAGCACAATGTGTTCTGTGAGGACGTTCCCCATGTGTATTATAAACATGAATGAGGGACGTAACTATAACGTTATAGTGATTTAACCAAATTATTATATGCGATTCCCCCTTTGACTACTTTGTGCTGCTCATCCTTTTCTTTCTAAAATTATAGTATTTTCTGTTGTGATAGTGTTTGACAAAAATCTTTCTCACCAGAGGTGAAATAGGTGGAGACTTGTATCAGTCTGTCTATGCCCTTAAACTGAGGCCAGTTAGCTTACCCACAGATCCCTGATGCCCAGTACATACAGGATGTATATGGTGACAGCCCTGCAGCTTCCATCACATGGAGGAGGAGGTGACATGTACAGTACATATAGGATGTATATGGTGACAGCCTGGCAGCTCCTATCAGATGAAGGAACAGGGGACAGGTACAGTGCATACTGGATGTATATGGTGACAGCCTGGCAGCTTCCATCACATGGAGAAGCAGGGGACATGTACAAAACATACAGGATGTATATGGTGGCAGCTTCCATCACATGGAGAAGCAGGGGACATGTACAAAACATACAGGATGTATATGGTGACAGCCTGGCAGCTTCCATCACATGGAGGAGCAGGGGACATGTACAGTACATACAGGATGTATATGGTGACAGCCTGGCAGCTTCCATCACATGGAGAAGCAGGGGACATGTACAGTACATACAGGATGTATATGGTGACAGCCCTGCAGCTTCCATCACATGGAGGAGGTGACATGTACAGTACATACAGGATGTATATGGTGACAGCCCTGCAGCTTCCATCACATGGAGGAGGAGGTGACATGTACAGTACATACAGGATGCATATGGTGACAGCCTTGCAGCTTCCATCACATGGAGGAGGAGGTGACATGTACAGTACATACAGGATGTATATGGTGACAGCCTGGCAGCTTCCATCACATGGAGGAGCAGGGGACATGTACAGTACATACAGGATGTATATGGTGACACCCTGGCAGCTTCCATCACATGGAGGAGCAGGGACATGTACAGCCCATACAGGATGTATATGGTGACAGCCTGGCAGCTCCTATCAGATGAAGGAACAGGGGACATGTACAGTGCATACCGGATGTATATGGTGACAGCCTGGCAGCTTCCATCATATGGAGGAGCAGGGGACATGTACAGAACATACAGGATGTATATAGTGACAGCCTGGCAGCTCCCATCACATGGAGGAGCAGGGGACATGTACAAAAATACAGGATGTATATGGTGACAGCCTGGCAGCTCCTATCAGATGAAGGAACAGGGGACATGTACAGTACATACAGGATGTATATGGTGACAGCCTGGCAGCTTCCATCCCATGGAGGAGCAGGGGACATGTACAGTACATACAGGATGTATATGGTGACAGCCTGGCAGCTTCCATCCCATGGAGGAGCAGGGGAGATGCACAGTACTTACAGGATGTAGATGGTGACAGCCTGGCAGCTTCCATCACATGGAGGAGCAGGGGACATGTACAGTACATACAGGATGTATATGGTGACAGCCTGGCAGCTTCCATCATATGGAGGAGCAGGAGACATGTACAATACATACAGGATGTATATGGTGACAGCCTGGCAGCTCCTATCAGATGAAGGAACAGGGGACATGTACAGTGCATACAGGATGTATATGGTGACAGCCTGGCAGCTCCCATCACATGGAGGAGCAGGGGACATGTACAAAACATACAGGATGTATATGGTGACAGCCTGGGAGCTTCCATCATATGGAGGAGCAGGAGACATGTACAATACATACAGGATGCATATGGTGACAGCCTGGCAGCTCCTATCAGATGAAGGAACGGGGGACATGTACAGTGCATACAGGATGTATATAGTTTCATAGTTTCTACGGTTGAAAAAAGACACTTGTCCATCAAGTTCAACCAAGGAAGGGAAGGGATTGGATGAGGAAGGGATTTAGGGGAAACAATTCTATATAACATAACCATCAATGTTATTTAGGTGTAAAAAGGCATCTAGACCCTTCTTGAAGCTCTCTGCTGTCCCTGCTGTGACCAGCGCCTGAGGCAGACTATTCCACAGATTGACCGTTCTCATAGTAAAAAAGCCCTGTCGCCTCCGGTGATTAAACCTTGATTTCTCCAAACGGAGACAGTGCCCCCTCGTCTTTTGATTTGATCTAATCTGAAACAACTTCCCACCATATTTTTTGTATGGACCATTCATATATTTAAATAAATTAATCATGTCCCCTCGTAGTCGTCTCTTTTCCAGACTAAATAAATCTAGTTGTTTTAATCTTTCCTCATAACTGAGACCCTCCATACCCCTTATCATTTTTGTGGCTCTACGTTGAACCCTCTCCAGCTCCAGGGCATCCTTTTTATGGACCGGTGCCCAGAACTGGACAGCATATTCCAGGTGTGGCCGAACCAGTGCCTTGTATAGTGGTAATATTACATCCCTATCACGAGAGTCCATACCACTTTTGATACATGACAAGATCCTACTAGCTTTAGAGGCAGCTGATTGACATTGCATGCTGTTATTCAATTTATGATCTACTAGTACCCCCAGGTCCTTCTCAACAAGGGACTCTCCCAGATTTACTCCCCCAAGGACATATTTTGCCTTTGGATTATTGGCCCCCAGGTGCATAACCTTACATTTATCCACATTAAACCTCATTTGCCAAGTGGATGACCAAACATTCAGTTTGTCCAAGTCACCCTGCAGCCTATGAACATCCTCCATAGACTGTATTACACTACACAGTTTGGTGTCATCTGCAAAAATAGACACAGTGCTATTAATTCCTACCTCTATATCATTAATAAATATATTAAATAGTAGTGGGCCAAGCACAGAACCCTGGGGTACACCACTCATAACTGGTGACCATTCCGAGTAGGAATCATTGATCACAACTCTCTGGATACGATCCTTCAGCCAGTTTTCAGTCCAATTGCAAATGATTTCTGCCAAACCAATAGCCCTAATTTTACCCATCAGGCGTCTATGAGGGACAGTGTCAAATGCCTTTGCAAAGTCCAAGAACACAATATCCACAGCTGCTCCTCCATCCAGACACCTGCTCACCTCTTCATAGAAGCAGATAAGGTTAGTTTGACAACTTCTATTCTTAGTAAACCCATGCTGGCTGTCACTTATTATACTATTTGATGTCACATACTCCAGTATGTAGTCTTTTACCAACCCTTCCAATACTTTCCCCACAATGGAAGTTAAGCTTACAGGCCTGTAATTGCCAGGCGAAGTTCTAGAGCCCTTTTTATATATTGGCACCACATTTGCCTTGCGCCAGTCACTTGGCACCACACCAGACATTACAGAATCCCTGAAGATTTTAGCCAGCGGTACAGCAATAACAGAACTGAGTTCTTTAAGAACTCTGGGGTGTAACCCATCTGGTCCAGGAGCTTTGTACACATTGATTTTATTGAGCTTAGATTGGATAATGTCTACATTTAGCCAGCCTAGTATATCACAGGATCCATGACCCGCACTGGCACCACCCAAGTCAGAAGTTCTCTCTTCTATTGTATAAACGGAGCTAAAAAACCTATTAAGTATCTCCGCCTTCTCCTGGTCTCCAGTCACCGATGCCCCATTTTCAGAATAAAGGGGTCCAACCTGTTGTGACCCATTTTTTTTTGCATTGATATACCTAAAAAATTTCTTGGGATTTGTTTTGCTATCTTTAGCCACCTGTCTTTCATTTTGTATTTTGGCTGATTTGATTTCTTTTTTACAGATTTTGGTAAGTTTTTTATAAGTATTGAAAGCCTCAGGTGACCTGTCAGATTTATATTTTTTAAATGCCCTCTTTTTCTCATTAATTGCCCTTTTAACTGTAGGTGTAAGCCACGCGGGGTGTAATCTAGCCCGTCTATACTTGTTACCTATTGGAATAAATTTAGAAGTATAAAAACCCAGGATAGATTTGAATTTCTCCCATTTAACATTAGTATCACCATGTGACAGTATCTGATCCCAGTCTATATCCTGTATTGCAGCCCTGAATTTTTTGAAATTAGCCCTCTTAAAATTCAAAGTTTTCGATTTTCCCACCTGTTTCTGCTTTTTAAAGTTTAAGAGGAAAATAATTATATTATGATCGCTGTTCCCAAGGGGTTCCTGGACACTGACATTTTGGACAATCTCCTCGTTGTTAGAAATCACAAGGTCCAACAATGCGTCACCTCTTGTGGGATCTTCTACAAGCTGCACCATAAAATTATCCTGAAGAATGTTCATAAAATGTCTCCCCTTCATAGATGAAGACGAGCCCTGACCCCAATTTATATTTGTGACCCCAATTTATATAGTGACAGCCTGGCAGCTCCTATCAGATGAAGGAACAGGGGACATGTACAGTGCATACCGGATGTATATAGTGACAGCCTGGCAGCTCCTATCAGATGAAGGAACAGGGGACATGTACAGTGCATACCGGATGTATATGGTGACAGCCTGGCAGCTTCCATCATATGGAGGAGCAGGGGACATGTACAGAACATACAGGATGTATATGGTGACAGCCTGGCAGCTCCCATCACATGGAGGAGCAGGGGACATGTACAAAAAATACAGGATGTATAAGGTGACAGCCTGGCAGCTCCTATCAGATGAAGGAACAGGGGACATGTGCAGTGCATACAGGATGTATATGGTGACAGCCTGGCAGCTCCCATCACATGGAGGAGCAGGGGACATGTACAAAACATACAGGATGTATATGGTGACAGCCTGGGAGCTTCCATCACATGGAGGAGCAGGGGAGATGCACAGTACATACAGGATGTATATGGTGACAGCCTGGCAGCTTCCATCCCATGGTGGAGCAGGGGAGATGCACAGTACATACAGGATGTTGATGGTGACAGCCTGGCAGCTTCCATCGCATGGAGGAGCAGGGGACATGTACAGTGCATACCGGATGTATATGGTGACAGCCTGGCAGCTTCCATCATATGGAGGAGCAGGGGACATGTACAGAACATACAGGATGTATTTGGTGACAGTCTGGCATCTTCCATCACAGGGAGGAGCAGGGGACATGTACAGTACATACAGGATGTATATGGTGACAGCCTGGCAGCTTCCATCTCAGCAGCGGACAGGTAATAAGTGGAAGAAATCATAAGCAAACCAGTTACATGAAGTTTATAGACTGTGCTGTATGAGCACTAAGGTGTAATAGCTTATCTACACAGAGCTGATACTGCTGATGACAAGGTTGTGGTGGGGGCAGCATGAGGTGCAAAGAGACAGAGAAAGTTCTGTAGAATCACAGACTGGGATTGAGGGACTAATAGGGAACAGGGGAGATGGTCTACCTCACTAATCTTTGCAGGAGACATCTGCTGAACATATCCAGCTCTGCTCCATTTACTCTCATATTGTTTATCAGCACATGGAGAGGAAGCAGCCATTGCAGCTCCGAGGTAATCTGACGGGGATAGCAAGGAAACTACTTCATATAGGTAATAAAGATAATAGACAAACTTGTTTTACATCTCAAGAGCTATTGATTTGTGAAAAAAAATCTCTTTAAACATTAACATTTGTAAGAACTGTGTGAGCTGTGCTACATCTGGCGCTGCAGCGCCCAAAGCATTAACCTCTGGAAGACTGTGTTGCACAGCAAGGCATTCCAGCCTGCCAAAATCCTCACTGGCCGGAAACCCAGGTTACTAGCTAAGCTCCTTACCCTGCAAAGTACCTTGGAGGAGGAGCCGGAGCGACTGCAGCCCAGCAAGGAAGGAGGTTAATCGGCCATCTTGGATTTTGGCGTAGGCCGCAACTGAGCCTGCCGGCAGTGTGCACACCAGCCAGAGTGCCGGGGCACTTGTCCTGCCACTGGAACGGAGTATCGCTAATTCCCCGCTGAGCACCTTCTGCTAGCCATTCCCTCCGAGACCCGGAACAAAACAACCAGATTTACAGCTCATTCAAGTTGGAGTTTCTGGCGTTAGTCCGGGCTGTGACTGAAAAGTTCAAAGATTATCTGGCTGCTTCCTTCTTCACCGTCTTCACAAACAAAAACCCCTTTGCACATCTGAACAACGCATGGCTTGGAGCAGTGGAGGGCCTCAAGACTAACCAACTTTAACTTCAACATCAAGTATCGGACCGGCAAAAGCAACGACAATGTCGATGCTCTTCTGTCTCCCTGACCAGTGGGAGGGACCCTCCACGGATGCTCAGTGGGAAGACATCGAGATACCAGCGTTCTATGCCCGTTTTGTGCGTCAAGACGCCCAGAAAGTTTACTCCTTGCCCTTTGAAGCAAAGCCTGCTCCGCAACAAGAAGAGTCTGTGCCACCTGCAGAGAAGGACCCTGTGGATGAGTCTTCAGGCTGATAGCCGTGCCATAGGAGAATTGATGCACTATGTTGGCGAATGGCTGATGGGGAATTGATCCAACTGTGGCGCCATTGGAAAACATCAGAGCCTGCTAAAAAGGAGAACTCTGGATCCCATCACCTGTGACTGACTGTACCAGATCATGATCCCCAGGAGGGATTCCAAGTCTTCTGATGACACTTTGGCACTCAGAAGACTGAAGCTACCCTTTGCAAGTGGTTCTACTGGGTGAACATGAAACCCGACATCAAGGCCTGTGTCGGGAGTGCTCAGCCTGTGTTATCGCTCGAGGAGAACACAATCAACGAGCCCCTCTACTCCCCATTGTAAGCCAACGCGCTCTGGAGATCGTGGCCATAGACCACATATAGTTGTAGCCCATCAGGTCCGGTCATACCTATGAAATGATTATAATAAACCATTATACCAATTTTGCAGTGCCAGTCGGAGACTTGTCCACCAGGACCATTGCGGCAGACCTGTGGAAGAGCTTCATCCTCCCCTATGGCTGTCCGGATAAAATCCTAATGGACCAGTGGACGGCGTTTGAATTCCAGGTGTTTAGAGAACTGTGTACCCTCTATGACTGTAAAAAGTTGAGGCCCACAGCCTACCATCTGCAGGGTAATGGACTCTGGAAGAAAATGAACCAGACCCCCAACATCAACATGCTGAGGACTCTTACCCAGCAAAAAGGGCTGACTGGCCGAAGCTTCTACCGAAGCTGGTGTATTTGTACAACAACACCACCCATTGCTCCACCGGATACAGGAGACATGGCCATCTCCCTGCTGATATGGCATTGGACATGGAAGCTCCTGACTCCCAATCTCTGCTCCCTCAGACTGATTGGGTCCAGGAACACCAGACGCACCTGGCGGATGCCAGGCAAATTGTGGACCTACTGGTAGAAGAGACCCAAGACAAACAAAAGAAAAACTTTGACCGCCATGCCTGGGCAGAGCCTCTTGTCCCCGGGGAATGAGTATGGCTAGGGAACAACCATCCTACCAGTAATTTAGATGGGCGTCGGCAGCCTGAGCTATACCTAGTTAGGGACAGTCTCTCCCCTGAAGTCTACGATATTTCAAGAGGAGTACAATACTTTGGGTACACTGGAACCGGCTTAAGAGATGTCTTCAATCCTTCACCCCTGTGTCAAGTCCTCTGACCCCAACACCAAATCCAAGAGACCCTCTGTGTTCATCAACCCCCAGTTTTATTGACTTCGTGACTGTACCTCGGTTTTGTGTGATTGTCTCTACCCCAGTGAGAGCTACTCCGGAGAGGCCACCATCCCTGCAGCAGTCCCTGATGCTGCTGCCCTTGGAGGATGACCTGATTCCTGAGCCTGTTGCCCCCATCGCTCCGGAGGCACCTGCGACTCCAGCTCCAGTGTCTGACTCAGAGGATGATGACAACGAGACTGTGATCTTTTCCCAACAGGTATTCTGGGAGACAAGAGGAAAGGCTCTTGCATAGCTGCAGGAGTACCAGCTGTCCCAGCGCAAGGGTCGTAACCCCAAACAGGTAGGCTTCTCAGACCCTGAGGTCCTAACCCCTGAAGCTGACTCAGACAGCGAGTAGTTTCCTTATTCACTACGTCTTGTATATATGACTTTTCGATTCCTCCCAGTTGGGCTGAGCCCACTTACCCACATCCAGTCAGACTTTCCTGGACTCCCTTATTTATTACCAAAGTCAAACTTTCCTGAACTTTCCCCCAGTTGTGCTATGAAAACACCCTTCTCTGCTGATGCAGAGCTACTCTTCAAATGACTGTGTCCCTCACCTAAAGAGGAGACCCTTTATATTATTACTCTACTTTTTCCTACCTCAAGGACTGCCCAGAGAATGGACTCTACCTACAAGAGCTTTCTGAGAGGCTTATGGCCGGTCCAGTCGCGATCCCCGATCCGGTTGGTCCGACGAAGATGAAGTTCAGCGTGATTCACGAAGCTCATGCGCCCGTGTTCCTGCATCCATCGCTTCCCCACGAGGTCCGCCGGAGTTCACCTTCTTCTTCCTGGTGCTTGTAAGTGCAACACAATTTGAAATGTTAAATCCCGCGCAGTACGAATCCGTTGTCCAACGGCCCGCCCCTTGATTTGCATCACATGGAAGCCGGTGCCGATGCACCAAAATCCGATCGCTTGGTGACTGTGTATTTGGGGGCTGGCATTACTTTATTTTCATTTATTCTCTACTTCAATTTTCTTGATTGCATTATTATCTGTAAATTACTAACATTACCTTTTGTGTTAGCGGCAGAAAGGAGGGTGTTTAGGGCCCATGCATGCCTCTTGGCCCTAGTAGATGTTTACACCTTATGGTGTATTTTAGGTGTTTTTATTCTTGTCCTGTTTTTCTATTTTGTATTGTATAATAAATAATAAAAGCTATATTTGTATTTATTGTTCAATAAACGCATCCCCTGCGGTTCTTGATTTGATTCATCCGGATTGTGTCACAATCGCGCCGGCTTTCAAGCAACATAAATGCGGGTGCGGGCCATCGAATGATCCGACAGATTCGGACAACGCGCGGGATTTAAAATTGTGTCGGAAGCCAAGAACTTACATACACCGGGAAGAAGGTGAACTCCGGCGGACTTGATCGGGGACACATGCAGGATATCGGGCGCACGATCTTAGTGAATCGCGGCAGGCTTCATCCTCGTCTGACATTCTGGATCGGGGATCGCACAGATATCGGGTAAGTTAATGTGCCCCTATGTCTTTATCATGAGAATCAATTCCTCTCATGATACATCCCATAATTTTATTTGCTTTAGCAGCAGCCGCCTGGCTCTGGTCACTAAAATTAAGTTTACCATCCACCAATACCCCCAAGTCCTTTTCAGTTTCAGTTTTACCAAGTAATTAACTGTTTAGAACATAATTATACTTTTTTTTATTTCCATGTGCATAACCTTACATTTATCTACATTAAACTTCATAAACCATTTCTCTGCCCACTCCCCAAGCTTCCACAAATCCCTTTGTAATGCTAAACTATCAACCTCAGTATTTATTACTTTACAAAGCTTAGTATCATCTGCAAATATTGAAACTTGATATTAAAAAGGAGTGGCCCCAATACTGACCCCCTGTGGCCTCCACTGGTAACATCAACCCAATTTGAGAATGTGCCATTAATGACGACCCGCTGTTTTCTGTCACTAAGCCAATTATTTACCCAAATACACAGATTTTCCCCTAGTCCCAGCAGTCTCATTTTATGTACCAACCTTTTATGCGGGACAGTGTCAATTGCCTTTGAAAAGTCCAGATATACAACATCTACAGCTTCCCACGTTACTTCTGCTTAGAAGCCACACAGATTAGTTTGACAGGACTGATCTCTTATAAACCCATCCTGACGCTGGGTTATAAGGTTATGCACAGTGAGATACTCCAGGATAGCATATCTAACAAACCCCTCAAATATTTTCCCCACCGCAGAAGTTAGACTCACAGGTGTAGTTTCCAGGATCACTTTTTGATCCTTTTTTGTACATTGGTACCACATTTGCTATGCGCCATTCCTGTGGAACATAACCAGTCCTCAGTGAATCTTCAAATATGAAAAATAATGATCTGTTTATCACCGTACATAGTTGCAGAACCCAGAGGTTTATGCCATCTGGCGCCGGTGATTTATCTATCCTAGTGGTTGTGAGGCAGTGCCGTACCTCTTCCTGGGTTAAACTGTTGACATTCCAAAGAGAATTTACATTATTCCTCATTGTGTCTTCCACCAGGGGATTTTTCTGGGTAAAGACAGTCGAGAAGGCGATATTCAGTAGATTAGCCCTTTCTTCATTTCCCTCCACCATGACCCCCATGTTATTCCTCAGAGGTCCCACACTCTGCATTTTTAGTTTCTTATCATTACCCCTATTACCCCCCCCCCCCACCCACTATGATACCCAGTCAGGTCGGTTGGTTAGGATGAGGTCCAGCACTGTACCCCTTCTTGTTGGTCCCAGGACTAGTTGTGACAGGTAATTGTCTTTTGTTGTCGACAAAAACCTGTTACCTTTGAAGGACCTGCAGGTTTCTGCTTCCTAGTCAATATCTGGGTAATTGTAGTCCCCCATGATAAGTACTTTACCATACTTTTAAGCCGCATCCATTTCACTTATCAGCAATTCCTCTGCTGCCTCCATTATATTTGGAGCCTTATAACAAACCCCTAGTAATATTTTATTATTCTTTTTCCCTCTGCTTATCTCCACCCATAAGGACTCCACATTTTCATTTGAATCACTGATGTCATCTTGCAGGACAGGCTTGAGGCAGAGAGTTTCGAGGCCAGGGTATGGAACTGGACAGCATATTCTCCCACAGAAGAGTTCCCCTGGCACAGATTCAGCAGCGCAGTCTCAGCAGAGGAGGTCCGTGCAGGTTCTTCAAACATGGACCGGAATTCTGCTAGGAATGCTGTGTGAGTGGCCGTGAACGGGTCGTCTCTGTCCCAAAGAAGGGTAGCCAAGGCCAGGGCCTTCCTGGAGAAGAGACTGATGATAAATGTCACCTTGGATCGCTCCGACGGCATGAGTTCAATGTGCAGGGAGCACTGGGTAACAAAGCCCCTGCACAGCCCGGGGTCCCCATCATACTTATTGGGCATAGATAAATGTAGCCTAAGTTCGGGAGCAGGCAGGCTAACCGGAGCCGCAGGAGCTTGACGCTGTGACACGGTTGCCATTAATTGCTGCAGCATGGCGGTGACCTGTCCTAACTGTTCCCCTTGCGCGGCAATCTGCCGGGACTGGTAAGCCACGATGGTGGGAAGATCGGACCGAATAGGTAGCGGAACGTCGGTGGGATCCATGGCCGGATCTTACTGTCAGGATGCGGGATCTGTGGATCCTTTGGACCACCGCGGGAGGTGGTACTAGCCGACACCCGTGACCGGAATCTAAGTGGCACCTGGTCTTCACCAGAGCCCGCCGCAAAGCGGCCTGGTATTGTTGCAGCAGGATGCCACCAGGTCGTTCCACAGGTGTAACTAGCCCTCGTGGCAGCCAAGGTCGAAGTACTTTTGCAGGAGACAGTCTTGTGGTAAAGTTCAGGCACAGGGTAATGACATGCGGCAGAGATGCAGGGTCAAGTCCAATCCGGGGTCAGCAACAGGAGGTCCAGGCAGATGGGAACGGGAACACAGGAACGGACTGGAACACACAGGAGCACGGGAGCAGGAAGGCAGAAAAACACAGTATTATTGCAGGGAGACTTTCACAATGGCATAAGTACAAAGGTCCGGCAGGGAATGCTGGGAGACGCCGGCCTTGATCCATTTCCTTAGCGGAGTGCTGGCCCTTTTAAATCTTCTGAAGCCGATGCGCGTGCCCTAGGAGACGGGACCGTGCACGCACGGCCGATGGACGGGTATGAGGAACTGGGAGAGGTAAGACACCATGGGAGGGCACTGGGGCACACTAAGGATCACAACAGTTATGTCACAGCTGCACTGGCTTCCATGCGGCAAAAATTGGGGGGGTGTTGTCAGATGATCCGACAGATTTGGACTGATCGCGGGATTTAACTTTCAAATTGTGTTGCAAGACAATGCACTAACAAGCAGGAAGAAGGTAAAGTCTGTCTGACCTGCGCGGGGAAGTGACACATGCAGGATATTGGGCGCATGATCTTAGTGGATTGCAGCAGAGTGCATTATTGTTGGATAATGGACTTTCGGTGAACTCCAAGGGACCGGTAAGTAAATGTGCCCCATCATGTTCTGTTTGCTCCTTGCCGGTTAAAGGTCTGCTGTACCTGCTATATTATCTGTGTGAGTGTTACTCTGTTATCTCTACTTCTGGTTATCTTGGCTCTCGTTTTGGGACAATTCCTTTGTGGCTGCAATTGTGTGCCTTATATGCTATCTCCTTTTTGACCTGGATCTCTGTTCATTCTTTTGTGTTACTTGTCCTGTTTCGTGTCCCCTATTTGGCATAGGGCAGGACCATCTTCGTGGTTGTCCTGTATCACTTAGGATACACAGAGGCAGGGCATATGGAGACTTTTTATAAATAAGGACAAAAACTCAATACAACCCGACCAACTCTAAGTACCAAACAAATAAAAGCTAGCAGAAAGGATGGCGCAGGGGGAAAAAATAGGGGAAAAAAAGTCCAAAAAACACCAAAGTCCAAAGAAAACAAATATTTTTCACCACTTCTACGTCCTCCTGAACTTCACTTAGCAGCTATGGCAAAGTATTCAATAGAGCAAAAAAAATCCAAATAAAACAGTACCTTTCTCACACGTGAGTAGAGGTAAACTCCTATTGTCCGTTCATCCTCCCGGGTTAGCACTTCGCCGGCTACAGTTGTTCCTGGGGCTCTCGGTTCACAGCTAGTTCCGGATGCAAGAGTCTGGTCCTCCGACTGGGAAACTACCTTCCTGCTATTAGTTCCGTTGAGCTCTGGCACACATCGACTCCGCTTCCATAAAAGAAGAAACAAGACGCAATAGTGCAACAGGTTTTTTCTTCTTAAATTCAAAGAGTTTAATCGATATACTTACAAAACAAAGTTAAAAAGGCCTTCAATTATAAAAGATCGCACGTTCGGTCCTCCTTGCCCGACTCACAGTTTCACCTTTACGGCTTCTTCCTGGGCTTCTAGCTGTGAAATGAGAGCCCCAGGAACATCTGTAGCCGGCGAAGCGCTAACCCGGGAGGATGAACGGACAATAAGAGTTTACCTCTACTCGCGTGTTTGGAGACATAGTGAGAAAGGTACTGTTTTATTTGGATTTTTTTGCTCTATTGAATACTTTGCCACGGCTGCTAAGTGAAGTTCAGAAGGACGCAGAAGTGGTGAAAATTATTAGTTTTTTTAGGGCATATGGAGAGGCTGGAGCTTTTGACTCACTGTCCTGTCTTATCTCTCCTTTATTAATCCACTCCCCCCATTATAGGGAAGTGGCACAACATGTACATCATTCTGTTTGTCATAAGCGATTCCCCTTTTCAAAACAATCTGGTAAAATTAATTATGAAAACAGAGTTACAGTAAAACATTCACATTTATTGGTGCACACAGACCTCTGGTTACGCAGCCCACTGACCGGCATCTCAGAGGAATATTTATACTTCCAGGCAGATGTCCCACCAATCATTATAGTACATTTTATCTGTTTATTGTGAGTTCAGGACTTTTTCATGGTGTGACTGGTGATTTTGGAGAAAATAAACACTGAGAGGACGGGGGAGACTAAGTGACAATTCCTAGATGGGAGCCAGCAGCGAGAGGAAGCCACTAAGCTCTGACCCTTGCAGACCCTTGCAGGACTTTCTAGCAAGGATGATTAAGAAACAAAATGCTGACAAAAATTACCTTAAGAAACCATTTATTATGTAATCATTCGTACATACAGGCCCACATTTACATTACAGACTGCGCTGTTCTAAGTAAATGTGCCCCACAATATATCTTGGCCAATCATGCAGGACAAGTCTATATAGTAACATTCATGGTGATCCACCTGATTGCCCACCCACATATCAAAGCTTTTTACTAATATATATTTCACAGGAATCAGTAGAAGCAGTCCAAAGCAAGGAAATCCAATAAAAGAAATCTAAACACGTCAAATTTATTTCACTACGAACATTAACATGGCTTCTCCCCTGTGTGAATTTTCCAGTGTCGAACAAGACCTAATTTTCTATAAAAACCTTTCCCACATGCAGTACATGAAAATGGCTGCACCCCTGTGTGCATTCTCTGATGTTGAGTTAAATGTGAATTTTGAGAAAAACATTTCCCACATTCTGTACACAAAAATGGCTTCTCCCCGGTGTGAATTTTCTGGTGTTGAACAAGAGCTAATTTTCTAATAAAACTTTTCCCACATTCAGTACATGAAAATGGCTTCTCCCCTGTGTGAATTCTCTGGTGTTGAACAAGTTGTGATTTATCATTAAAACATTTCCCACATTCAGTACATGAATATGGCTTCTCCCCTGTGTGAATTCTCTGGTGTTTAATGAGATATGATTTATCATTAAAACATGTCCCACATTCAGTACATGAAAACGGCTTCTCCCCTGTGTGAATTCTCTGGTGTTGAACAAGATTAGATTTTTCAGTAAAACATTTCCCACATTCAGTACATGAAAATGGCTTCTCCCCTCTGTGAATTCTCTGGTGCCGAACAAGACTTATTTTTCTATTAAAACTTTTTCCACATTCAGTACATGAAAATGGCTTCTCCCCTGTGTGAATTCTCTGGTGTTTAACAAGATCTGATTTATGAGTAAAACATTTCCCACAGTCAGTACATGAGAATGGCTTCTCCCCTGTGTGTATTTTCACATGCTGATCAAGACTTGATTTTTGGGTAATTATTTTCTCACATTTTGAACATGAAAAAGACTTTTCTTCTTGATGAGTTTGAAGATGAATGAGAAGATTTGATTCCTGACTAAGAGATTTCTCACATTTCGGACATGAGAACTGCCTCTTATCTCCATGATTTCCCTCCTCTGTGGAAAGATGTGACTGATGATCTTCTACTTCACCACAAGGAGCTGAGGGGGGACGTCCATGGGAACCTCTTGCACTTTTGTTTCCTAAAAGTACATTGAAGAAAAAAATATTGAGAGTTTTCTTTTCCCCGGTTAGAAGCAGAAGTAAAGCGGCCAGTCAGTAACATACAGTCATCTATGGAAAGTAAATTACTATCATGTATAGTAATTGCTTATAAGTGCTGTATATAAATATATTCATGGGACATTATCCTGTAAGTGACTATAGTTTTAGGGGTGCAGTGTGGAGAAGATGAAGGCATCTGAGGGAAATGTGCATTCAGCAGTGATAAGGTACAGCTGGAGGGGTCATTATGTTCGTTATTATTACGTTTGAACATTATTATGTTCCCCTGATGGAAAAGAATCCGGCACTACACTTGAATAGCTGCCATATTACCATTAGTGCTGTAAAGGCAATGTGATGTGGGCAGATATAATATTGAGTAAAAAAAAAAAAAAAAAAAAAAAGAGATCAGATATCATCAGCCAGGTGGGAGAGGACTAGGGAATGGATTAGTAATTTTGTTGACTCTAGGTTGAAGAGGTGAGAGATGTTCTTGAGGTGGAGGCGGTAGGTTGTAGTAGGGACCTGGTTATAGGAATTGAAGGTTAAAGGCAGCAGGGACTCCTGGGACCAGGGATAGTGTGGAGTCATTACTAGTAATGGGTAGGTCTGGTGAGAGAGAGGTGTTACATGGAGAAAAGATTGTGAGATCTATGTCTTCCATGTTAAGATTTAGAAAGCGGGAGGAGAAGGCGGAGGAAATGGCTGATAGCAAAACATAAAAACATAGATTAACTGATAACGCTGCATATATACGCAAGTGATTACAGGAAGAGCTGCTTTCACTGAGACATGGTTACACAAAGGGATGGATGACTTATCTGGGCAAACAGGGACAGGGAAACAGCAGACACCACTGACACAAACAAGGATAAACATACCAACTCTGGTTGATTCTGAACTATTCATCTGTAAACAGGTGAACCACAAAAATTTGAGCATTGTATATGACATCTGTCTAATGACATTGTGATCATATCCTGTGTGAAGTTGTTTTCAGAACCATTGTCTTTTGTGTCATGTCAAGACTGACATACATCAGGGTCAACTTACCAGTGATGCATTATAGACTGGTCAATGATGTAGGTCCAGTTTAACTTTTTCTTATTGACATGATTAGTGTGACAAAGTGGGCTGTCACCATTTGATCATATATGTGTATTTTTGTTTGTTTGTAATGTTTTGGAGCACCTTGGTCTGATTAAAATATTAATTTACTATAGAATAAAAGTTAAGTTTTACAATGTCTTCACCAAATGCTACATAGATATCTTGAATTTTTCATTGGGTGAAAGTCCCAGTCTTCTCGCAATACGTGGGACTATCTGTTCATGCTTTTGTGATTTAAAGCTGGACTTCTCCACAGTCTAACGGGCAAGTTGAGAGAGTTAATCAGACTCTGGGCTGCTATCTACGGCATTTTGTTTTTGCCCAACAGGACGACTGATTTACGGATTTACCTTGGGCCGAATTCTCCTATAATTCTCTGGACTCTAAATCTGCCGATGCTGCTCCCTTCTTCATTGTTTATGGATGACATCCACGCCCACCTCTCCCTCTTTCCGTCCCTCTTTGCGTGTTCCTGCCGTGGAGGATTTGGTTCAAGATCTTAAGTCCGTCTGGGAGCAGACTCAATATTCTCTACTTCGGGCGTCCGCTCCAACCAAAACCCAGGCTGACAAAAAACCCCCCAAAAGGCTAGCTTCAGTCTCCTCTATGGGCCATAAACTGCGGTTGTCCTCCAGGTATGTCTGGCTGAAGATTCCCAGCTGCAAACTCGGTCCTCGTTTCCTGGGTCCATTTGAGGTAATAATTCACATTAATATTACAAGCTTCCTCCCGCCATGCATATCCCGAACTCTTTCCGTGTCTCCCTGCTAAAGCCTGTCATCCTGAATTGCTTCTCCCAGCATTTGCTCCAGAGGCGGATTCCACCGATAAATTTGTAGTAAAAGTGATCATGGACATGAAGTTGGTTAGAGGGAAGTGGTTCTTTCTCGACTGGAAGGGGTTCAGGCCAGAGGAGAGACCTTGGGAGCCCGCAGACAACACCCTGGACCGCAGTGTTTTTTAGAGGTACCTTCAGGCAAAAAAGAGGGGGAGGCCAAAGGGGACTGTCACAGGTGCTCCTGCGATCCACGTCTCGAGTCGCAGGAACACCTATGTATCTCAGTGTGCTCCAGGCATGCCACAGGGTCTCTCACCTCTCCTCGCTCCAGCGGCGGCTTCCATGTTTCTAGGAGGCGGGGGCGTGCACACGCCGGCTCTAATCAATTTAAAGGGCCAGCACGCCGCCCGATTGGCGGTGGCCGACGGCTGCCCTAATAAATAATCCTGCCTCTTCCTGTGCCTCCTGCAGGATGTGCCTCATAGCATAAGAGAAAGCTTTATACTGCGATTCCTGTGATTTTCCGTCATGACCTCGGTTTCCGTTCCTGACCTCGATTCTCTGCTGCCTGTCTTGACCTTCTGCTACATCCCTGACTCTGATCCTGTGCCACCGGTCCTGACCTTCTGCCTGACTACGACTCTGATTCTGCCTGTCAATTCTGTACCTCGTCTTGGCCACCACCGCGGGCAAAGTCGCGCCTGCGGAGCGACCTGGTGTTATCCCGCCGGAGCAAGTCCAACCCGCTTTGCAGCGGGCTCTGGTGAATACTGGGTCAGGAGCTAAGGGTGACAAACTGTATCTATTCATCAACTTAATCAGTGTCACTATGTCAGGGGTACAGCGTCAACCAACAGTCTGTACCGGCTAAGGGCAGGTACTCGGTTTCCATATCCACTACCAGAAATGTCACCAAAAAGAAAGGAGATGAATGTGTCGGTGGAGGACGTGTGATATCATGTCAGCCATCAAACAGCACAAGGCCTGGTTTTAAGAAGATATTCAGACGTGTTGCAATCTACTCCTCTATCCATCCAACCCCTATATTTACATCCCTGACATTTTTTGCAACTATAGAAGCCCTGTAGTCCCACACCTTTGGTAGTTCCTTCTCTCACAAAGCTAGATGTTACCATATCTTTAATATTGTTAGCCCTTTTATCTGTTACAATTTATACCAAACCAGATCATTGGTCACAAGGTGCCAATGCTTCTCAATAATCCTCTTTACCTCCAAAGCCTCCTTACAATAGTTGGTCACCATCACCGGATCATTTAACTTTCTCTCTTCCTTTTTATTTGGTTTCTCACTCTGCCTATCCTCCGAGATTTCCTTAAAAGCTTGGTCGAAGATTAGGACTTGAGCTTGGGTTTCAAAATCCTCATGCTTGCTGCAATTCCTTTGAATTCTTCTGTCCCTTTGGTATATTTTCTATCCAAGGGAAACAGTGGCAGCTATTAAATTCTATATAACTGTTATTATCCGTGGCCTTAAAGTCGTTTTTTGGAAAAATTTGACTCCCTTCAATATAGATCTCCAAATCCAGAAAGTTGATTGTTTAAGTATCGCTTTCGTGTGTGAATGCTACCCATTTGTGTTTAGATATCGTATAAACTCCTCAAATTCTTGTGCTGTGCCTTAAAAAAAAGGATGATGCAATCGTAGGTGTGAATGTATTGTTTGAAGGGGTTATTGATAGAATATATAAACTCTTGCTCAAAGGCTCCCATGTACAGATTAGCAAAATTGGGTGCGCCCATCGCTGTACTAGTTGTCTGGCGTGTTTTGGCGTTTTTAATGCTTGTTATACGCGTGTTTTAAACTGTGAATTTGTGAGTATGTACAATAAAACCATTTCCCCTTTACCTCGGTGATCGGCACTATCTACCCATTGCTCCCTCATTAGGATTAGCTGTGCACTACGGGCACGAAGTGAAACGGGGTCCATGCTGAAAGTGGATTGCAACGAAGGGAGAACTGTGCAACCAAGGGGACAGACTGATCATCGATTTTTACTAACACAGTGTAGAACACTGACATCCTTTGACTATATCACACAGACCAAATACACCTACAAAAATCCTCTGACGACACGTAAATTGTTGGTTGTATTAAGAACCGGGAGGACAAATCCAAAGAGATGGTCATTGGTCTGTGAAGAAATAAAACTCTCCAAACCCATTGAAATCAAGGACCACACCTACAAATACCTGGGTTTAGTCGTTTACAACAAACTTGAATAGATGGCTAACAGTGACACAGTGTGCAAAAAAGCCTCTCTAGTATTTATTAACGGATTTTATGTACAATACGACATACTACCCATGGTCAGGAGAGATGTTTTTGCAACAAAGCAGCTGTCTTTTAGTGCACATTAATGAACTGTCCTAGGCCAGAGGTGTACATGAAGTAGGGAACCTAAGGCAGAGCCAAGTGGATGCAAACAGAGGGGATGAGGAGAAGAGGTGGTGTGAGAGTGACAATGGAGCTCCCGTTAGAGAGGTATGAGGAGATCAGTGATGCCCAGGAATGATAGTCTGCAGCAGGAGAAGAGGGTCAAAAGTATCAAAACCAGAGGACAGATCAAGGAGGAGGAGAGCAGAGTAGTGGTGTTTGGCCTTGGGAGACAGTAGATCATTAGAGACTTTGGTCAGGACAGTCTCAGTGGAGGGACTGGGTCAGTAACCAGATTGTATTGAATTCAAATGGGACAAGACCAGTGGTTAGCGGATATTTAATGAGGTGAGTAAAAGCTTGGATAAGCACAGCGGTGAGGTTAGGGATAAGGTGCAATGGGATTGTGACAAGTGCACAAGTAGCGAGGTGTGAGCTGGACATCATAGCAAGAGAAGAAAATTAAGTTATACGGGAGGAGCTTTGGATATCCTGGTGGGTTGTAGGGATTGTAGGGTGAGAATTTACTTGAAGCTATTGGGTCTTTTGAAGTGTGAGACAAAGTCGGCAGAACAGTTAAGAAAAGTGGGTGCAGGGGTTGGAGGACAAAGAAGGGAGTTCAAGATAGTACAATTGCCTGGTGTCATGAGATAAAGAAGATGAAAGATTTATAGAGTAAATCTGTTTTTGATGAGATGAGTGCAGATTAATGTTATCCGCTATATGTGATGATGAGATGACGGAGGAGTCTAGGTGACCTCACACCTGCTCTGTCCTCTATAATCAGGAAGGTCTCCTCTTACCTGGTGGTGTGAGGGGCTGGTGGTCCTCCATCATGATGTCCTTGTACTGGTCCTTGTGTCCTTCTATATACTCCCACTCCTCCATGGAGAAATAGACAGCGACGTCCTGACACCTTATAGGAACCTGACACCCACAATGACACAGTCATCACCCAGACCCCTCCCTTGTGTTATTGTACAATGTCCCAGCATTCCCGGCAGTGCTCACCTCTCCGCTCAGCAGCTCAGTGATCCTGGAGGTAAGTTCTAGGATCTTCTGCTCATGTATCAGTGAATGAGGTGGAGGCTCGGTGATGGGGCTCTGGGTCCATCCTCCTGACACACAGGGGGTCACACACTTACCAGACGACTTCTTCACTACTGTGTAATCCTGTGTATGGGGAGACACTGATCACTACATAGATCCTAAGAATCCTTCACCTCTCCAGTCATTTCCCGCTGTTATTCCTAGAGATAAGAGCCGTGTCCTGGGAGACTCTCACCTCTCCGGTTATCAAGGAGATCATCTCTGTGGTAATGTCTAATATCCTCGCATCCATGTAGTCTCTTCCATTGTCCATTCCTGGGGAGCCATTCACCGCCATGATGTGCTTGTACGGATCATTGTGTTCTTCTATATACTCCCACTCCTCCATGGAGAAATAGACAGCGACGTCCTGACACCTTATAGGAACCTGACACCCACAATGACACAGTCATCACCCAGACCCCTCCCTTGTGTTATTGTACAATGTCCCAGCATTCCCGGCAGCGCTCACCTCTCCGCTCAGCAGCTCAGTGATCCTGGAGGTAAGTTCTAGGATCTTCTGCTCATGTATCAGTGAATGAGGTGGAGGCTCGGTGATGGGGCTCTGGGTCCATCCTCCTGACACACGGGGGGTCACACACTCACCAGACGACTTCTTCACTACTGTGTAATCCTGTGTATGGGGAGACACTGATCACTACATAGATCCTAAGAATCCTTCACCTCTCCAGTCATTTCCCGCTGTTATTCCTAGAGATAAGAGCCGTGTCCTGGGAGACTCTCACCTCTCCGGTTATCAAGGAGATCATCTCCAGGGTGAGCTCCAGGATCCTGGCCGCCATCTGCTCTCTGTCCTTCTCCCGGATCCCTGGTGGATCATTGATGGAAAGGATCATCTTTAGGAGAAACCTCTGGGAGTCCTGTATCTATAGAACCTGAGGAAAAATGATAAAGATTAAAGGCAAAAGAATGGATACAGAAAGGAACACATGCTCTGCCCTAATTAGCAGTCATCAGGGCATCAATCCACATGTTCCAATGCCCCGCCATTTTCGGTAGGACCATCACTGCCCATGACGTAATCAGTGAGTAATGATCGAAAATGACAGCATATTTTTGTTGCCCTCAGGTATGTCCTGAGAGCAAGCACCACAATGATTTATATCCTATATTTAAAAGCAGCTTTACCAGCGGCATTTAAAGAGTTAACACTATAGTTAAGGCTTAGGTTCGGGACCCAGAGGCACAAAGTGCAGCATAGACTTGAAATTTGTGGTTCTGGTTCGCTAAACACTTATTATTATGTATTATTGCTTATCAATTCCAATCTGGCCTCAACCTTAGGTTTGAGGGCCACAACCAAGCCAACTATCACCCTGATAAACAATAATAGATACAGGCATGGTGACTGTGGTATTCCCCTTTTCCTATTAGTCCTACAGGCAGCACTGGGAAGACAATGAGCCTAAGTACAATCACATAGAGACATGTTAGAAAGCAATGACCAATCAAAGCGGTAACATCGTCTATAAAAGGTGGAGAAAAGGAAGAGCCCCACAAAAACACAAAGAAGTTAATTCCCCACAACTGGTAGGTCAAGTGACAAGTCTAACTAATTGACAGGTCTACTTAACCATACCCTATGCTGCAGGTAGGTGGCAGAGATTCAATGGTGGTAAGGAAAGCTTGAGCTTGGTTATTTCTATTACTGACATTGAGGGTAATTGTTACTACATTCTTTAGTATGTTATCAGAAGCCATCGTTAATTTTAGGAGTTCTAAAATTCTGAGGTCCGTGTTCCATGGTAGCGGAAGTGCTATGATATCACACCAGAAGTGGTCATCAGAAAGGTCTCTGGTTGAAGAAGGACCCGAAGATTGTATTCCTCAAGCCGTGACCATATAGTTTTCTGCGAACCCACCTCTAAGGGAATGTTTGGAGGTTTTTACTCACTTTAAAAGACAGCGACATTGTTTCATGGCAGCACCCCATAGCTGCCGAACCCTGCGAGACCCCACAACAGTAAGTAGCGTGATTAGAAGGCAATATAGTAGTAGTATGTTGGTTTCATTGTAGATGTCCAGCCATGGATCAGTGCTTTATACAATATGGAATTTAAAGGACATCTACCACCATCTGCTCGTTACATCTATTTTGGCTTCTTTATTGACGCTGCAGAGGGGGAGGTGCATAAATTGAAGTCTGTGGAAGCCGAGAGGCGCTCCAGCGGCATCAGTTACAAAGTTATTATTTTGGAAATAATGAAGCCGAAATACATGTTGAACACAGTCTCCCCTATCCCCTGGACATAACGAGCAGCCTATTTAGGACACTCTACCTCCAGTAATAAAGTGGTAGATGTCCTTTAAGCCAGGAAAACTATTTGGTACTCAATTGGAAGAACTAAAAGCAGAACTTAAAGCAGAAGATAAGAGAAAGCCGCCAAGGGTCGTCTTATGTGTATTGTAACCAGAGAGATCGTTTTGGTAAAGAAAGTGAAGGCCATCCCTTCTATAGGAGAGGACTCTGTAAGGCATGTTGATGAAGCCGCTCAAACCAACTATCTTTTTTATCCTATAATTTCTGATGCCAGATACCTGCTGGTAGGTGGAAGATTACAAAATTTTGCAGAAGCCTGGAGAAGTCAGGGTAAAAGATCCCTGGAGCATAAAGGTCATACAACACGGATGTAAGATAAAGTTCTTCTCCGGTACAAATGTTTCGGACAACAAAGATTCCTTCTACAAGAAATACAAGAAAAACACTATAGCCAGCCATCAAAGATTTCTGCAAAAAAACAGGTACTATAAGAAGTTTGTTATTTTTAGTTCCCAAAGAAGAAGGCAAATTTGGGGTCGTCCTGGATCTCAGATACCTAAATAGCTTTGTGAAAAAGCAACGATTTCGTATGAAGACCGTAAGATCAGCCAGGCAGCTGGTAGAAGAAGGAAGTTTCATAGCAACTCTAGATCTTCAAGATGCCTAACTAACGGTACCATTACACCCCTAGTGCAGAAGGTTCCTTCGGGAAACCTACATAGAAGAGGGCAAGTGAAGAATCTGCAATTCACATGCCTACCATTTGGGCTGGCCACACCTTCATGGATTTTTACAAAAATTGAGCCCGCAATGCCGGTAATCCGCAGGCTACAAGAGGTTACTTGATCCCATACTTGGACGAAAGGCTGCTAATAGAAAGGAATGCTCAGAGGTTGATAAGTCATATCCAGTTGGTAGTAATGTTTTTAGTCTCCCTAGGGTGGCTAATAAACAAAAGAAAATTCAACCTTGTTCCAAAACAGAGAAACCAGTTTCTGGGTTACCTCCCCAATTCCAACCAAATGTTAATTGCACTCTCAGAAGAGAGACGTGAAGCAATGAGAACTCACGTAGGAGTAATGTGGTGAAGGAGGTTGGCGAGTCTTCATATCTTTATGAGGAGACCAGGCTTCATGTTCTCTACAATAGAGGCTATCCAACGGGCCAGGAGCCACATGAGACCATTACAGCAAGACCTACTACGGTACTGGGACCAATCAATGAACAATCTGCAGAAGCAGATAATTCTTTCAACAGAGACACTGAATTCTCTCCTTTAGTGGATGAGTGCAGTGAATGGGAGGTCAATACAACCACACAGGTGGATAACCCTGAGCACAGAGGCCTTATAGAGAGGTTTCGGTGCCCACACAAGGAGTCAGAGGACTCATGGGTATTGGAACTACCAGAAGAAGAATTTCTCCTCCAATATTCTGGAACTAAAAGCAGCGTTTCAAGCTTTGTTCCATTTTCATAAATTGGTGAGAGGTAAAACAGTGAAAATACAATCAGACAATATATGTAATGGGCATTAGCCCATATTTGCGATATATAAGAACCACCCATAGAGGAAGTAGCAATATTTGGGCAGACAGATGGAGTCATCACCAGGACATTCCAGGGGAATGGGAACTGAATCAGGTTTTTCAGCAAATAAGACACAGAATAGGTCAACCAGTAAGAGACCTGATGTCCACCAGGGTGAAAATGAAAGTGGAAGTTTTTTTGTTCCCTATATCGTCTCATCATACCGATGGCTGTAGATGCTCTATCAATACCGTGGAAATTCAGCCTAGCTTCTATATTTCCTCCTTTACCAATGATCATGACAGTGCGGACAAATCTTAAGTAATAACAATCCTACTATACTGGCCCCGAAAAGTGTGATTCCCCGTGATAATTCAGATGGCTCAAGGAAATTTCTGGCAATTACCTCAACATCAAGACCTCCTTAGTCAAGACAAGTTGTTATGCAGCAATCTGTAACCAAATCCTTAAACTAACAGCTTGGAAATCAACATCTCTGAACTAAATAACCTAGGGTTGTCAGAAGTTGTCATACAGAGCCTAATGGTCTTGTGGACAAGCAACCTCTAAGGTCTGAGGTTGAGATCTGTTCTTGCCTTTCTTAGATGGTGTGAACAAGAACAGAAGGATGGCCAGAAGCCGATTATGCCTTTTTACAGAAAGGTTTTGATCAAGGGTCAAATCACAGCCCTATCTGCTTGCTCCAAGAAAGCCTGCTCCAGAGAAACCCTTGTGTAAGAGATTAATGAGGGCAATCAGAAGATTAAGACCAAGGGTGCTTCAACCTTACCCCAAATGGGATTTACCCATAGTCTTGAAAAGACTTAGTAAGGAATCATCAGAATCTATTGAGATCAAACTGTTGACCTTTAAAGGACATCTAGCACCACATTACCGGGGGCAGACTGTCCTCTTATGAACGCTCGTTACTTCTAGGGGATGGTGGCACAGGTCCAGCCAAATCCAAGGTTCCGGTATTGCAGAGAAAAGGAATCTATAAAAATTTGTTTATCAGCCTGAGGTTCATGTCACCTAAGCCGGTGAGAACTTGTCCCTTGCACAGCCCGCGGGTTACTAGCGTGGCTCTGCAAGGACACTGAGGCATGAATACTAAGCATGCACTAGTATTTATATGCAATACCAGAGCCCTGGATTTACCTGGAACCTGAGCCATCGCCCCCTAGAGGTAACGAGTATTCAAAAGAGGACAGTCTGCCCCCGGTAATGTGGTGATAGATGTCCTTTAAGCTATTCTTTACCACAATCACATCTGCGAATGGAGTAAGTGATATACATATATACATCCCACACCTATACTGTATACAGAGACATATATATACAGCTACATACATAGTCATATATACACCCCACACCTATACTGTATACAGAGACATATATATACACCCCACACCTATACTGTATACAGAGACATATATATACCCCACACCTATACAGTATACAGAGACATATATACAGCTACATACAGTTAGGGTTGGGTAACACAGAAGACAGGGGATAGTGTGCCCTGAGCTTGCCCCAACCTCTGTCCCTTCCTATAGCCCCCCCACGCTAAACCGTGGGGCGACTACTTGAAGACTTGAAATACACTGGATAAGTTTGGGAAGGGAAACACAAACAGACTGACAAACATAAAACACAAAAGAATGGTAAACTAGCCGGAGTCACAACGAGAGGGTACGTCAGGAGCAAAATCAGTAAGCAAAGAGTCAATGTCAAAAACTAGCCGAGGTCACAACGATACAGATACAGGTACAGATACAGAGCAATACAACCTAATGCAGCAAGCGAGTGGAGAAGGGATTTCAAACACTGGCACAGGTGACTAGTGAAGCTGCAATTTATGCAGCCAGAACTCCACCTCCAGAACCTGATAGGAGCTGGACAGCTTCTGGGAATTAACCCCTCATGGTGCAGAACAACCAGGCATCATGCAGAGGTACCACACGTCCCAGCAGTTCCGAACACAACTCCTAGACAGCGCGAGATCTTAGCAGCCGCTGCCCGGGACGAGAGGTGGAGTTTACGTGGATACGCGCCGGGGTTCGGAGAACGCTGCTGGCACCAGCAGAAGAACCAGAAGTCCCAGCATTCTCCCTAGCGAACCTGACACATACATAGTCATATATACATCTCACACCTATACTGTATACAGAGACATATATACACAGCTACATACATAGTCATATATACATCCCACACCTATACTGTATACAGAGACATATATATATAAATATACAGCTACATACATAGTCATATATACATCTCACACCTATACTATATACAGACATATATATATACAGCTACATACATAGTCATATATACATCCCACACCTATACTGTATACAGAGACATATATATACAGCTACATACATAGTCATATATACACCCCACACCTATACTGTATACAGAGACATATATATACAGCTACATGCATAGTCATATATACCCCACACCTATACTGTATACAGAGACATATATATACAGCTACATACATAGTCATATATACATCCCACACCTATACTGTATACAGAGACATATATATACAGCTACATGCATAGTCATATATACACCCCACACCTATACTGTATACAGACATATATATACAGCTACGTACATAGTCATATATACACCCCACACCTATACTGTATACACAGACACATATATATACACCCCACACCTATAATGTATACACAGACACATATATATACAGTTACATACTCTGCTGCTGTTGAGTCCAATGAGCTTGTGACTGATATAACTACCTCCACGGCCCAAAGGCTACACGGGGGCGGGAGATATAAAAGGCGGAGCTACACGGGGGCGGGAGATATGCAGGGCGGAGCTACACGGGGGGCGGGAGATATAAAAGGCGGAGCTACACGGGGGCGGGAGATATGCAGGGCGGAACTACACGGGGCGGGAGATATACAGAAATGATAGGAAGCCCGAGCTCTGCTCCGGTGTCTTGTACGGAGCTTCTCCTTACAGCGATGATGTCACTGGAAGGGGCGGAGCCTCCGGGAAAGGGGCGCGGCTTACTACGCAGTCTCTTCACAGAGCGGGAAGCAGAGGAGAGAGCGGTCATAGGGCAGTGTGTACATGTGTCTGGCGGGAACCTGACAGCAGGGCAGTGTGTACATGTGTCTGGCGGGAACCTGACAGCAGGGCAGTGGTACATGTGTCTGCCGGGAACCTGACAGCAGGGCAGTGTGTACATGTGTCTGGCGGGAACCTGACAGCAGTGCAGTGTGTACATGTGTCTGGCGGGAACCTGACAGCAGGGCAGTGTGTACATGTGTCTGGCGGGAACCTGACAGCGGGGCAGTGTGTACATGTGTCTGGCGGGAACTTGACAGCAGGGCAGTGTTTACATGTGTCTGGCGGGAACCTGACAGCAGGACAGTGTATGCATGTGTCTGGCGGGAACCTGACAGCAGTGCAGTGTGTACATGTGTCTGGCGGGAACCTGACAGCAGGGCAGTGTGTACATGTGTCTGGCGGGAACCTGACAGCGGGGCAGTGTGTACATGTGTCTGGCGGGAACCTGACAGCAGGACAGTGTATGCATGTGTCTGGCGGGAACCTGACAGCAGTGCAGTGTGTACATGTGTCTGACGGGAACCTGACAGCAGGGCAGTGTGTACATGTGTCTGGCGGGAACCTGACAGCGGGGCAGTGTGTACATGTGTCTGGCGGGAACTTGACAGCAGGGCAGTGTTTACATGTGTCTGGCGGGAACCTGACAGCAGGACAGTGTATGCATGTGTCTGGCGGGAACCTGACAGCAGGGCAGTGTTTACATGTGTCTGGCGGGAACCTGACAGCAGGACAGTGTATGCATGTGTCTGGCGGGAACCTGACAGCGGGGCAGTGTGTACATGTGTCTGGCGGGAACCTGACAGCGGGGCAGTGTGTACATGTGTCTGGCGGGAACCTGACAGCGGGGCTGTGTGTACATGTGTCTGGCGGGAACCTGACAGCAGGGCAGTGTGTACATGTGTCTGGCAGGGGTTGAGGCGTAGGTGACGCGGGGCTGCGCGTCTGGCAGGGGTTGAGGCGTAGGTGACGCGGGGCTGCGCGTCTGGCAGGTGTTGAGGCGTAGGTGACGCGGGGCTGCGCGTCTGGCAGGGGTTGAGGCGTAGGTGACGCGGGGCTGCGCGTCTGGCAGGGGTTGAGGCGTAGGTGACGCGGGGCTGCGCGTCTGGCAGGGGTTGAGGCGTAGGTGACGCGGGGCTGCGCGTCTGGCAGGGGTTGAGGCGTAGGTGACGCGGGGCTGCGCGTCTGGCAGGGGTTGAGGCGTAGGTGACGCGGGGCTGCGCGTCTGGCAGGGGTTGAGGCGTAGGTGACGCGGGGCTGCGCGTCTGGCAGGGGTTGAGGCGTAGGTGACGCGGGGCTGCGCGTCTGGCAGGGGTTGAGGCGTAGGTGACGCGGGGCTGCGCGTCTGGCAGGTGTTGAGGCGTAGGTGACGCGGGGCTGCGCGTCTGGCAGGGGTTGAGGCGTAGGTGACGCGGGGCTGCGCGTCTGGCAGGGGTTGAGGCGTAGGTGACGCGGGGCTGCGCGTCTGGCAGGGGTTGAGGCGTAGGTGACGCGGGGCTGCGCGTCTGGCAGGGGTTGAGACGTAGGTGACGCGGGGCTGCGCGTCTGGGAGGGGTTGAGGCGTAGGTGACGCGGGGCTGCGCGTCTGGGAGGGGTTGAGGCGTAGGTGACGGAGATGACAGTCGGGCACAAGTGTCGCAGTAACTAATGTCTGGGCGCTGTAGATGCTGCAGTTTGCACCCTGATAAGAGTCTCCCGTTTGTTACTTGATGCGACTTTCATCTTCCCCCGGGGCTGTTCATGCACTGTTGCAGCTCGCAGTCTTGACCTTGTATCCCGACCACAAGCTGCAGCAGGGAAGACTCCACAGCACAATGTGTTCTGTGAGAATGTCCCCCATATGAAAGTGAATGAGGGACGTAACTGTAACGTTATAGTGATTTTACCAAATTATTATATGACTACTTTGTGCTGCTCGTCCTTTTCTTTCCGAAGTTCTGCTAGTTTTTGGAATCTGTAAGATTTTTTTTTTTTCAGAGTGCATAACGAGGTACTTGAAGTGCCAATCTCGAGTATTGAATGCGGTTTTCCATTCAACGCCTCACGGATGCGGATGAGATTATACGCTCCCGCAGATCCAGCATGGTGAATAAAAGTCTTGGCACCACGAGCAGTTCTGTGATCAGGGTTAGTGGGTAGAGGTAGAGGGATCACCAAACAGCTAGACTGGCACTCCGGTCCTCTGCAAAAAACCTCACTGGTACGCCAGTTGAGCTCAGGAGCATGTATTTGCAACCACGGGAGGCCCAGTAGAACTGAAGACATGGACCGGGGTAGGACATAGAAGGAAAGTCTCTCCTTATGCAAGGCCCCAACTTGCAAACATAGAAGCTTGGTGTGGTACTGGACCTAGTCGAAGTGCACCTGCCCACTGACAGAAGCAATAACCAGTGGCTAAATGTACCACGGGGAAACAATGCTGGGAGACCACGGTAGCATCCATGAAGTTCTCCGCTGAGGTGGAGTCCAGGAAGGCTGAAGCTTGTACCAGATCGCTTGTTCCGTAGCTGAGTAGGACTGGAACATTCAGATGAGGAGAAGCTTTGTTCTCACCTAGTGGTGCTTCTCCCAGGAACCCTAGGTGCGTGTGTTTCCCGGACGAACAGGACACGTCTTAAGAAAGTGCTCCGGATTAGCAGAATAGAGACAGAAAACCGAGCAGCTGACACGGCAGGTGGGTGAACTGGTCTTTGGAAGGCAGGAGCCAGGCGCAGCAGATGTCGGGTCCTGACTTATACTTGTTCAAGGCTCTGCTCCTCAGAACGCTCAGTAAACCAGATGTCAATCTGCTTCATTCCAGGTTAGCTCAGAAGCCAAGGAACTGACCAGCATAATCGCCAACAGACGAATCCTCTTGACGTAGGTTCAGCAGTGCCATCTCAGTAGAAATCACCCGTGCAGGTTCCTCAAAGACGGACCGGAACTCACTGAAGAAGGAGTGTATCACAGCTTTGACCGGGTCTTTTATGTCCTAGAGAGCAGTAGCCCATGCCAGGGCCTTCCCGGAGAGGAGACTGATGATGAAAACCACCTCAGACCGTTCCGTGACAAAATGTGTCGGCATGAATTCAATGTGAAGATGGCACTGGGTGATAAAACCCCTGCACAACTTGGGATCCCCATCATACTTCGATGGCATGGAGAGTCTCAGCTTGGCTTTAACAGATGGAATATGAACTAGAGTAGCAAGGAAGCTGCAGGACCTTGACGTTGCTGTTGAGTAGCCATCAATTGCTGCAACATGGCGGTGACTTGTCCAAGTTGTTGACCTTTTGTGGCAATCTGTTGAGACTGCTGGACAATGATGGTGGTAAGATCAGCCAGGTCAGGTAGAGAGACCTTGGCGGGATCCATGGCCGGATCTTACTGTCAGGATCAGTGGTAGTGGATCTTCTGTACCACCACAGACGGTGACGTAAGCCGACATCTGGGACCAGAGTCTAAGTGGCACCCGGTTTTCACCAGAGCATGCTGCAAAGCAGTTAGGACTTGTTGCGGCGTGGTACCACCAGGTTGTTGAACAGGCGCGACTCGTATCGTAAGGTGAACTCGTCCTCGGGGACAGGCAGGAGGTCGAATCAGGCAGCACAGGATCAGAGTCGGGGACATAGTGGTAGGTCAGGACAGGCAGCACGGGATCAGAGTCAATAACAGAAGCGGGGTCACAACAGTAATTCACAACACACGCATAGGGCATCAGTCAAGCTTTCTCTAGGGCTGTGAGGCACAAAGATCCGGGAGGGGACACAGAAGGGGCTGGCAATACAGAACTGGCAGCCGGACATTGTCAATTAGTGGCATACTGGACCTTTAAATTTTACAGAACTGGCGAAAGCGTGCCCTAGGAGGCGGGGACACGCACACCAAGTAGGGGGAGATGCCGCTGAATCCCAGCAAAGCAAGTGAAGCAGAGGGGCACATGGAGGCACACACGTGTGCCTGTGACCAGAGACATGAGTTGCAGTTGCAAGTGTGACAGTACTTCCCCTTCGGCCTCCCCCACTTCTTAGTCTGAAGAAACCTCTGCAGAAGGGCACAGACAAAGCTGTTGTCCTCAGGCTCCCAAGACCTCTCCTCTGGCCCGAACCCCTTCCAGTTGACAAGAAAGAACCGCTTTCCTATGACCAACTTGATATCCAGGACCTCTTTACCTCAAAGACATCAGGAGGGGGGCACCTGTCGGGAGAAGCGGTTCAAGATAAACCCACTGGAACCCGGCAAGGTAAGTGAAGCAGAGGGGCACACGGGTGCATCTGCAATCCAAGACAAAGGTTGCAGGGGTACGCATGACAAGAATAAATGTGTTCTTACCTTGGAGTGCACATTGGACTGTCAATTCTGGTCAATCTGAGGTATACCGAATTGCAGGTTGTTCAATGTCCATCTGCAAGAGTTGTAGAGTGAATTGTGAAATGTAAAGGCCCAGTGCACCGCTAATTGGTGCTAGCTGATCACCACCCTTATATTTAGCCTCCTTCTTCCTTTGACCTCTGCCGGATCTTTGCGCCCTGTTGCCTGACAGAATGCATGTTATTGTGACTTTTGTGATTTTCTGTTGTGACCTCTGCTCCGTTCCCTGGTCTCGATTCTTTGTCGCCTGTCTTGACCGTTTGCACTGTTTTGACCTGATTGGGTCTCCTCAGTACTGCATAGGGAACTGGTTTGGCTGAGTGAGAGGCTTGTGACTAGGGTCGGGAAGTAAGAGTTCTCCTTACGGAGACTGCCAATTAGGGTTACTATAAGACTATGGAGTCTTATAGCCATGGATGCTCCACTAGGGGGATTCTGTGAAAATAACCTGGAAATATCCCATCCTGGAAAACATTGCATATTTTCCCAAAATCCCCTAGTGGAGAATTCATGGCTCCACACGCCTCCATAGTGGCCTTAATTGGCAGTCTCCGTAAGGAGAACTCTTACTTCCCGACCCAAGTCACAAGCCTCTCACTCCAGCCAGTTCCCTATGCAGTATTGTGCTGTCTACAGTTGGGAGTCTGTTCCTTCTGGTTTGGTTTTAATCTCAAATCATGTCATAAGACCTCTTTGTAGATCAGGCTTGATGTCATGGGAGCTGCCTTACAAGGTAGCTAAAAGATGCATGGTTTTCCTTATCCCATCCTGGAAAACTTAGCATATTTTCCCCAGAATCCCTCTAGTGGAGCATCCGTGGCTATAAGACTCAACACACATTCATGGTGGCCTTAATTGGGAGTCTTGGTAAGGAGAACTCTTTTTTTTTTAAATCAGGTAACTTTTATTTAAGCATATAAACTTCACATTCTTAGCATACAAAGATCATAATCGCTTCGTGTAATGTACAGTTAGTTTCAAACATTATACAATACAAAACATCCCCCCCCCCTCCCCAACTCCCTCTCCCCTCCCCCTTGGGTCTGGCTGTTTCACTATTCCAAAAGATTGCCTCTCGTTCCAGTGTCTACAGAGTCATCAATCTCCATTCTCCCTCATAATTCCGACCAACCTTCGGGACGGACCCTCCGCCACCTACGTACCAAATCCTCAGCCCCTATACCTGGACACTCAAGCCATTTCTTCCACTGCTTCTCAAATTTCTTGAGTGCATTTCTCTTTAGGTATACCCCCAACTCCATCTTAATGGTATTATTGAGTACTCTTTTAATTTCTGACATTCTTGGCGGGTCTGTATCTAACCAATGCCGCGCAATGGTCTTTCGTGCCTGGTACAACAGTTTTGCCACTGCCAATTGTTCCGCCCTAGTGATATCTATTCCACCTACATATCCTAACACACAGATTTTGGGATCCTGCTGAATCTGAACTCAGAACACCTCCTGTATTAATTGCTGAACCTTACTCCATAAACCTGTTAACCTTGGGCAAGTCCAGAACATATGCAGTATATCAGCCCCCTCAGCCCGACATCTTGGGCAACACGTATCTTCCCTCAATCGCATCTTATGCAATACCACCGGAGTCCTGTATGCCCTATGTAATAAAAATAATTGGGAACGCCTTTGTGCTACGTTCAGGGACAATTTGCTCGTGAACTCCAGAATTTCCTCCCATTCATCATCCGGTAGTTCTCCTACCTCTAGGTCCCACTTCCTACGCGTTGTGGTCATTTGGTCACCCAACAGTTTGTCTAAAATTGTGCCATACAGCAACGAGATAAGGCTCCTCATATTCTGTGCTTGCACTACTCCATTCATAACTCCCAATGATGAGAAACTGACCTGCTCAGATTCAAATTGCGTCTGCAAACTGTGGCGCAGCTGTAGGTACTGATAGAACATAGTCCTGGGCATTTGGAATTCCTCTACCAACTGGTCAAATGATTTAAGATTAGATTCATCATATACCTGTTGTAAATACCGTACCCCCCTCTGTTTCCAACTTTGACTAATTTCCAGCATATGGTAAGGAGAACTCTTACTTTCCGATCCCAGATGTCTTGCAGAGATCACATTGGTAGCACCTTTGGGTCTTTCTTCTTGGCTACCTTTCATCTCCTTCTCACAGGTTGCATGCCCCCAGACCTTATGCGTTCAGATGGTAACATTGCTCGCTGTACCAGGTTCTCTGTCTCTCCAGAGATGTCTGGCTTCCAGAGGTGGAGGTATATTGTCCAGCTGAGGCCTGGGATGGAGGTTGCTGCTCACTCTTCATGGTACTTGCTTTTGGACTTTCCAACATTTTGCTTGTGTTCATAGGTGATCTTACACTCACACTGTCTCTCGCTCACTCTCCTCATCTGTCTCTTAGTTAATCTTGCGGTCTTTCTCACACTCACTGGCTTTTTCTCTGTCTCTCACTTTCCCCGTCTTTCTCGCACTCACTGGCTGTTTCTCTGTCACTCACTCTCCCCGTCTGTCTCTCTGTCACTCACTCTCCCCGTCTGTCTCTCTGTCACTCACTCTCCCCGTCTGTCTCTTAGTTACATTCACTGGCTGTTTCTCTGTCACTCACTCTCCCCGTCTGTCTCTCTGTTACACTCACTGGCTGTTTCTCTGTCACTCATTCTCCTTGTCTATCTCTTAGTTAATCTTGCGGTCTTTCTCACACTCACTGGCTGTTTCTCTGTCACTCACCCCATCTTTCTCACTCTCCCCGTCTGTCTCTTAGTTACATTCACTGGCTGTTTCTCTGTCACTCACTCTCCCCGTCTGTCTCTCTGTCACTCACTCTCCCCGTCTGTCTCTCTGTCACTCACTCTCCCCGTCTGTCTCTCTGTCACTCACTCTCCCCGTCTGTCTCTCTGTCACTCACTCTCCCCGTCTGTCTCTCTGTCACTCACTCTCCCCGTCTGTCTCTCTGTCACTCACTCTCCCCGTCTGTCTCTCTGTCACTCACTCTCCCCGTCTGTCTCTCTGTCACTCACTCTCCCCGTCTGTCTCTCTGTCACTCACTCTCCCCGTCTGTCTCTCTGTCACTCACTCTCCCCGTATGTCTCTCTGTTACACTCACTGGCTGTTTCTCTGTCACTCATTCTCCTTGTCTGTCTCTTAGTTAATCTTGCGGTCTTTCTCACACTCACTGGCTGTTTCTCCTTAAAGCGTAACCGTCATTTGAAATAATTTTTTATATTGTTCATATTTTGCTTTGTTTGCAAATAAAAAAATCAAGCTCCTCCCTCCCATAGAGATGCATATTTCGGCATGTAACAGTGTGTTTCTGTGTGTCTAATATCCCTGTGTTTGGTGAAACAACTCTGGCAGTGCAGATTAACCCCTTTACATTCAGCTTAATATTTGAAAATTATGCTCAAAGGACACTGCAGCCAGGGAGAGAGCAAAATGGGTTAACACTCACAGCTGTGTAGAAAATAGGAGATATGGTCATGCTTGACCGTGGCATGATCGAAGCCTGCTCCGATTGTGAGTATTCTCAGCGCAGTGTCAGCTGTAATATACAGCTGACAGCCACTGCTTCTGATGCCGGCTTCGTCGGGAGCCGGTGCCAAAAGCAGGACGATATAGAACATCCCGGTGCAGGAAGTATCTTCTCGCAGGGACGTACTATTACATCCAAGTGCTGGAAGGGGTTAAACGGGCTTCATTGATTGAACAGGCTTCATTGAGCTTCATCCATTACATCTATTATAGACTTAGGGCCATGGGAAACAATCACAGCGGGTCTTTCTAAGTGGTGACTGGTGCCCTGTCTGATCTAGAGGTGGCAAACATATTGGAGGCAACTTTGATGTTACAGAAAACTATCTCAGCTAGTAGCCATCAGCCTGGAGGTTTACCCGGAAAACCTTCAATGTTTAAGTCTGTCAAAGAGTAATTTTGCTCACAGAAGAAGACAAATGATAGTCTATGAGTCTGGTCGGGGGCAATTATTATTAGGCCCGTTCCACACTTGCGAGTGTGATGCGATGAACTCGCATCACACTTGCAACGCATGCTGCCGGGAACGCACGGCCCGAACGAAGCACCCCGGGAGTGAACTCAGCATGTCAGTTCACTCCCGCGGTGCAGCGTTCGGGCCGTGCGTTCTCGGCAGCATGTGTTGCGAGTGTGATGCGAGTTCATCGCATCACACTCGCAAGTGTGGAACAGGCCTTAGTGTTTGTGGTTTTGTGTGGTAAGTTAGACTAGGATGTTTGCTTGTGGTGTAAGGTTTGATAAATTGTTGCACAACTGAAAAGGGTCAGAACTGACACAACATTCATGAAGCTGTCAAAAAAAGGCACGATTGTTGTAAAGTGTATAAAATCGTGTCACTGATACTTAGTAAATATGTTGCATAAGGCGCAGCATAGGAAAAAATACCAACAAATAAACTAGCGGCAATTGATAAATAAATGCCACCAAGTTCTTCGTCCATAAAGTCTCTAATTCCTCCAAGAAGCATTTGACTAGGGGCTAAAAATCAACACCCAGAAAGTGCAGTTTGCTGCCATGAATGCTCAGCTTCAGATGTCTCTGTTAATCATTTGCCAACCGTCATGCAACTTGTCTACAGTCCTATCCTCCTTGTCCTTCTTTCCGACGCCCCTTATTATAGGCAAGCGGCACAGTATGCACATCATTTGTCATAAGTGGTTCCCTTTTTTAAAACAATCTGGTAAAATTCATTATGAAAACAGAGCGGGGTGGACGCCATGTGATGCCGCACACAATAGCGTAGGGACCCACCAAAAAGAGGTCACCTTGAAGTGGTTGGTGGGCTTATACAATTTGATCAAAATGTAACTAAGAACCTCGAGTTTGTTATATGATGTAGCCTAGCGGCAGTAGATCATTGTGTCATGTATGGATGTGCGGTCCAGTTCTTTTTCTCTCCTCATGTTGGTTTAGTATATTCTATCCCTTCATTTATTTAGTTTTTTGCCTGGTACCAGCACTCCGCCCCATTCGATCCAGGTGCTTTTAAATTAGCAGGAGACTGCATATAGGGGCCGCTTACTTCTTCTCAGCTAGTGCCTGAGACTACATGGAACAGTGAGTATTCAACACCTGTTCACACATGGTGAGCCTTTTTCCTGTTCATATGGTGCGGTATTGCATGGTGTCCGCCGCTTCTGTGGTGCGGTGCTGGTGGGGACCTGGGCCTGGAGCCGTGGGGGCTATGCCTGCCAGTACAGCTGCTGGATAATACAAAGATAAAAAATGGAGAGGGCCGGGAGAGTGCGCTAGTAACCGAACAAAAATCTCCAAGTGTAGTGATTAACACAAATTTTATTGGTAGCAGTGATATCCAAAGGCAACGCGTTTCGGGGAGACCCCTTCGTCAGACCAAACTAGCAAAACAAATACATACATAGAATTGATGAAAACACAGTGAACCATATGGAATACAAGCACATGTAGATCCATTAATACGTAGTGCTAGAATGTATACATAGAAATTAGAAATGATCGTGTAAAGGATACACGGTAGTACACAGAGTGTGATACTAGACGAACAAGGGGAAGGGATTGGGTGTGGAGAACAATAGAAATAAAGGGTAATGATAACATGATAATTAAAATATGGATAGATATAGGTAGCAACTGAGAATTGAGACATATGTGAGAGGAAATAAAACACAGATAGATATATTTTTATATTTATAGGAGTGGGAAATGTAGTGAGT
Organism: Engystomops pustulosus; assembly: GCF_040894005.1. Taxonomy (NCBI): domain Eukaryota; kingdom Metazoa; phylum Chordata; class Amphibia; order Anura; family Leptodactylidae; genus Engystomops; species Engystomops pustulosus. The sequence goes on along the minus strand of NC_092412.1, from coordinate 9,958,996 downwards.
CCCGTGGGAATAAAAGTAGGATGAATGATAAAATAGGTATGGATTAATTACATTGTATGATAAATATATAAGTAAATACTTTAAAATAAATTAATTAGATTGTATGATGAATGGGGTAAATGAACCAAAGTGGAGGAAAGAAGGATGGCTAGAAAGTATAAAAAAGCACAGTGGATAATATGCTAATACTAAATACTGGCTATAGAGAAAGTGGGGACGAGAAAGTGAAAAAATGACCAAAAAAACTTACATGGAAGTACTGAGTGGGAACTCAGACTATATGGGAAGAACGAAAAACAGAAAATGAGTAAAGATAGAGATCATTTAGATAATAGCCCTAGCTATTAGCAACTAGGACACTTGTAAACGAAGGAAAATAGTAATACTTACAAAGGAGCGCTGAGAGGGAGCTCAGACGGTCTGCTGTTAGAGCAGGCGCGCGGGAAGTGTGTCTCTTATGGGAGTAAGAACGCCGGCGCCTGCGTATGGAGCGGCGAGCAGCGGGAGCCGGCGCATGCGCGCTGAGATCGGGACATCGGCGTGTATATATAGAAAAGGTACAAGTGTTGACAATGTGTGTGGGAAGTAGTAGCAAGCAACTTAGTGGTAAATATCAGAAGGGAAAGAGGGAAATAAGGACCACTACAAGTGTTATGAAAAGGGGAAATGGACAATAATGGATATGAAAACAAAGGAGAAACAAAGTAGTTAGTGGTAGAGATAAAGGTTTTGCATGTCAAAGACTAATACTAATCCAATAAAATAAATGGATAAAAAATATAATATGAAGAAAATGTAAAAAATTGGTAATAAATAGGGTACATGTAAAAAATGGAAATATACATAATCACATAATAGATAGGGTACAAAAAAGGACACAGTACACATAATCATGATTACTAGCTAATAAATAAGTAAAAAAAACATTAGTACACTAGCGTGAGATAAAAGTAATAGATTAAAAATAAAATTTATAGTATTGACATAAAGGGTAATGGTCATAGATAAAATGATATCTCAAAAAACAGGCTAAAATTAATAAGAAATACCTAGAAGACCCAGTTGTTAGTATAATAATAATAACAATAAAAAAAGCTTCTACGAAGGACATAGAACACACAGTCATTGCATAGTAAATGGATAGTAAATTATAAGTGGACCAATGGAGTGGGAACGGGTATTAGAGTGTGTGGTGATAGTAGGTAAATTGGGGCCATATATTATAGTATGAGGGAAGTGTAAATAAAAAGATAACTGATAAAGGGGAGGAGACAGGAGGGTGTGGTAAAATAAGTTTATTGTTTAATGGTTAGAAGATATTTTCAAGGGATTCGTTGAGGCCGGCTGGCATAAGACACTGAAGTTTATAAATCCAGTACATTTCGCGTTTCTTTAAATGATCGAAACGCTGGGAGGTAGAGGGACTCACATGTTCAATTGGTGTTATGTTGAATTCCCTATAATTCTGTTTATGATGCAAGGCTGCATGTTTTGATATACTGTGAAGGAGAAAACCGTTGGTGATGTTACTCCGATGTTTATTCATACGGTCTCTCAATGGTTGGATGGTGCGGCCAATGTATTGTAATTTACACGTACATTCAATCAGATAGATTACAAAGTTAGAGCTGCAGTTAAGGAAACTTTTAATTTCGAACACCTCTCCGGTAGTATTGGATTGAAATGTGGATCTTCTGTGGCAGATGGTCTCACAGCACTTGCAGAGGTTGTGACCACATTTGAAACTGCCTAGGACTTTCGGAAAAAATGATAGGTTGGGTTTAATTGTTTTAGAGGTGCGTAGACGGCTAGGTGCCAGAATATTTTTTAAAGAGAGCGGTCGTCTAAAGGTGATGGTGGGATTAGTGGAGATACTGTTTTTAAGGAATGGGTCATGGAGCAATAAATTCCAGTGTTTCTTAAGAATGTGCTTGATTTTGCCACCATCATTGGAGTAGGTGGTGATAAAATTGGCTTGGTTTAAAGATTCTCCGGTTTTTCTTATACTCGGTTTGAGGCATTCGTCTTGGCTTAGAGCGCCTGCCTTGGCACAGGCGGAGGAAATGAGAGGAGTAGGGTAGCCTTTGGCTTTGAACCTATCTTTTAAGACTGTACTTTGTGTGGTATAGTCGTCATTAGTGGTGCAGTTACGCCTTATTCTTTTGAACTGGCCGAAGGGTATATTTGTTTTCCATTTTTTGAAATGGTTACTTCTAAAGTCTAAGTAGCTATTACTGTCGACAGATTTGAAATAGGTTTTGGTATGGATCTTCTGGTCAGCATGATAGACCGTGACATCAAGGAATTCAGCGAAGTTAGGTGTAATGTTGGATGTAAACTGCAAACCCCACTCGTTGGTATTGAGGTCGTCGATGAAATCTAGAGCTTCCTTCTCACTCCCCTTCCAGATTATAAAGATGTCATCTATATATCGCTTGTAGACAACACATTTGCCATAGGATGAATGTGTGAAGATGTTTTGTTCTTCGAAAAGACCTACATATAAGTTCGCGTAGCTGGGAGCGAATTTGCTACCCATCGCTTTGCCCCTTTTTTGTATAAAAATCTGGTCGCAAGAAGAAAAATAATTGTGATGGAGAATAAATGTAATAGCCCTCAAGATGAAGTTACTCTGAATAGTGGACATGTTAGGGTCACGGGCAAGGAATTGGGAGGTGGCATGTACACCGAGGTCGTGGGGAATTACAGTATAGAGGGAGGAGATATCCATAGTAATGAAAAGGTAGGAATCTAACCAAAGAACTGGAAGGACGTGTCTAATTAAATCAGAAGTGTCTAAAGTAAAGGAAACCAAATTCTTGACGTATTTTTGCAAAAACAAATCAACATAGTGGGACAAGTTGGCCGTGAGGGAGTTGATCCCGGAAATAATGGGGCGTCCGGGTGGGTTGGTGGCATTTTTGTGAACCTTTGGCAGATAGTAGAACATTGCCGTTGCTGGTTCCTCAATTCGAAGGTATTGGAGCTCCTTTTTGGAAAGGACTCCTGATTTAAAACCCTCGTCCAGAAGTGTATGTAGTTGCAACTTGAAAAGATGTGTGGGATTCTTATCTAGCTTCGAATAGAAGGCCGTATCCGACAGGAGGCGGAAGGATTCTTTGATGTAATCAGATCTGTTGAGGAGGACAATCCCACCCCCTTTGTCGGCGGGTTTAATGATGACCTCATCATTGGTGGATAGTTGTTTAAGGGCCTTCTTTTCTTTAGTTGTTAGATTGTTTCTAAAGGTATTTTGGTTCTTTTGATTCTGTGTCTTAGACTTGAGATTCTTAAAGTCAGATGAAACTAACGTGTAAAATGTTTCTATGTGGTTGCCTTTATGGTGTGTAGGGTAGAAGGTAGACCTTGGTTTTAGATCTGTATGTATAATGGATGTGGGGTCGAGTGAAGATGGTTTGGTGGTGATGATACAGTCTTCATTATTGTCCTGTTTGGGATTTACTATATTAAAGTGTCTTTTAAGAGTTAATTTACGGATAAATCTGTTCAAGTCCACAAACAGTTCAAAGTCGTCTGAGGTTGATGAGGGACAGAATGAGAGGCCCTTCTCTAGTGTTTTGGTCTCAATTTCATTCAGGACATAATTAGAGAGGTTGAAGATTTTAACCAAATTCACGGAGTTGGCTTTTCCCGTGTCATCAGATGATGGGGGGATCGATATCAAGGGACTGGGTGTCTGGGAAGTGGCAGTATCCTGATCAGAGGTTACTTCAGTCTCTTGAGTTTTGGTGTGTCTATTAAGGATTCGTCTTCTGAGGGTGGACTGCAAAGATCTCCGTTTGCCTCCTCTACTACCTCTCTTGCGAGATTTTTTCTTTTTACGCCTAAAGGGGCTGCCATGTGTACCGTTTCTTTGAGATTGGGTGTGTAATGAAACGTAGGAGTCTTTGTTGTCACTTCTTGAGAAAGTCCTAAAAAAGAAGAGCTTGACTCATTGGTGGAGGGGGGATCATGTGATGGATCTGTGGGAAGTCCTCTATTACGAGAGGTAACTTGCGGGGTAAAAAATATAGCCTCATCTTGTGGGCTGTCGGGTCCCAAACAACTGTCATGTACAGTGAGAATGGATGCATTGGGTCCTGTAAATTTGCCCGAGGGCAAAGTGAGTTTGGGTAATTCGAAATCAAATGGGCAATTAAATGTGGGGTTATGAGGCTTAGCTGTTGACGTGAGTTTGGTAGGGTAAGTCTTGGGTCTGGTAGACTGACTTGTCATGACTGGTGGAGCTGGGTCAGTGGATGTTTTGTTAGAGGTCACAAAGGTACGTCCATATGTGGTGGATGTGGGTGGAGGATTCTTGTGATGAGTTTTATTATGTGTGGTATGGAGCCACTTCTTGGTAGTTTGAGTCTTGGCCCTATTGGTGGAAGGTTGATAGCTGTATGGACGAGTACCACCAGGGGTGTGTGTGTTGTACGTGTTAGTGGGTCTGTTATTTAACAAGTTAGTTTTACTATTTTTAGTCCAAAATTTGATGTTATTAGAATGATAATCTGTACGGTCTCTCTCGAGTTTTCCAGTTTTTCTGTTAAGAATATCTTTCTCGAAAGATTCTATCTTGAGATTCAATCTATTGTTAAGTTTGTGATATAGTGGATGTTGTTCATAGGTTTTCAGTTTAGAACTAGTGTTATAAATATTCAGAGTTGCAGTATTAGTGAGAGCCGATCTCTTTTCAAACAGACATTTGATCAGTGTCAAAGAACAGTCATGGAGTAGTGAGTCCCAGCTTTTAACAAAGTCCAGATCATTTTTAAAGGCTGGTTCTGGGCGGAGCCTTAGCCCTCTTGGGATAATATTTTCTCGTAAATAAGTTTCGAGAAAAAGTCTATCAAGGTGATGTTGGGATTCTGTTTTGAGGGATATTTCCAGATCGTGGAAGAGATCTGTAATTATCTTTTCATCAGAAACAGAAGGTGTGTCGGCAAAGTTAGTGATAACTGGCTTATCTGTTTTTGCAGTGGCGTAGTCCTTAAATATCCGTTCACGTTCTCGGAGCCTGGTTTCCTTCTGGCTCATGTTGTAGATATGAACCTTTCGGTCAAACACGTGGAGGTAAATGTAGTAGGGATGGATAATACCAAGGTTGCAGGCGGCCTGAAGATCTCCGTTGAAACTTAACCCGGGTCAGCCTCAAGGCCGCCGGTAAGGCTAGAGAAAGAAAGACAAAAACAACAGCGGAGGAGGACGGCGCCTCGCGTAATAACGTAGAGACAAGTGTACCGATTGTGGTGAGAAAAATGGTTGCTCACCTGGTGACCACTTGGGTACAAGCGGTATATAGTATCCAGTAAGGGGGAGGATCCTTGAAGGTACGGAGCTTTGAATCTTAGGTTACTGCAGCAACTATTAGGCTCTCCGAAAACCGGTAGCCAAAGGTACCGTGAAATGGATAATACAAAGATAAAAAATGGAGAGGGCCGGGAGAGTGCGCTAGTAACCGAACAAAAATCTCCAAGTGTAGTGATTTAACACAAATTTTATTGGTAGCAGTGATATCCAAAGGCAACGCGTTTCGGGGAGACCACTAACTACTTTGTTTCTCCTTTGTTTTCATATCCATTATTGTCCATTTCCCCTTTTCATAACACTTGTAGTGGTCCTTATTTCCCTCTTTCCCTTCTGATATTTACCACTAAGTTGCTTGCTACTACTTCCCACACACATTGTCAACACTTGTACCTTTTCTATATATACACGCCGATGTCACGATCTCAGCGCGCATGCGCCGGCTCCCGCTGCTCGCCGCTCCATACGCAGGCGCCGGCGTTCTTACTCCCATAAGAGACACACTTCCCGTGCGCCTGCTCTAACAGCAGACCGTCTGAGCTCCCTCTCAGCGCTCCTTTGTAAGTATTACTATTTTCCTTCCTTTACAAGTGTCCTAGTTGCTAATAGCTAGGGCTATTATCTAAATGATCTCTATCTTTACTCATTTTCTGTTTTTTGTTCTTCCCATATAGTCTGAGTTCCCACTCAGTACTTCCATGTAAGTTTTTTTGGTCATTTTTTCACTTTCTCATCCCCACTTTCTCTATAGCCAGTATTTAGTATTAGCATATTATCCACTGTGCTTTTTTATACTTTCTAGCCATCCTTCTTTCCTCCACTTTGGTTCATTTACCCCATTCATCATACAATCTAATTAATTTATTTAAAAGTATTTACTTATATATTTATCATACAATGTAATTAATCCATACCTATTTTAACCCTACTTTATCATTCATCCTACTTTTATTCCCACGGGACTCACTACATTTCCCACTCCTATAAATATAAAAATATATCTATCTGTGTTTTATTTCCTCTCACATATGTCTCAATTCTCAGTTGCTACCTATATCTATCCATATTTTAATTATCATGTTATCATTACCCTTTATTTCTATTGTTCTCCACACCCAATCCCTTCCCCTTGTTCGTCTAGTATCACACTCTGTGTACTACCGTGTATCCTTTACACGATCATTTCTAATTTCTATGTATACATTCTAGCACTAAGTATTAATGGATCTACATGTGCTTGTATTCCATATGGTTCACTGTGTTTTCATCAATTCTATGTATGTATTTGTTTTGCTAGTTTGGTCTGACGAAGGGGTCTCCCCGAAACGCGTTGCCTTTGGATATCACTGCTACCAATAAAATTTGTGTTAATCACTACACTTGGAGATTTTTGTTCGGTTACTAGCGCACTCTCCCGGCCCTCTCCATTTTTTATCTTTGTATTATCCATTTCACGGTACCTTTGGCTACCGGTTTTCGGAGAGCCTAATAGTTGCTGCAGTAACCTAAGATTCAAAGCTCCGTACCTTCAAGGATCCTCCCCCTTACTGGATACTATATACCGCTTGTACCCAAGTGGTCACCAGGTGAGCAACCATTTTTCTCACCACAATCGGTACACTTGTCTCTACGTTATTACGCGAGGCGCCGTCCTCCTCCGCAGTTGTTTTTGTCTTTCTTTCTCTAGTACAGCTGCTGGGGGGCAACCAGGTCTTGGTCCCTGCCGGCGCTGTGCTGCGGCGGTGGTGTACGCCATGTGATACAGCATACAATAGCGTAGGGACCCACCAAAAAGAGGTCACCTTGAAGTGGTTGGTAGGCTTATACAATTTGATCAAAATGTAACTAAGAACCTCAAGTTCGTTATATAATGTAGCCTAGCAGCAGTAGATCATTGTATCATGTGTGGATGTGCGGTCCAGTTCTTTTTCTCTCCTCATGTTGGTACAGTTACACTAAAACATTCACATTTATTAGTGCACACAGACCTCTGCTTACGCAGCCCATTGACCGGCATCTCAGAGGAATATTTATACTTCCAGGCAGATGACCCACCAATCATTATAGTACATTTTATCTGTTTATTGTGAGTTCAGTATTAAGAGAGAGGTCACATGTCACCTTAGGGTGGAAGAGGTGATGGTATTGCAGGTAAGGGGGTCTACGGTTGGAAGTAGTGGGTGTGGGGAGGAAAATGAGAAGGGCTGCAGCGTACCCTGTGGCATGCAGGGGAGCCTCCGGTCCAATAAGGATTAGGAGGAAGACAGAGAAGTTTAAAACAGGTTGGTAAGTGCGCGCTGCCCCTATGGCTAAAATGGAAAGGTGGACTCCAAGGTGTATGAAAAGTTTTTTTATTTTTTCGACGTCGCGTTTCAAGGACGAATTGTCCTCTTCATCAAGTCCTTTGCATCCAGTGTATTATGTTAATGTTTGGATTGTATAAGCAGGAGGTGTTAGTATAACAGGAAGATGGAGTGGTACTAGGACCTGCAGAGATGATGGAGTCAAAGCGCAGGGCAGCGCCACTAGTGGTTGGCAAAGGAAAATAACTTCCAGCTGTCCGGAGGTGATGCTTCTCGCGCTGCACGCCAGAGTATACGAATATACGACTATACAGAGCAACCACGGAAGACCTAGCATGAGGGAACATGTGGACTGAGGAAGCACATTGAAGGACTGTCTCTCTTTATGTAGTGTCCTGACTTGCAGTAACAAAGGCTCAGTGTGGTATTGGACTGGATCAGAGAGAATTTGGCCGCTAACAGAGGAGATGACTAGAGGCTTCTCAAGGTGGACCACAGGGAAGTGATGCCAGGAGACCAGAACAGCATCCACGAAATTTCCTGCAGAACCGAAATCCAGAAAGGCAGCCATCTGGAACTGAGCACCTGTTACTGTGCTGAGCAAAACGGGTAGGTGCAGACACAGAGAAGCTTTATTCACAAGGCATCACAAGTATGCAGCAGGTTAAGGAATAGGGGCTATCCCCAGTGGACATTAAAGAGAGCTTATACCAGAGCCCTCAACAGAAACAGACATAATCTTATATACCCACAACAATCGGATGACTCGAACTATACCCGCAATAGGTACTCTGACCCTTCCTACACCCCCACATTAGTCCTGCAGTACAGCCCCCAGTTCAAAGCTATCTCCAACATTGTAAACCAACATATTCCCTTACTCAAAACAGACCCCGTACTTGAAAACATTCTTAAAAATGGTTGCCGCATTGTTTCCAGAAGAGGCCAAAGTCTGGGGAATTTACTCTCCCCCTCTCTGTTCTCCACACAATCTAAACCAACTTGGCTCTCCACCCAGGGTTTTTTTTAGATGCGGACCCACCCGCTGCCAAACCTGCAAATTTGTGGAAAACAGAAAGAAAACTTTCTCCTCAAGTGATGGCTCAAAGGAATTTGCCATCAAAAAATTCCTCAACTGTAACTCGGATAATGTAATATACATCATACACTGCACCATGTGTAATCTGATGTATATTGGGCATACATCTCGCAAGTTTAAAATCAGGTTCCTGGAACATGTACGAGACATCATGAACCCCACGGGTCGCAACCTTTCCGGTGCATCACAGCACTTTGTTACAGTTCATAATGGGGATGTTCGTTTTCTTACCACTTATGCCATAGAGAAGGTCCATGTGAACATTAGGGGGGGCAACAAGACAGCCCGCTTGGCCAATAGAGAGGCATTTTGGATTTTCTCCCTGGGAACCTGTTTCCCTCAAGGTCTCAATATGAGAAGGGAACTAATGTATCACTACTAATTCTATGTTTTGCCGGTCTCCCAAAATTTCCAAGTATTCCATGCTTCAGTGGTGCTGGTTCAGGACTGCTCTCATTCATTTGCAGCCTATCCAGTACCACTGTATCCCATTGTCCATGCTCTTTCTTTTAAATGACTTTCTGTCAAAACATTTTTTTATTTTAACATGCTTATACTGTTGGTTTTACCAGATTGTACTCTCATGTTTTTCTAACATTACTTGTTTTATTCGCCCTAGATCCAACGCTACCTACCTTGACGTTTGGAGGGGTTTTCTCGGTTTCGCCGCGAGGATCCTCGTCGTGTTCACCTGAACCTAGTTGTTCCAGGGGCTCTCGTCTGGAATCTCCGCTGTGGTGCCGACAGGATTTCTCCTCACCATGGTCCCCCTTTGTTGTCCCCATTCGGAGCTGCCTTGCCTGCTATACAGCTCTCTATGCCCGAGATTCATGTGCGCCTGGGTTGCCAGGCAACCACAAGTGTGAGACACTACACGATCATGTGACCTGGGTGTGTCAAGTGATCCAGGTCATGTGACCGAACATGATCCGGCTATGATGCCGAGACCGTGCTACTAATCTATACGGATTATCCATATTCCAAGGAACAAGATAAGATGTTTCTGTCGGAAATTTTTTATCCCGGCCAGCAACCGCTGCACCACCAAACATCGGAAATGGTTAATGTTATGTAGCACTGTTATGCTTTACTGTTGGTGGGTGGCAGCGGAAGTGGGCGTTTTTTTGTGGGGAGGGGGGAGGTACCTCTAATTGTACTGGGCTTTAAATGTATCAACATGTTGTATGTAATGTAGCCATGACTAAAGACAGGGCAACTGTCCGAAACGCGCAGGCATCACTGTCTATCCGAGTGGATTACTGAATTTTTGTATATGCACTGAATAAAAGAAATCCTTGGTGTTTGGAGCCTGGCTGGACCGTGAATTCCTTTTTCCAAGCTTTATTCACACCTAGGGACGCTTCTCCCAAGAACCCTAGGTGCAAGCGTTTCCCGGATGCTGAGGACAGAGTGGACAGGCCTCAAATGTTCTAGGCTGGCACACTAGAGGCAGAGGTTCTCCAGATATCGCCTAGAACGTTCCTGAGAAGACAGCCAAGCTCTTTTTCCACTTGCATAGGTTCCTCTGGAGCAGTCACGGCAAGGGAGAGAAGCGGCCTTTGGAAGGCAGGAGCCAAGTGAGTCAAACGTTGGACCCGAAGTTACGGTTGTCCAAGACGTTGTTCCTCAGAGCACTCCAATAAGCGGATATCTATCCGAGTGGCCAGAGAGATAAGACCACTCAGAGTAGATGGCAATTCTCAGGCTGTCAGTGCATCCTTAACTTGTCCGAAAAGTCCGTTTAAAAGCTTACAAACAGGGCTGCTTTGTTACAGGCTAGCTCCGAGGCCAGTGTATGGAACTGAACCGCATAGTCACAAACAGATGAGTCCCTGCAGCGCAGGTTCAGCAGTTCAGTCTCGGCTGAAGACACCCATGCAGGTTCTTCAAAAACGGATGGGAACTCAGAGAAGAAAGAGATGACGTCCGCTGTAACCGGGTCTTTTCTGTCCCAGAGGGCCCATGCAAAGGCCTTCCTGGAGAGGAGGCTGATGATAAATGCCACCTTAGACTGTTCCATGATAAGCTCAATGTGCAGGGAGCACTGGGTGATAAAGCCCCTGCACAATTTGTGGTCCCCATCATACTTTGAGGTCATGGAATTTCTCAACCTGGGTTCCATGGCAGGCAGGCCAAACAGAGTAGCAGAGGAAGTCGCAGGAACCTGGCACTGATGCTGAGTAGCCATCATCTGCTGTAGCATGGTGGTGACTTGACCTAGCTGTTCACCTTGTGTGGCAATCTGCTGGAATTGCTGGACCACTATAGTGGTAAGATCATCCAATTCAGGAAGCGGGTCCTTGGCGGGATCCATGGCCGGATCTTACTGTCAGGATCAGTGGTAGTGGATCCTCTGGACCACCACGGACGATGATGTAAGCCGACACCTGGGACCGGAGTCTAAGTGGCACCCAGTTTTCACCAGAGCCCACCGCAAAGCGGGTTGGACTTGCTGTGGCATGGTACCACCAGGTCGTTCCACAGGTGGGACTTTTGTCTTCGGTGGCAGCCAAGGCGAAGTACAGAGTCGTAAGGCAAGATTGTAGTCAGGGACAGGCAGGAGGTTGAGATGGGCAGCACAGGATCAGGGTCGGTTACGTAGTGGAAGGTCAGGATGGGCAGCACAGGAACAAGGCCAAGAAAAAAATCGAGGTCAGAACGGGAAATTGGGAAAATCGCACATGGCATTAGGAAAGCTTTCTCTAAGACTATGAGTCACAAAGATCTGTCAGGGAAGACAGGAGAAGGCTGAGACTTTATCAGAATTGGCAGCCAGCCAGCACCAATTTTTTGCCGAGGATGCGCACGCCGGCCTGTCAGAGCCAGCGCTGGATCGAGGAGAGGTGAGAGCTGCGGCAGGGGCCAGGGGGGACACTGAGGAGCATGGGGACCCAAATAATGGGTCGCAGGAGCACCCGTGACAATAATGAGACAATTAACCTACTGAAACGCAGCTACCCTTTTTCCTGGTCCTTACACTATATTGTCTACTTAGGAAGTCAGATTTCTGTGGACCTAGCTTCCACATTCTCCCGCAATTTCTTACAGAAACTACAAGGCAATTTTAAAAATTGGGCGGGCTGCCTAAGCTGTATAAAAATGACGGTCTTACCGAGGCTTTTATACCTCTTTCAAATGATCCCACTAGTTCTCCCTAGTCATTTTTTTTAACAAATAACAGAAATTTGTAAACCGCTTCCTCTGGGGATACTGTCCACCAAGGATATCTAGAGTGACCCTAATCCACAGAAAGTTACAGAGGGGATTGGGTTTACCTGATCTCAAAGGATATTATGTGGCATGGATATTAGACTTGTTCCACGCAGGCTCAAGAAAACTATGGGAGGGCTTGGAGTGGCACATATAAAAATAAAGTAAAATCAACCCACAGTTACACTAAAACATTCACATCTATTAGTGCACACAGACCGCTGGTTACGCAGGCATCTCAGAGGAATACTTATACTTCCAGGCACAAGGAGAAGTTATGGAACGGCACTGTGTAGTTGTCAGGTGCAGGTCTTCACAAAGGGTCCGGCATGACCCACCAAGTATGATCAATGAAGGAGGATGAAGCAGCACTCCAGGAATAGTGAAAAAAGGGAATATTTATTCCACCATAGAAGAAACGTTTCCCTTATCTATAAAGGCATTTTTAAGCATAGTGAGAGTCAGTAATCAGCTGACTTAAATAGGTGGCATGGTCATCGCCGGTACACGTGACATCTCATAAAGAGCAGCATAATGCATAGAGAAATAGTGTATAAACATAAGTGCAGTGAGATAATAAACAGTGACTTATGCAATCAATATATATAGTACAAAAAAGTGAAAAAATTATATCCATAAGGTAATCCACGCTTGTCCATGGATACCAGCATAACGCTGTCATAGCGTGTATATACAATACATCAATTCGTGTCTAACAACAGTGTATAGTGAATGTTAAAAACAAGGTGTAACAATAACTAGAAATGCAATACAAATATGTAGACTCAAAAAGAAAGAAGTCAGGGCAGAAAGAGGCCGTCAATCTGCCCGATTGAAGCAATCAGAGTCAAGAGTATGCGCATGCGTATAAGAGTAAAGAGTCCACATAGCGGCCATCTTGATTAAGGGAAAACCAGACATTCAATTCAAGTGCAGCGAGGACCTCACGGGTGGACTACAACGAACCAAGCGGGACATTGAAGGGTGATGTACGGGAGGATAACACAGGGTCCAAGGTAAGTTGAGACAACAGGCTCAGGATATCACATCATGCCATGTGGCTAAGAAGATCTGGCCCGTATTTACGCCCCATCTGGGATTGTTATCTTATCCGAGGAGTCCACTAGTTCCAAATCACCTAGCAGTCACCGCAAGTCAGAAAGTCATATATGCTGTAGAGTTTAAGAATGAGAGGAAAAATTAATAATTGGCCAATGTGGACCCCTTAATATAATCAATGTGAACTCAAAAAGACACACCTTGCATAATTAGAGAGAGACATTAGACAATAGTAAAAGATTTTTACAAAAAAGAGGAGTATGTCATAATTTAGGGAACAAGTCATCAAAGAATCGGATCCAGTAGGGTAGAGACATCTTCGAACACAACACATTAAATAAAGACATTGAGAGGAAAATCTCTATTGAGACCTGAGGGGTAAAGAGAGTTAAGTTTATGTATCCACTGTACCTCCCTGCATTTCAATAGCAATTCCCTGTTGCCACCAAATTTAGGGCTACTCTAGAGTAGGGCTACTCTATCAATAATCATAAACCGGAGGTCTTTCAACCTATGATTAGCGTCAACAAAATGAGATGGGACGGGAAGATCAGTTTTCTTAGTCTGTATGTTAGACCTGTGATTGTTAAGTCGAAATCTGCATTCGGTAGTCGTTTCTCCAACATAAAGGAGATTACAGGGGCATTGGAGGACATAAATGACAAAGTCACTTCTACACGTGAGAGTAGAATTAATTTTGAACTTCCGTTTTGTGATAGGATGGGTAAACTTATCGCCCTTCAACATTGAGGTACAGTAGTCACAGGCCATACACACGGAAATCAACCCTTTACGGGACAGTTTGTCCCTTCTAGAAATTGACACGTCTGTTCTCACAATCCTGTCCTTCAAATTTTTACTTCTCCTATAGGAGAACAATGGAGGTGTCAGTACCTGTCCAGCAACCGCACAACCACAACCAGGCTTGGCGCTAGCTGTCAGACTAGGTAAGTGGTGGCAAACTCACCCTGCGACGTCCCTGCGGGCTAAGGCCCTGCCTAAAGCAGATAAACCGCCCTGATAAGGGCGAACCCACTATCAGGAACCTAACTGACAGTCCCTGAGTGACCCTACAAGATGAAGGTGAAAACTTACTTCGTCTGGTAGCTGCTGGATGGTGGAGCGGACAGGTAACCGGAATACAGACATAGGTCATTGTTCACACTGGCGCACAGAACACAAACACAGAACAGAGACAGGGACAGGGACAAAACAACAGATATATACAGGTAAGGTCAAGATCAAACGGGTTATATACAGGTCAGGTTAAGATCAAGATCAAGCGGGTACAGATACAGGCAGACAAACAGACAGGTAAAACTGAACTAGAAACACAGGGAAGACAAGAATCAAAATAACCAGCCAGGTAAGATGGGAATGGGCAGGTATATAAGGCCGACCCTGGACACGCCTCCAGGAGCACACTGGGGGAACTCTCCATCAGGCTAGTAACCCTTGCTGGGCAGGACAGAAATGCAAGGAGCAGGGTGTGGCCCAGTTAATCCAAACACAACAGTAAGCCACAGTTCACACACAAATAAACAGCATGTATTCCTGTATGTTTTTGCAATATGTGCTCAGAATACTCCAGTTATTACGAATAAAGGAGGCAAAGTTCTGGCTAAGTATGGTATAAGTAGAGACCATGGGAATGCATGCATTGTCTTTCCTAGTTCTGTTCTTGGAAAGTAACATAGTACGATCCAGGTCTATGACCCTCTCAATGTGTTTTCCCACCACTGATTTGGGATAACCTCTGCTGACAAATTTATTACCCATACTGTAAAGACCAGTTAATTGGGAGTCCCTGTTGTCCACAATCCGCTTGACCCTCAGGAGTTGGCTATAGGGCAGCGACTGCACCATGGGCCAGATTTATCTGTTTTTTTAGACTTTTTGGCTGAGGTATGTATTTGCGTCTTTTTTTGAGACTTTCCAGATGTTTTCCTAATTTATGACATGCGACTTAAAATGTCTCAAAAATGTTTCAAAAGTGATCCTCACCAGAGCAGGCGCAGATAACCAAAAAAACCAATCAGACACATTTGATAAATCAACTTTCTTCTTTTTTTGTGTTTATATTTGCATTTTTGAGATTTTAACCCCTTCACGCTCCGTGACGGATATATCTGCCATGGAGCTGTGAAGGTTGTATGAAGAAGGCTCACGGGCTGAGCCTTCTTCATACAGAGATGGGCTTTGCTGCATATCGCAGCAAAGACCCATCGCTATCACCCGTGGTCGGTGCTTGCACCGATCGCGGGTGTTAACCTTTTCTTTGCCGCCGGCAAAGTCGCCGGCGGCACTTTAAACTTGGCGGCGCTTGGTTGCCATGGTAGCATCGGGTCTTCATTTGACCCGAGGATACATGGCCTTCTGCATATACATTACAATGAGCCTGTGGCTCATTGTAATGTATAGTGAGCAGAAATGCCATATACTGCGATACAGTAGTATTGCAGTATATGGCAGGAGCGATCAGACCATCTAGGATTAATGTACCCTAGAGGGTCTAAGAAATAGTGGGGGAAAAAAAAGGAAAAAAAAAGTTTAAAAAATGTAAAAAAATTATAAAATATTAAACGTTCAAATCACCTCCCTTTCCCTAGAACTGATATAAAATATAATAAATAGTAAAAATCACAGACACATTAGGTATCGCCGCATCCCAAAATGCCCGATCTATCAAAATATAAAAACGGTTATTGACGGCGGTGACCTCCGGAACGGCAAATGGCGCCCAAATGTCCAAAATGCGACTTTTACACCTTTTTAGATGACATAAAAAATGTAATAAAAAATGTTGCACAGTCCTCAAAACGGTAGCAATGAGAACGTCGGCTCATTTCGCAAAAAATGACACCTCACACAGCTCCATGCGCCAAAGTATGAAAAAGTTATTCGCGTCAGAAGATGGCAAATTTTTTTTTTCTTTTTTGTACACATTCGTTTAATTTTTGAAAATGTATTAAAACGCAATAAAACCTGTATAAATTTGGTATCACCGCGATCGTACCGAACCAAAGAATAAAGTAGAGGTGTTATTTGGAGCGCAGAGTGAAAGTCGTAAAAACTGAGCCCACAAGAACATGACGCACATGCAGTTTTTTTCAATTTTTCCACATTTGGAATTTTTTTGCGGCTTCCCACTACATGGCATGGAATAATAAATAACATCATGGGAAAGTAAAATTTGTTACGCACAAAATAAGCCCTCACACAGGTCTGTACACGGAAAAATGAAAAAGTTATGGATTTTTGAAGATGGAGAGCGAGAAATTCGCGAAAATACCCTGCATCCTTAAGGGGTTAATGCAGATTTTTTTGCATGCGATTTTTTTCCTTTTTTCCCATCCGTTTTGACTGCATGGAAACTGCACATTGAATATGGGAGAGTGAAAATCTGCATCAATGGGGAAAATGTTTTTTTGTTATTTTGTAACTTCATGTTTATTTTTCACATAAACATTTTGTCATAAGCATCAGGAGCATCAGTCATACAGCTGTTCTTGATGTTTTTTTATATATATACATTAAATTGATTCTTTTAAACAGAAAACAATAATGATGCTTAACAATATAAACCATCATAATATGGGGCTGTTCACATTAACCCCTTCTGGATGTTGCCAGCAGAATGTCGTCGGCTGATTTATAGAATGTTTTCTCATTGAGACTTTTTACAAAAAGTCGCAAATATATGAAAAAGTCTAAAAAAATGCAGAGATGGATCACATCTATCTAAGCAAATTTTGACATTAGACAAATATGGCGCAAAATTGAGACATATTAGGTGCAAAACAATGCGCAAAAGAGAACAACTTAAGATAAATCTGCCCCCTTGTTTCTGGTGTGGTAACTATCAAATCTAAGGAGTGTGTTGCAGTCCGTCTCCTTCACATACAAAACTGTTCTTAGATAGTTATCCACCATAAACACCTTGGAGTCCAAGAGTTGTAACCCCGACTCCCTAATTCTAAAATAAGATAAGCCAATTCTAAGATAAAATAAGCCAGTTCTAAGATAAGATAAGCCAGTTCTAAGATAAAATAAGCCAGTTCTAAGATAAGATAAGCCAGTTCTAAGATAAGATAAACCAGTTCTAAGATAAGTTAAGACAAGCCAATTCTAAGATAAAATAAGATAAGCCAATGCTAAAATAAGATAAAATAAGCCAATTCTGAGATGAGATAAAATAACCCAATGCTAAAATAAGATAACATAAGCCAATTCTAAAGTAAGATAAGACAAGCCAATTCTAAGATAAGATAAGCCAATTCTAAAATAAGATAAGAAACCCCAATTCTAAGATAAGATAAGCCAATTCTAAGATAAGATAAGCCAATTCTAAAATAAGATAAGCCAATTCTAAAATAAGATAAGCCAATTCTAAAATAAGATAAGCCAATTCTAAGATAAGATAAGCCAATTCTAATATAATATAAGCCAATTCTGAGATAAGATAAGCCAATTCTGAGATAAGATAAGCCAATTCTAAATTAAGATAAGATAAGCCAATTCTAAAGTAAGATAACATAAGCCAATTCTAAAGTAAGAAAAGATAAGCCAATTCTAAGATAAGCCAATTCTAAAATAAGATAAGAAAACACAATTCTCAGATAAAATAAGCCAATTCTAAGATAAAATAAGCCAATTCTAAGATAAAATAAGCCAATTGTAAAGTAAGATAACATAAGCCAATTCTAAAGTTACATAAGCCAATTCTAAAGTTACATAAGTCAATTCTAAATTCAGATAAGAAAAGCTAATTCTAAGATAAGATAAGCCAATTCTAAGATAAAATAAGCCAATTCTAAAATAAGATAAGCAAATTCTAAAATAAGATAACATAAGCCAATTCTAAAGTAACATAAGCCAATTCTAAAGTAAGAAAAGATAAGCCAATTCTAATATAAGAAAAAGCAATTCTAAGATAAGATAAGACAAGTCTAAGATAAGATAAGTCAATTCTAAGACAAGATAAGTCAATTCTAAGACAAGATAAGCAAATTCTAAAATAAGACAAGGCAATTCTTAAATAAGATAAGCCAATTCTAAAATCAGATAAGAAAAGCCAATTTTAAGATAAGATAAGCCAATTCTAAGATAAGATAAGCTCATTTTAAAATAAGGTAAGCCCAATCTAATATAAGATAAGGCAATTCTAAGATAAGGTAAGCCCCATCTAAGATAAGGTAAGCCAATTCTAAAATAAGATAAGCCAATTCCAAAATTAGATAAGATAAGCCAATTCTAAAATAAAATAAGATAAACCAATTCTAAGGTAAGATAAGATAAGCCAATTTTAAGATAAGATAAGCCAATTCTAAGATAAGATAAGCTCATTTTAAAATAAGGTAAGCCAAATCTAATATAAGATAAGGCAATTCTAAGATAAGGTAAGCCCCATCTAAGATAAGGTAAGCCAATTCTAAAATAAGATAAGCCAATTCTAATATAAGATAAGGCAATTCTAAAATAAGATAAGATAAGCCAATTCTAAGGTAAGATAAGATAAGCCAATTCTAAAGTAAGTTGAGATAAGCCAATTCTTAAGTAAGATACGATAAGCCAATTCTAAAGTAAGATAAGCCAATTCTAAAATAAGATAAGCCAATTCTAAAGTAAGATAAGCCAATTCTAAAATAAGATAAGATAAGCCAATTCTAAAATAAGGTAATCCAATTCTAAAGTAAGATAAGATAAGCCAATTCTTAGATAAGATAATCCAAATCTAAGACAAGATAAGCCAATTCTAAAATAAGATAAGCTAATTCTAAAGTAAGATAAGATAAGCCAATTCTAAGATAAGATAAGCCAATTCTAAGATAAGATAAGCCAATTCTAAAATAAGATAAGCCAATTCTAAAATAAGATAACATATGCCAATTCTAAAGAAAGATAAGATTAGCCAAAACTAAAATAAGATAAGATAAGCCAATTCTAAAGTAAGATGAGATAAGCCAATTGTAAATTAAGATAAAATAAGCCAATTCTAAAGTAAGATAAGATAAGCCAAATTCTAAAATAAGATAAGCCAATTCTAAGATAACAAAAGCCAATTCTAAAATAAGATAAGATAAGCCAATTCTAAAATTCTAAATTCTAAATATATATAATAGAGCCCCTACCGCTTTAATACCCATGGACACTTACAGGAGCCGTGGATAACGGTTCTGACACAGAAGTCTCCATTGGAAGAATGCCACAAGGAAAGAGAGACACATCCATAGGAACCTATATAAGTATATATAGAAAGCTTACTACCGCTGTATATATTTAGAAACTCAGCCGAGATAATGGTGAAAAGTACCTTATCGTCGTGAGCGACCAATGCCTTGTAAACCTCAGACACAGAGTGACTTCCTGAGAAAGATTTTTTTAAACTTACCGCCCTCAGCGGAATAGCGGCACGTCAATTCCGGTGAAACCGGATGTCGTCACCGCAAGCGCCGGAGCATGCGACCGGAGTCACAAAATGTGCTTCCCAATTCCGGGGACCCTGTAACTATGCGGAGTTGGGGGTAGAGCCGGAACACAGCCCCTTGGCGGCACTAGGGAGGACACGCGATGCACCGAAGTGAGGTACGCGACTGGCAGGTAAAGGTAGATACCCGTGCCTGCATGGCTGTCCCCCCCACTGTCCCACCAGGAGGAGGAACGTGAGGAGAGACACCTCTCTGCTCCCTGCCCTGGGTAGGGAAAGGAAGACACTGGAGTTTGGATGCTGGGGCAGGGCATTTAACCTTCTCTTTTTCCAGTCCCCACAGAGGTCAAGGGGTCATCCTCCAGGTGGGGCCGTCATGGAAGAGATATATAGACAAGTGGGCAACCAATTGCTATATAAAAAAGTCGATATAGACCCTATACTAGTTTTGTACTTGTGGACCATGCTTCTGCGATGGACATTATTGATCAAGATCTACACTACAAGATCCCTCTACTATATTGTCTAACCAAAATACATAAAAACATATCTTCTCCACCTGGTAGACCGATAGTATTGGGTCGTGATTCATTATTTAGTCCTGCAGCTATTTTCCTAGACAGGATCCCTAGAACATATGCGATAAATGCCAAATCTTACATTAAAGACACAACAGATTTTTTGGAATAAAATTTCCTCCATTATTGTTCCTATGGTGCCCTACTTGTTTCCTTTGATGTTACGAGTCTTTATACATCAATTAACCATGACTAAGGTATTGCTAGTGTGGGTAGGGCACTATCCAGGTCAAATGAGAGTAAATAGTTTGTGTTAGGACTACTGGAAACGATCATCACCTGTAACTACTTTATGTTCGGTGACACATTTTACGTGGTACGGCTATGGGGTATAATGTGGCCCCAGCCTATTCCAATATCATTATGGTGTATTTGGAGGAGACGCACGTCTAGGTGTCCCACCACTTCAATAATGTACTGAGGTGGTGGAGATACATTGACAATGTCTTCTCCATCTGGCTAGGGGACCGCCCATCTTTGGACTGCTTTTTGGACTTTCTCAATAGTGATGATCCCGATATTAAATTTATAATGGTGGTTGCAGAGTCAGGCTTACAGTTTTTGACACCAAGGTGTTTGTGGTGGAGAATCACTTGAAAACGGATTTGTTTGTCAAAAAGACAGACTGTAATATACTACTCAGATACGACAGCCACCATCCTAGAAGTATGGTTTGGTCTTTACCATACAGTCAACTCTTGAGAGTTAAAAGAATTGTAGAAGATAAGGATGCACAACTGACTTGTCTATATATACGATGGGTAAGAAATTTGTCGACACAGGGTACCCCAAATCATTGGTAAAAAAACATTTAGAGAGAGTACAATCTATAGATCAAACAACGCTGCTCTCTAAAGCGACTACTAAGAAAGATAGTACTCGCATTCCCATGGTCTCTTTCTATACCATACACAGTCAAAATATCGCTTCCATTATTCCAAAAAACTGGTGCATCCTTAATACATATTATAAACATGTACAAGAGTTTCAATTACCTCCCTTGTTCTCCTACACGAGAAACAAGAACCTTAGGGATAAGCTCGTAAAAACCAACATTACAACCACTGGGAGGGATAGGATTATCCGTAAAGGCTGTTTTCCATGTATGGCTTGCAACTATGCCTTGATGTTGAAGGGTGAAACATTTACTCACCCTACTACGGGTACAGTGTTTGAATGAGCCCTTATTTTTTTGTCCTATCATGTTGAAATATTACCGTATCATGCTTTACAGCGGCCATTAAGTGTAATTCTTCTGACTCACCACCTTTCTACCTTGGCGCATCAGAAGATAATTGTGGAACATCAGGTCCTGCTGGTGCCTGGGTTAGGCTCTGCTATCACAGCCCAGACCTGGCTCTAACGCCGTTGGCTGTTTAACCCCTTACACACCATGGTCAAGCATGACCGTGGTGTGTAAGCATGTCTCCTGTGGATCAGACCCCACCCCCACCCTAGTGAGCTTACCGGGAGATCCTGCTGCAGCCCCAGGGTCATGCCTCGAGGCTGCCGTCTCCTCCTCCCGCCGGGTTCCGCCTGCCAGCTGGACCCATCTGTATGTAACTGAGCCTGTGCTATTGGTATCGCCGCATCTGTATGAATCTATACAATAAATCTAAAACAATATTGATCCCGCTCGATGAACAACGTATAAAGAAACATGAAAAAACTTCCCTTAATATACAATTTTTAATCAAATACCCTCACTAAAAAGTGATCAAAAAAAGTTACATGCTCTACATAGGATAGGACGAAAAGAACAACTGCTTTTGCTAAAAATAAGCCCTCAACTAGACCTGTCAACAGAAAAATACAGAAGTTATGCCCCTAAAAAGTTGTTGATAGTAAAAATAATAATTTTCTCCAATATTGGTTTTGCTCAGTAAAATTGAGCAAAGATAAGAAAAACTATATAAATAAGGTATGGGGGCATGGCCTGACTGCTGATGAGGAAGGACGTGTGAGCTCTTGGCTCCGTCCCTGCGCCCACCTTGCCAAGCGCAAACCACCACTAGCCTCCCTCTAATGGGGAAAAACAGACAGAAGAGGATCCCCAGCAATTCCCTACTGGCTCTGGTGAGTACTCCCGGGAGTTCCATTGAGCCGTTCCTCACGAGGACCATGCGCTCCACACGCGGGCAGGCGCCATCTTGGCCTGCGCAGCAACTAGCAGGCTCTCCCCTCCCGCAGCGGCACAGCAGAGCGGAGATAGCAGTCCTGGGAGTTGGAGCTGCGGTACGCTCCCACTCCTCACCACCGACGAGACAGCACCCTCCTACACCCACTCGGTTCATACTAGAGGTGAGGACCACCCTGCAGGCACAGCAAGTGGACCCTGCGGGGGGGGGGAGGCACGGATTGAGCAGCACCAGGATGCACTACACGAGCTCCCCCTCGTCACCCGCCATTATAACAGGGCCACGGCCCACCATTTTCTCTCCCTCAGATGAAGGGTACCAGAACTCTGACTGGCCAGAATTATCTGTGCCCCAGAGAAAGACGGAGCGGCCACCTGACATGGGGGTATCCCCTGCCCCTCGAAAAGAAGTACAAGAGGTCACCACAAAAGCTCTGCCAGGGATAGGGTCCCCCTGCAACGATACAGAGGTGAGAGAGCAACAAGCTCAATAAGAGCTGGAGGAGCCACAAGTATGGGGTTGAAGAAGGCTCAGAAAATAGTCTAGGGGTGACCCCCTCCCTATCAGAATTTGCCCAACATCTCTGACAGTTGAAGAGGCACTACTCACCCCCACAGGGCTTGTTTCTGCAGAATTACATGGACTTCCGCTTGAAATTTCACAATTTTTACATAGCCTCCCAACAAGGCAAGATTTTCAACAGCTTATTTCTGAAGTAAAGGGGGCCTGAAATATCGTCGGTCCGCCAGGACCTGCAGCACATAGCCTTGAGAGTGGAAACCCTGGAGGGGGACCACAACACTACTAGGGGGTATGTCTCACAACATCAACCCACAGAAATAACATACGATGCAGAAATAACATACGAATCCGGGGGATGCGAGAATCCATCATGGATGCAGATATTCCACAGACACTTGAAAATCTCTGTAACTTGTTACTGCGCAGACCGGCTACTCACAAAATCAAGCTGGATCGAGCTTACAGAGCCTTGCGTCTTTTTTTTTGCCCTAGTGATAATTGGAGTTTCAAAAAGTTTTGCTGTAATTGGACCAAGGATTATCAATAAAGCTTCATTACAGACACCTTACAGCTGATAATTGCAGTCTGGGACTATAGTAACATCCAGAGAGGTCACCAGAGGTCACAGTGGGCAGAGGGGTCCGTCTGTAACTAGGGGTCTTCTGTAAGTCGGGTGTCCTTAAGTAGGGGACCGCCTGTATTTAGGCTTTTCGAAGTCAAAATATGAGTTTTGGTGATTTTCATGAAAATTTGAAAAATCGTACCTAAAGTTTTAAACCTCATAACATCCTAGAAAAAGGAGAGGACGCATAATATTTCATTCTAACATAAAGTAGACATTCCGAAAATGTTAGTTATCCAGCTTTTGGGGTAGTTTAACTTCCTGTCTGGAATGAAAAACATTTCCGCATCTCAGCTTTGTGCCAAGCGCGCGAGATGCGATCTTCCAGTGTGCGGCTGCCGGCGTCTTCATCCCACATGTAAGTGGAGTCTCTCCCGAGTATCTTAATATAATATCATTACAGTACCACACTTTCATAGTCCTGCCTATCTCCATTTATGTATAATTTATATATCTGTCTATCTGCAATTGTTGTTATACGTCCATGCTCTAGTCAGAAGGGAACTCTCCCGAAACGTGTCATTTTTTTGGACAGAAAGTATCTATATTGTATTATATTTATGTTCTCACTTTTTTTTTTACTAGTTTTATCCTCAATAGATGTCCATTGCCTGATAAACTGGTGTGAGCAGAATCAGTTAATCTTCCACTGGTGTAGACACTCCACTGTTTAAGGCCTTCCAGCGCCTATTAAGGTTATCCCCCCTTTTTTTTATATTTCTTGAATACTCACCCAAAGTGCATTGTCAGACAATAATGCATCCTGCCGCGATTCACTAAGATTGTGCGTCCGATATACTGCATTTGTCGCTTCCCCGCTCAGGTCTGACAGAGTTCTCCTTCTTCTTCCTAGTGCATGTAAGTGTTTGATCTTGCGACACAATTTGAAAGTTAATTCCCACGTTAAGTTCGAATCAGTCAAATCAATATGTGTTGCATGAAAGCAGCGCAGCTGCGCCAAAATCCATTCACGTGTGCCACAATCTTCTGTCACAGCCGTGCAAAACCCAAAAATGACGGAAAATGCTACAAAAGTGAGTTGGTGGACCCTTAGTAAATAAGCCCCATTGTGTCTAGTGTCCCTTAATGAAAGGGAAGGATGTCACATGACTTGGGGCGCAACTGTACAGGTTAATTTAGCCCACTCAAACTTGCACTCAGGACAGAAACTGAGCGTAAATCACACCTCATACAGCTCCAGCACTCCCAATCCACTGCCACCACTTACTGCATTTATACTGGGACCAATAAGTATCCCACTCTACATCAACTCTTCCTTCTCAGGCAGTCACCCTGTTACACCACTAGACATGCACGCTCAGCTCTCTAGCAGACACCTTGTTACACCAATAGACATGCACGCTCAGCTCTCTAGCAGTCACCTTGTCACACCACTAGACATGCACGCTCAGCACTCTAGCAGTCACACAGCTAACCACACTTTACAAGGCTATGGGTTCACAGAATATACAGGGAGAAAAATTAAAGTAAAGGCTTTAATTACAAAAAGGTGTTCAGTGCATAAAAAAAAAGATGTTAAAAAGAAAAGAATCGCTAAATAAAATGACACACAACAAGGCAAAACAGTTAGAAAATATAATAGGGAGAAAAATAACAGAAACTTACAAATTAAAGAAATTACTGAATCCCTGGAGGTGGGAGAAATCTGGAACACACTCGGCTTGTATTAGCCGCCCCCATAGAGTGAACACCATTTCCTGTATCTCATATTGTTTTATAAGATCTCTGAGTTCAGGTTTCAGAACCTCCCATTCATTAATTAGTCCACAGGGTCATTCAGGATTGGCCAAAGTGTTAATGAGGGGGAGAGTCCAGGAATATCTGAACAGTTCTTTGTTTCCAAGTCCTGATGCAGGGATGGGGGTAGGTGCAGAGGAGAGGTGACCAAATGTCATCACAGAACATTCTTCAGGTCAGAGTTTAACAGGATGTAAAGACTCCAGGATGTTGTAAAAGCTGCCTGGACGCTTCAATAGTCATATAGTTCCGCAAAAATAATAATTGCCCTAAAGTTAAACAAATGTTGCACATTCAAGATTAATATTTCCTAGTGGCATCCTTTTAGATTTTGTTGAAAAAATATTCCAAATGCAGTAGGATTGCTAAAAAAACACAGGGAATTTGACAGTTCAAATAACACCTCATCTTTATTCATTGGGTGCTTAAGACCACAGTGATATAGTGATATATTTTTAACTACAAAAACATTTTAGTTTTGCCATATTCTGACAGCAATAACTTTTTTACGGCATACAGAGCTGTGTAAGGTGTTATTTTTTGCAGGACATTGACACCATTGTGGGGACCGTACGGCCCTTTGATCAATTTTTATTTACTTTTTTCTGAGTTACAAAATGGTAAAAAAAGAGGCAATTTGGACGACATTTTCCGTTACAGCGTTCACCATCGGGATTAATTGTTTTTACATTTTGACAGATAGGACACTTTTGGTACGCGGCAATACTGAACATGTTTATGATTTTACTTACCGTATTAATTTTTTTTTATAAGTGTTCTAGAGAAAAAGGGTGACTTCAATTTCAGGCCCCCTAGGGTGATTTAATCCTAGAATGTCTAATAAGTGATACAATAATATACTACAGTAAAATTGTATTGCAGTATATCGTGAATATACCGTCTGTCTCTGACAGACTGTAATACAAATCGATGAATGACAGCTATGGGAGCCTTAAGCAGGCTCCCAACTGTCATAGCACCCTCCGATGATGTCATGGAGGGTGCCGATCCTAAGTGCTGTTACTTTGACTGCGGGTCGTAACAGGTTAAGTGCTGCGATTGGCGCCAGCACCAACTGCGGCAGTTACCGGAAGGTGTGAGCTGTGTCATTAATTTATAGAAATGAAAAACATAGAGGGCCCTGCTTAATGACTCTGGATTTCAGTGGTCAGAACACAAAAGTTCCTCACATGGAGGTTGTGAATTTCAGGGATTGTGCTCTATTCATAGAAGTAGAATCCAGTAAGACTTGCAATAGTAGAAAAGGAGAATGGCACTCACCTCTTAGCATTTTCTTCTGTCAAGAGACATTTATTAGAGCATACTCACATACAAGAAATATACATGGTGAAGGGAGGACAACAACAACAACCCATGTATGGAGAGAGCCCTCTCCATACTCCCCTTACTGCTGTACAACATAATGGGGGTCATTTACTAAGGGCCCAATTCGTGTTTTCCCGACGTGTTACCCGAATATTTCCGATTTTCCCTGTATTGCCCCGGGGTTTGGGCACGCGACGGAAATCGGGGGGCGTGGCCGAACGAAAACCCGCTGAATTCGGAAAAACCACCGCATTTTTTTTAAAAAAGTGTTGCTCGGCATGCGCTTACCTTCCCTCAGCCCGGCTCGGTGTACTCCAGTGCGTTCTGATGCTCTTCAGCGCAGCAGCGACATCTGGTGGACGTCGGAGGAACTGCCTTAATGAATCGCCGGAAGACCCAAATCCACCGCAGAGAACTCGCCGCTGGATCGCGAATGGGCCGGGTAAGTAAATCTGCCCCAATATTTAGTAGCTTCCGAGTTTTTGAACTTTGCGGTCTCCCTTGAAATGGGCTCTGGGCTCCATTGTTTTCTAAAGAGAGTTGGAGGGTTAGTTCCATCCATTGGATTCTTTCATAGACTGTTAGGGCCATCTAGATCATGGGAAACAACCACAATGATGCACCGTCTGACCTAGAGGTGACAGACATATTGGAGAAAACTATCTCAGCTAGTAGCCATCAGCCTGGAGGTTGACCCGGGAAACCTTCAATGTTAAATCTGTCAAAGAGTCATTTTAGTCTCAGAAGAAGACAAACAACAGTAAAAGTCTATGATAGAGTCTAGTCGATTTTCAAAACATGGTAAGGGGCAATTATTATTAGTTTGTTGTGGTTTTGTGTGGTAAGTTACTAGGATGGTCGATTGTGGTGTAAGGGCTTAGTAAATTTTTGCATGACAGGGTCAGGAATGACTCCACATTCAAGAAGCTGTCAAAAAAAAAAAAAGGCACGATTGTCGTAAAAGGTGTAATATCGTGTCACTGATACCTTGTAAATATGTTAAACAAGGCGAAGCAAGGGAAAAAATACCAACAAAAAACTGGCAGCAATTGATAAATAAATGCCCCCAAATTCTTTGTCCATGAAGTCTCTACCAACCGTCTTCGTGGTTGTCCTGTATCACTTAGGATACGCAGAGGCAGGGCATATGGAGAGGGTGGAGCTTACAACTCACTGTCCTGTCTTGTCTGTCCTCCATTAATCCGCTCTCCCCATTATAGGCAAGCGGCACAATAGGCACATCATTCTGTTTGTCATAAGCGATTCCCCTTTTTAAAACAATCTGGTAAAATTAATGAAAACAGTTACAGTAAAAGATTCACATTTATTGGTGCACACAGAGCTCTGGTTACGCCGCCTTCTGACCGGCATCTCAGAGGAATATTTATACTTCCAGGCAGATGTCCCACCAATCATTATAGTACATTTTATCTGTTTATTGTGAGTTCAGGACTTTTTCATGGTGTCGCTGCTGATTTTGGATAGAAAAAACACTGAGAGGACGAGGGAGACTAAGTGACAATTCCTAGATGGGAGCCAGCAGTGAGAGGAAGCCACTAAGCTCTGACCCTTGCAGGACTTTCTATCAAGGAAGGTTAAGGAACGAGATGACAACAAAAATGGCCATGTAAAAGGTGACTGTACTGTTTCTAGTAAATGTGCCCCGCAGTATATATTGGCCAATTATCCAGGACAAGTCTTTATAGCAACATTGTTCACGATGATCAAACTGATTGCCCACCTACATATCAAACCTTTTAACTAATATACATGTCACAGAAATCAATAGAAAGGAAGGAAATCCAATAAAAGAAATCTAAACTGGTCCCATTTATTTCACTATGGACATTAACATGGCTTCTTCCCTGTGAATTTTCCAGTGTTGAACAAGACATAATTTTCTAATAAAACGATCCCCACATTCAGTACATGAAAATGGATTCTCCCCTGTGTGAATTCTCTGGTATTTAGCAATCTCTGTCTTTGAGAAAAAACATTTTCCACATTCAATTCATGAGAACCACTTCTCTCCTGTGAATATTCCAGTGATAAACAAGATTTGTTTTTTGAGCAAAACATTTCCCACATTTTGTACAAGAATATGGCCTTTCCCCTGTGTGAATTCTCCGGTGTTTATTAAGATCTGATTTTTGAGTGAAACATTTCCCACATTCAGCACATGAAAATGGCTTCTCCCCTGTGTGAATTCTCTGGTGTTGAACAAGAAATGACTTTTCAGTAAAACATTTCCCACATTCAGTACATGTAAATGGCTTCACCCCTGTGTGAATTCTCTGGTGTTTAACAAGATCTGATTTTTGAGTAAAACATTTCCCACATTCCGTACATGTAAATGGCTTCACCCCTGTGTGAATTCTCTGGTGTTGAACAAGCAATGATTTTTCAGTAAAACATTTCCCACATTCACTACATGTAAATGGCTTCACCCCTGTGTGAATTCTCTGGTGTTTAAAAAGACTTGATTTTTGAGCAAAATATTTACCACATTGAATACATGAGAATGGCTTCTCCCCTGTGTGAATTCTCTGGTGTTGAAGAAGAGTTTGTTTTCTAGTAAAACATTTCCCACAGTCAGTACATGAAAATGGCTTCTCCCCTGTGTGTATTCTCACATGCTGATCAAGACTTGATTTCTGGGTAAATATTTTCTTACATTTTGAACATGAAAAAGACTTTTTTTCTTGATGACTTTGAAGATGAATGAAAAGATTTGATTCTTGACTATAAGACTTCTCACATTCAGGACATGAAAACTGCCCCTTATCTCCATGATTTCCCTCCTCTGTGGAAAGATGTGACTGATCATCTTCTACTTCACCACAAGGAGATGAGGGGGGACGTCCATGGGAACCTCTTGCACTTTTGTTTCCTAAAAGTATAGTCAAGAAAACAATATTGAGAGTTTCCTTTTCCCAGTTACAAGCAGAAGTAAAGCGGCCAGTCAGTAACATACAGTCATCTATGGAAAGTAAATTACCAGCATCATGCATAGTAATTGCTTATAAGTGCTGTATATAAATATATTCATGGGATATTATCCTGTAAGTGACTATAATTTTAGAGGTGCAGTGTGGAGAAGATGAAGGCATCTGAGGGAAGTGTGCATTCAGCTGGAGGGGTCATTATGTTTATTGTCTACATGGAGAAGAATCGGCACAACACTTGAATAGCTGCCATACTACGAGAAGTGCTATAAAGGCGACAGTTACTGTGGGCAGTAACATATACATTATATGTTACTGAATGTGTTCGCTGCCCGGCACCTATATGTTTTTTCTATGAAATCACCCATGTCTGTTTAATGCTCTATTTTTAAAGTGAACTGAATAAATACTTTACCATTACCATTATTCTCTGAGGGGTACAGTGTCAACAAACAGTGTGTACCGGCTAAGGGCACGCACTCCAATTCCATATCCACTACCAGAAATGTCACCAAAAAGAAAGGAGATGAATGTGTCGGTGGAGGACGTGTGATATCATGTCAGCCAGAAACAGCACAAGGCCTGCGGCCCTCATGGAATCTGCCCCCGGGTCTACGAAGATATTCAAACGAGCCAAGCCAGATCCTTTCCAACCCGTTTCATCTGTGGAAAAGTCCCTGAATATGGAACTGATCACATGTGCGCCCACTGCAGAAGTCATAAAAACCGACTAAATGTAACAATTTCAGGATGATCGCCCTACCCTCCCATATTATGAAGGCTTTTGAAAAAAAACAAAAAAAACAAAAAACATAATGGGGCAGATTTACTTACCCGGCCCATTCGCGATCCAGCGGCGCGTTCTCTGCGCTGGATTCGGGTCCGGCTGGGATTTATTAAGGCAGTTCCTCCGCCGTCCACCAGGTGGCGCTGCTGCGCTGAAAAGCATCGGAACGCGTTGGAGTTCACCGGCTCGGGCTGAGTGAAGGTAAGTGCAAGCTCCGCGACTTTTTTGTTTTAAATGCGGCGGTTTTTCCGAATCCGTCGGGTTTTCGTTCGGCCACGCCCCTCGATTTCCGTCGCGTGCATGCCAGCGCCGATGCGCCACAATCCGATCGCGTGCGCCAAACATGGATCCAAAAGTAATCAACTGGATTCTCAAACACCTAATTGTACAAATGGGCAATGCAAGTTCAACAACCGTGGAGCACCGAAGGCACAGACGTCACACAGACCAAATACACCTACAAAAATCCTCTGACAACACATTAATTGTTATCTATAGGGAGGTCAGAAGTTTGCTTAATGGAGCGAGAACAAAAAACTCATCCTAAATGTGGACAAAACCAAACAGATCGTCATTGATCTGCGAAAAAATAAAACTCTCCAGACCCATTGATATCAAGGGCCACACCTACAAATACCTGGGCTTAGTCATCGACGACAAACTTGAATGGATGGCTAACAGCGACACAGTGTGCAAAAAAGCCTCTCTAGTATGTATTTCCTCAGGAAACTCGAATCTTTCCATATCTGCAGTAGGATCCTGGAGATGTTTTACGATTCCACGATTGCTGGCTTTATTTTCTATAGTTGTGTGCTGGGGAGGCGTTATCGATGGAAGATACAAAAATAAAAGTGGCTAAAATCATTAAAAGTGCAGAGAGCACAATTGTGGTACCTCTAAGGTCATGAGAGGTCAGATGCCTCCACAAATTTAGGAAGATCACAAGCATCACCCCATATTCCTGACATTACTACGATCCATCAGCGGTCGCTACATCAGGATGTGCAGTCACACTGAGATTCCACAACTTCTTCATCCCCAAATCAACTTTATAATCCAAACTTAGGAACAAGGAAAAAAAAACTATGACGTAGCCCCAAGGAGTTGCCTGGAGGTTCAAAAATATGGCTGCCTATAAGAAATGCTTAACCATGGTCTGCATCGCTATCGCAGCTCAGTTCCAAAGAAATTAATGGAACTTATTTGCAATATCACATACTACTCATGGTCTCACGGTCAGGAGAGGAGATGTTTTTGCAAGAAAGCAGACGTGTTTTTTAATGTCCTTTAGCGAACAGTAATGATCTGTCCTAGGCTAGAGGAACTTAAGGCAGAGTCAAGTGGATGCCAACATAGAGGGGATGAGGAGAAGAGGTGGTGTGAGAGTGATAGACACTGGAGCTGCCGTAAGAGAGGTATGAGGAGATCAGTAATGCCAGGAATGATCGTCTGTAGCAGGAGAAGAAAGTCAATTGTATTAAAACCAGAGGACAGATCAAGAATGTAGAGGAGAGCAGAGTAGTGTTGTTTGGCCTTGGCAGACAGGATGTCATTAGAGACTTTGGTCAGGACAGTCTCAGTGGAGGGATTGGGTCAGAAAAAAAAGATTGTAGAGAGTTCAGATGGAACAAAACCAGTGGTTAGCGAGCGGTTAAGTACAGGAGTAAAAGCTTGGATAAGCACAGCGGTGAGGTTAGGGATAAGGTGCAATGGGATTGGGACAAGTGCACAAGTAGCGAGGTGTGAGCTGGACATCATGGAGGAAACATTCTCATCAGCAAGAGAAGAGAATTAGGTTATACGGGAGGAGCATTGGATATCTAGGGTGGGTTATAGGAAATGTAGGCTGAACATTTCCTTGGGTCTTTCAAGTGTGAGAAAAAGTCCTCAGCACAGTTAATGTTATTGTGTAGATGTGATGATGAGATGATGGAGGAGGTGACCTCACACCTGCTCTGTCCTCTATAATCAGGAAGGTCTCCTCTTACCTGGTGATGTGAGGGGCTGGTGGTCCTCCATCATGATGTCCTTGTACTGGTCCTTGTGTCCTTCTATATACTCCCACTCCTCCATGGAGAAATAGACAGTGACGTCCTGACACCTTATAGGAACCTGACACCCACAATGACACAGTCATCACCCAGACCCCTCCCTTGTGTTATTGTACAATGTCCCAGCATTCCCGGCAGCACTCACCTCTCCGCTCAGCAGCTCAGTGATCCTGGAGGTAAGTTCTAGGATCTTCTGCTCATGTATCAGTGAATGAGGTGGAGGCTCGGTGATGGGGCTCTGGGTCCATCCTCCTGACACACGGGGGGTCACACACTCACCAGACGACTTCTTCACTACTGTGTAATCCTGTGTATGGGGAGACACTGATCACTACATAGATCCTAAGAATCCTTCACCTCTCCAGTCATTTCCCGCTGTTATTCCTAGAGATAAGAGCCGTGTCCTGGGAGACTCTCACCTCTCCGGTTATCAAGGAGATCATCTCCAGGGTGAGCTCCAGGATCCTGGCCGCCATCTGCTCTCTGTCCTTCTCCCGGATCCCTGGTGGATCATTGATGGAAAGGATCATCTTTAGGAGAAACCTCTGGGAGTCTTGGATCTATAGAACCTGAGGAAAAAACAGGAGTTACTTACCGGTAATGATGTTTCCTCGTACCACGACGGCACCAACCAGAGAGAGGGATCCACCCCCGGGGACAGGAAACCTGAGCATAAAAACACGCCCCTCCTATCCTACCTCAGTGGGTTACAGAGACTTGGAAGAACCTTATTATTAGTATATCAGAAAAAACATTTTCCATGTAACCATAATTTTGACAAAATTATTTTATTACCTTTTTTATTTATTTTTAAAAATTTATTTAAATATCAATATTAATATTAATATTTATTTTATTTTTTGACACCGATGAAATACCACCAATAAAAAGGTAGGGAAAAAAATCACCAGGGTGGGAATATACCAGGTGCCGTCGTGGTACGAGGAAACATCATTACCGGTAAGTAACTCCTGTTTTCCCCAGCACCACGACGGCACCAACCAGAGAGATTTTCAGAGAGAAATATTTAGGGAGGGAAAAATCATAAAAAACACGCCCCCAGAGGAGAGCGCTTTTCTCTCCAAAGAGTTCAAGAGTATCCACCACATTTAACCGATAGCGTTTTAAGAAAGTGTGGGGGAGTAAACCCGCATGCTCCCTGACAATCCATCTCAATTATGCCCAAGATGTGGCTAGTGCTCGGGTAGGAAAGGCACGGATAGTTTCTGGGGCAGATTCTTCAGTTACTTCCTAGGTCAGATTCTATTTTTTATATAGGTCTAGACCACCAAGTAAAAAGATTATTTTCTTTTACACCATACACATGATCTTAAGATATATTAAGACCGAACAATTGGCCTCTAGGTAAAGAAAAACCTTCTTCCACTTCAGACTTTGGATTAGAAGCAAGGAACATAAGGAATATTCTGTATGACAAATGAAAGAAAGAGGAGGCCAGTCCACAATACCTCCGTAACTACATAATTAGGCAAAACCTTTGCGAGTCGGAACATCCTACTGTGGGATCAAAAGTGAAACTGTCTTTTTAACCTAATCACCCATGGATTAGATGTCAACTATACTAACCAGAAAGCATAAGGTTTTTCCCCCCAGAGAAAACCTGATACTAGAAATTAAAATGTTCCAAAATAACTTGAGATTTACATATGACGGACAACATTTTGATCTTCCATTTATATTAGGTGTTCCTAAGGAACACGTTAAAGAGCAACTTTGTTTTCATTGTATGATCCTGTGACAACTTACGCCCTGTTCCACTATTGTTATATTCTTCAGCTTTTGACTGACTCCAGATTCTCTGAAAAAACTGTACCCTTTTTTTTTTTTTTTTTTGACAGTATATATAATAATTTATTAGAACCCCTTTTGGAATCCTGACAGCACCTTGCTTAGATTCCAAAGGTCCGACCACTAGACTCTCTAGTGAGGATTACAGCCTCTACCCTTCATGCAAAACACAAGTTGTAGTGATCTCAAATAAACTAAGACCGGGTAAGGCTGGTATAAAGGCCATCGTTAGAACTAGGAGGGACATGGGTGGCCTGCCGACTCAGATTAACTGGTTTATCCATTTTAAAACTTCCTATAAGAAGGTACAGCTTTGCCCCTAATGGCAGATAGCTTTCTCTATATACAAATGCAGCATAGAGGAATGACTGGATATGAATGGAATATCAGGGTCCTCTCCCCTATTTTAGTATTATGTGAGGTATATGATAGGTGGATGACTCCCTGACGTCATAGGGACTTGTGCACCTGTACACATTGTATCATAGAATGTGGAGGGACATGGGTAAATAATGGGGTTATTACACATGAATATATTTGATACCCAGATGGATGTTGGTCACTACAAGCTATTAATGGCTAATTTGAAGTGTAATATGGTTGTAGAATGTACCTTATATGATCACAAGATTTAATGATGTCCATATACAGGTAGTCCCCAGGTCACGAACAAGACAGGCCCCCAGGTTCGCTCCCAGGCAGAACCCGCATGGAAATCGGAACTGTACGTTCCACAACCGTAGTCCCAGACCAAAAAAAAATCTCTTTTTTTTTTTTTTTTTTAAACTGCAATATATTACTTAAATCTGCAGGATCTGAAAAGAGACACGGAATATGAGGCCGCTACACCAAAGACCATCACCATTATTATTCTGACTTGCTCTTACTCTACCTTTGTGACCTTGAAGAGAGGCAGACTGTCAGGCTTATACAAATAAGCAGACCACCATCAGGGAATCATATCCCATTGGGAATCTCCAAGTCTGGGTACACATTGTTATTTGGAGTTCGCTGTACCCGCAAAGCACACAACGCCAGGAGCATATCTTATCAGTAAGGATTTTGCCCTTATTCACCACATCTTGCTCCCTTATAGAGAAATTGCTTGGAGCAAAGATTCTGATACCATTCACCCTAACTTGCTTACCTTTGGAACAGCTGCTCTCAGCAAAGACTCTGGCATCATTCACATTAACTTACTTACCTGTGAAACTATTGTCTCTATCAAGGTCTTTGACATAATCCCCATTATCTTGTGTATTTTGGGTACTTGTGGAACCACTGCTCACAGCCTGGATCATTCACATTACTTTGTGCACCTGTGGAAACTATTCACAGCAAGGATTATGTAATCATTCATATTACCTTGGGTATTTTGTGGAACCACCGGTCTCAGCAAGGAGTATAGCATCATTCCAATTACTCTGTGCCTGTGGGACTATTCACAGCGACTATTATTGTGTATTTGTGGAACCACCGCTTACAACAAGGAGTATAGCATCATTCCCATTACTCTGTCTATGGAACTATTCACAGCCACTATTATTGTGTATTTGTGGAACCACCGCTCACAACAAGGAGTATAGCATCATTCACATTACTCTATGCCTGTGGGACTATTCACAGCAACTATTATTGTGTATTTGTGGAACCACCGCTCACAACAAGGAGTATAGCATCATTCACATTACTCTATGCCTGTGGGACTATTCACAGCAACTATTATTGTGTATTTGTGGAACCACCCTCACAGCAAGGAGTATAGCCTCATTCACATTACTCTGTGTCTGTGGAAGTATTCACAGCCAGGGTTATATCATCATTTACATCTCCTACCGTATCTTATGTATCTGAGGAACAACTATTCCCAGTAAAGGTTTTGGCATTATTTATCATAACTTGCTTGGTTTCTGGAACACTGTTCCCACAAGGATTCAGGCATAATTAACAATATCTTCTATACCTCCTGTTATAAAGCTGCTCTGTCTTTAGTGAGGATTCCCATCTTTCCATGCACTGGCGCTCAAAAATCACCAATACAATTACTGGAACTGTGGATAAAACCAGCGCCCCTTCCTAACTAATACAAAGTCAATGTGTCCAGTGGCCCCACAACCACAATGTATTATATGAGCAAACCTTTTATATCCTATTGTATGCAGATGAACAAGGTTGGAGAGAGCAGTTTGAATTAAGTTAGGAAATTGCACACCAAAGTTACCAAACTGCAATATGCCATAAAAGAGTAGCTTTCAAACTTAACAAGTTTGCAGGCATAGAAGCACCCGATAATGAGGGTTTTTCTACCTCTTGTAATTTTGAGCCAGGTGATCCATGTTGATGGAAACTCACTTTCTGTGTCCAAGCAATGCTTTATGAGAGCGGCATGTGGTTCAGACCCAAGATAACTGAAGAGCAACCATGTGCTCTGTGAAGTGTCCCAGTCCTGAACTTCTCTCCATACCTGGAGGGGAGGCTAACCTGCAAGTCGTTAGATGATTGACTGAACTACCTGAAACTCTCATACAAGTGCAGAATTCCCTTTAGCTGCACTAGCTGTAGTAAACGCTCATAGGTTATAATTCAGAGCATGCTTGCAAACAGTTTATGTAGCATTTTTTGTCTCCTGATCTGCTCAGTTAAACATACACCACAAACTGACCATCAGCGAGTTCTGTGCAGGACGCCATAATAAACAGAAACCATGTGTTTCCTTGAGGCACCTCCACACTAAACTCTTCTCCACACTGGGAGAAGAGGTTAACCTGCAAGCCGTTAGCCAATTAACTGAAGCTGGCTGGCTGGCAAGGGTAATTAATCCAAGCTGTAACTCAAGCTACTGAACAGGATTTTAGACCTGACGAGAGCAAGTATGTTCAGCTTAGAAAGGCTGGTAGTTTTCCAATGTATCCATGGGTTAACTAGAATCCATATTACACATTTCATATCATGAGTGTAATAAAAAAAAGTAGACTTACCACCCGGAACTCTCCTATGGGTACGATGGTTTTTCCGGGTCTGTGGGGATACGGTGACCTTTTTGTCAGGTTCTGTGAGCCCCCTCATAAGAGATAATCCAACAGACACAACCCATTCCACTGGAGGTGTGTACTGTACAGGATGCCCGAAGTCCCATCCTGTTAGCACCATTCACCACGTGAGGTGTGTTTGGAGAGGAGGAATCACACCATGCAACTGTGAATCCTCCTTCTGGAGAGGTCGGATACTGGACACGTCTCCCTGCATACCTGCTCCCACTCTGGGGTCGGTACCGTGCAGCAGAAAACCAGAACAGGCACACTCTAGTCCCCATTATCCATCATGTTGTTTCTGGGGCTAGGACACACATAATGGCAACTATCATTGCTGACACTTTGCCTAGACCCGCAGCACCTCGCCTGTGCTGCTTTGGATCGCTCCAGATCTGGATAACCTCCAGCTCACTGGCCGGGTTCAAAACCTAGTACCTGCCGTCTGACAGGCACCAGGTAGTAATCTTCTTAACACTCAGGTTCCCGCCAGGGACAGGAAACCACTGAGGTAGGATAGGAGGGGCGTGTTTTTATGCTCAGGTTTCCTGTCCCCGGGGGTGGATCCCTCTCTCTGGTTGGTGCCGTCGTGGTGCTGGGGAAAATTATTAAGATTAAAGGCAAAAGACGCCCTCGGGTATGTCCTGACCAGCAAGCACCATTGATTTATATGTTATATTTATACACAGCTTTACCGCAGGCATTTAAAGAGGTGATACTACAGTTAAGGTCCAGGTTTGGCATAGAACTGAAATTTGTGGTTTTGCATCATTGCTTAGCAATTCCAATCTGTCCCAGACCTCAGGTTTAAGAGCCACGACCAAATCAATTGTCAACCACCAAAAACGGCGGTTAAAGTAAATCTACCATCAGAATCCATCCTGATAAACACTAATAGATCCAGGCTAGATTTTAGATTGCGAAAATTAATAGATTTTGCGGACCTCCAGAACAGGTTCTCCTTGTCCTCCTCGTTCCTATGCAGTTACCTACACATTAAATCTTTTCTCTCCACTACGTGTGGCGTCAGTCTCAGCACCAACTTAGTTTGAGAGGTTGTGCAAGGTTGGCACCTCTACTGCGGGTCTTATATCAGCAATTTATAAAGACTCTCCGCGTCATAGGTACATGGTGAAATGGGAAACATTTCTAGGCAGAACCTCACCTCTCCCAGTGTGGAGCTCCTTCTGGGATAAAGCAGACAAGACCTCCCATTGTATTAACTATAAGGAGAACCAATACAAACTACTCCTGTTGTGGTATTATACCCCCGCTCTGTTATTTCTATTACTACATTCTTTACTATGTTATCAGAAGCCATAGTTCCTTTTAGGAGTTATAAAATTCTGAGGTCCATGTGCCATGGTAGCGGAAGTGCTACGATATCACACCAGAAGTGGTCATCAGACAGGTCTCTGGTTGATTTTACTCCCTTAGCCATTTAAACAGACAGCAGCATTGTTTCATGGTGGCACCCCATAGCTGCCCAGCGCTGCGAGAGATTAGAGGGCAACATGGAAGTAGTGGGGCTCATTTACTAAGGGTCCGCAGACTTATGACAATGAAGCTTTCTCGCTCCTTTGCCTACAAAGAAACTGGCCGACATGAGGACCAACCCAGGAAAGGAAGAGTCACCTCTGCTGCGGAGGGTATGCTCATCCGAGTCACCAGCCTCAGAAATCACAGGTAACAGCAGCTCAGATTAGAGAGCAGGTCACTGCCGCACAGAGGTCTAGCAGAAGAGGAGACTGTGTCCAGCAGCTTCATGGTAACATCACTGCTAGGAAACCACTGCTAAGGACCGGCAACAAGCATGAGAGAACACAAGGAATGGACATTTCACCAGGGGAAAGCTGGGCTTTGGTCTGATGAGTCCACATTTGAGATCTTTGGTTCCAACCACCGTGTCTTTGTGCAACACAGAAAAGGTGAAGGAATGGACACTATGTGCCTGGTTCCTACTGTGAAACATGGAGAAACGATGGTGTGTGTGTGGGGGGGGGGGGGCTGCTTTGCTGGTGACACTGTTGGGGATTTATACTGGAGCAGCGGTTACCACAGCATCTTGCAGCGGCATGCTATTCCATCTGGCTTGTGCTTAGTTAGACCAGAGGTCTCACCATCTGGCTTGTGCTTGGTTAGAATTAACGCCTCACCAAGCATCAGATGCATTATCAGGCGCCATCACTCCCCAAGATAAGTGAAATTGGCAATTATCCCCTATAATGCCTTTAGGCTGAGCGGTCCAGCTCCGAACGTGCGGGTGCTGGAGGAGCAAAAGCCACTGCTCCCTTTGTGGCTGCAGGGCATCATCGTCGTCGTGCTGCTCTTCCTGGCTCTGGAGCCCATGGAGCTGCGGGTGGTGCAGCGCTGCGGCTCCAAACGGGAGAGCAGGTATGTGGCCAAGATCCAGCCAGTTCACTGCCAGGGCAACATCTTGCTGTGCAAGATCACGCCCTGTGCTCCCGCCATCATGCTGTGGTTCACCCGCATCTTCATGGTCTTCACCTTCCCTCTGGCCGACCCGGTTAGATGGCTGCTGTCTACAACTGGGAGAAGCTGCTGGAGATGCTCAAGGTATTTATGCCCGAAGATTGTGGTATTGTGGTTCTCCAATTCTTTATCATACAGGACTTGTCTAGCTGCTGCTTCCTTAGGCCACATTCTCACCCTTCAATATTCTGTTATACATTAGGGCACATTTACTAAGGGTCCGTCCAGGAATAAGAAGGTGAACTCTGGCAGACCTCAGCGGGGAAGCGAAATTGGACTCACAATCTTAGTGAATCGCATCAGTTCCAAATCCTTGCCGGACATTCCAGATCGGCGGCGTCAACGGGACGGGTAAGTAAATGTGCCCCATTCTGATATTACTAAAAGTGATTAGAAAATGTTCTGTATTTTTGCATTCCGTTACTGAGTTTAGAAACAAGTCAAGCAGAAATGGGAGGGGCTTTGTGAGTTCACATAGATCTTTCTGCTGAAATACCAGTTTTGTATGTAAACAACGCAAAACACATGGTGCCCATTACCAATTGTATGCGTTTCATCTGAAATGCAAATGTGATAAGACCAAGGCCCTCCCCATTCCACTAGACTTGAGTATGTGTTAGAACAAGTATGATGTGTGAAGTGAGACCCTTCTTCTTCACTTATAAAGGCAGTGTTACTCAAAAAAGCCCAGTGCCTCTCTGCTCCGGTTGGGCCAAGGGCTGTCCGTTCACAGCTGCAGCCTTGCGCCCGATGTAAGGTCTTCTTTTTATTTCCATAATTTGTTTTACGTTTACATTGTTTTTTTCAGATGTGAGGTTTCAAATTTTAGTAGCAATTTCTCAGATTTTCAAGAGATTTAAAAAATGCTAAATTTTTGGAAGTGCCCTGTAAAGGCTTCTGTACTATATACCCCCACAAGTAACACTATTTTATGAACCTAACATCTCAAACTATTCAAATCAAAATTTGAGAAGTCTTTTAACCCTTTAATTTTTTCTCCAGAAGCAAACAAAAATGGGATTGGAAATTTTGAAATTTCAATTTTTGAAGAAGATTATTCTCATTTAGCCCTAAAATGGACACATTCAGAAGGAATTTGAGGTAAATATACAACCCAAAATTTTTGCCTTTTTCTTCCGAGTACGGCAATACCAGACATGTGGATGTCAACTGCTGTTTCGTTGCACAGCGATGTCCGGGACAGAGTTAGTGCTTTAGTGCTATTGGGTTTTTGTCAGGCCAAGTTGGCTGCTAATGTTTTGTGGTGCCACAGTGTCCTTGAAGAGCCCCTGAAGTAACAGTACAATAGAAAGCCCCCAAAGAGGTCACCATTTTGGAAACTAGACCCCTTTAAAGAATTTATCTGGGTTGGTGGTGAGCATTTTAACCCCCAACATGTGATTATAGTGCCTCCTGCATTGTGCCCACCCCATGGCACTTTAGACAAACAACCCAAAAACCATTCTGTGGGTTTTCCAGAGTACGGCAATACCCCACATGTGCCAATAATTGAGAGGCTGGGCACACAGCAGGACTGAGAAGGGAAGGAGCCGAATTTTCCTTTTGCAGCTCCTTTTTCACTAGACTGGTGTTGGTGTGCCCCTGAGGTACCAGTGCAATAGAAACCCCCAAGTAGTGACCCTGTTGTAGGGCACCCCTCAAAGAATTGATCTAGGGTTGTATGTGCATTTTAACCCCTGAGATGCACGCCCAAATGTAATACAAAGTAAATAGAGCACTGTACTAATTGAATTGTTTTCTCAAATGTGCCATTTTAGTGACAACTGAAATCAGCCCATGAACTCATGCCACTGATAAACACCCCAAAAATTATTCTGCGGGTTATTACGAGTATTGAAATACTCCATGTATGGCAATAGGCTTCAAGATGGAGACATGACAGGGTTCGGAAGAGAATGACATCTGGAGCACAGACATTTACATTTTTTTGGGGCATCATGAAACATTTGTAGATGCCCTTAGGGATCAGTACAGTAGGAACCCCTGAGATCTGACCCTATTTGAAAACTACACCCCTCCATGAATAAATCTAGGGGTGTAGTTTCCTGTTCTTAGCTGAAAGGAGTGGCACCCGGTGTGGTCTTCTGCCACGTTCAAAGGCATCAAATCACCTTTCTTCCCCATACTGATGCTCGGTTTGAACTGCAGGAGATTGTCTTGACCATGTCTACATGCCGCCATGTGATTGGCTGATTAGAAATTAAGTGTTAACGAGCAGTTGGACAGGTGTACCTAATAAAGTGGCCGGTGAGTGTATATATATATATATATATATATAGCTACATACATAGTCATATATACATTCCACATCTTTACTGTATACAGAGACATATATACACCCCACACCTATACTGTATACAGAGACAGATATATACAGCTACATACATAGTCATATATACATCCCACACCTATACTGTATACAGAGACATTATATATACAGCTACATACATAGTCATATATATACCCCACACCTATACTGTATACAGAGACATATATATATACAGCTACATACATAGTCATATATACACCCCACACCTATACTGTATACAGAGACATATATATACAGCTACATACATAGTCATATATACACCCCACACCTATACTGTATACAGAGACATATATATATACAGCTACATACATAGTCATATATACATCCCACACCTATACTGTATACAGAGACATATATATACAGCTACATACATAGTCATATATACATCCCACACCTATACTGTATACAGAGACATATATACAGCTACATACATAGTCATATATACACCCCACACCTATACTGTATACAGAGACATATATATACACCCCACACCTATACTGTATACAGAGACATATATATACAGCTACATACATAGTCATATATATACCCCACACCTATACTGTATACAGAGACATATATATACAGCTACATACATAGTCATATATACACCCCACACCTATACTGTATACAGAGACATATATATACAGCTACATACATAGTCATATATACACCCCACACCTATACTGTATACAGAGACATATATACAGCTACATACATAGTCATATATACACCCCACACCTATACTGTATACAGAGACATATATACAGTTACATACATAGTTATATATACACCCCACACCTATACTGTATACAGAGACATATATACAGTTACATACATAGTCATATATACACCCCACACCTATACTGTATACAGGGACATATATATACAGCTACATACATAGTCATATATACACCCCACATCTATACTGTATACAGAGACATATATATACAGCTACATACATAGTCATATATACACCCCACACCTATACTGTATACAGAGACATATATATATACAGCTACATGCATAGTCATATATACACCCCACACCTATACTGTATACAGAGACCTATATACACCCCACACCTATACTGTATACAGAGACATATATATACTGCTACATACATAGTCATATATACACCTCACACCTATACTGTATACAGAGACATATATATATACAGCTACATACATAGTCATATATACATCCCACACCTAAACTGTATACAGAGACATATATACACCCCACACCTATACTGTATACAGAGACATATATATACTGCTACATACATAGTCATATATACACCCCACACCTATACTGTATACAGAGACATATATATATAGCTACATACATAGTCATATATACACCCAACACCTATACTGTATACAGAGACATATATATACACCCCACACCTATACTGTATACAGAGACATATATATATAGCTACATACATAGTCATATATACACCCCACACCTATACTGTATACAGAGACATATATATACAGCTACATACATAGTCATATATACATCCCACACCTATACTGTATACAGAGACATATATATACAGCTACATACATAGTCATATATACACCCCACACCTATACTGTATACAGAGACATATATATATATATATATATATATATATATACAGCTACATACATAGTCATATATACACCCCACACCTATACTGTATACAGACACATATATATACAGCTACATACATAGTCATATATACATCCCACACCTATACTGTATACAGAGACATATATATACAGCTACATACATAGACATATATACACCCCACACCTGTACTGTATACAGAGACATATATACAGCTACATACATAGTCATATATACACCCCACACCTATACTGTATACAGAGACATATATACAGTTACATACATAGTTATATATACACCCCACACCTATACTGTATACAGAGACATATATATATACAGCTACATACATAGTCATATATACACCCCACACCTATACTGTATACAGGGACATATATATATACAGCTACATACGTAGTCATATATACATCCCACATCTATACTGTATACAGAGACATATATATACAGCTACATACATAGTCATATATACACCCCACACCTATACTGTATACAGAGACATATATATATACAGCTACATGCATAGTCAT
Source organism: Engystomops pustulosus (assembly GCF_040894005.1). Taxonomy (NCBI): domain Eukaryota; kingdom Metazoa; phylum Chordata; class Amphibia; order Anura; family Leptodactylidae; genus Engystomops; species Engystomops pustulosus. The sequence continues at coordinate 9,915,021 of NC_092412.1, read as the reverse complement.
ATATACATCCCACACCTAAACTGTATACAGAGACATATATACACCCCACACCTATACTGTATACAGAGACATATATATACTGCTACATACATAGTCATATATACACCCCACACCTATACTGTATACAGAGACATATATATATAGCTACATACATAGTCATATATACACCCAACACCTATACTGTATACAGAGACATATATATACACCCCACACCTATACTGTATACAGAGACATATATATATAGCTACATACATAGTCATATATACACCCCACACCTATACTGTATACAGAGACACATATATACAGCTACATACATAGTCATATATACACCCCACACCTATACAGTATACAGAGACTTATATATACAGCTACATACATAGTCATATATACACCCCACACCTATACTATATACAGAGACATATATATACAGCTACATACATAGTCATATATACACCCCACACCTAAACTGTATACAGAGACATATATATACAGCTACATACATAGTCATATATACACCCCACACCTATACTGTATACAGAGACATATATATACAGCTACATACATAGTCATATATACACCCCACACCTATACTGTATACAGAGACATATATATACAGCTACATACATAGTCATATATACACCCCACACCTAAACTGTATACAGAGACATATATATACAGCTACATACATAGTCATATATACACCCCACACCTAAACTGTATACAGAGACATATATATACAGCTACATACATAGTCATATATACACCCCACACCTATACTGTATACAGAGACATATATATAGCTACATACATAGTCATATATACACCCCACACCTACACTGTATACAGAGATATATATATACAGCTACATACATAGTCATATATACACCCCACACCTATACTGTATACAGAGACATATATACAGCTACATACATAGCCATATATACATCCCACACCTATACTGTATACAGAGACATATATACAGCTACATACATAGCCATATATACATCCCACACCTATACTGTATACAGAGACATATATATAGCTACATACATAGTCATATATACACCCCACACCTACACTGTATACAGAGATATATATATACAGCTACATACATAGTCATATATACACCCCACACCTATACTGTATACAGAGACATATATACAGCTACATACATAGCCATATATACATCCCACACCTATACTGTATACAGAGACATATATACAGCTACATACATAGCCATATATACATCCCACACCTATACTGTATACAGAGACATATATATATACAGCTACATACATAGTCATATATACACCCCACACCTATACTGTATACAGAGACATATATATACAGCTACATACATAGTCATATATACACCTCTCACTTATACTGTATACAGAGACCTATATATACAGCTACATACATAGTCATATATACACCCCACACCTATACTGTATACAGAGACATATATATATACAGCTACATACATAGTCATATATACACCCCACACCTATACTGTATATACAGACACATATATATACAGCTACATACATAGTCATATATACACCCCACACCTATACTGTATACAGAGACATATATATATATATATACAGCTACATACATAGTCATATATATACATCCCACACCTATACTGTATACAGAGACATATATATACAGCTACATAAATAGTCATATATACACCCCACACCTATACTGTATACAGAGACATATATATACAGCTACATACATAGTCCTATATACAACCCACACCTATACTGTATACAGACATATATATACAGCTACATACATAGTCATATATACATCCCACACCTATACTGTATACAGAGACATATATATATATATACAGCTACATACATAGTCATATATACACCCCACACCTATACTGTATACAGACATATATATATACAGCTACATACATAGTCATATATACACCCCACACCTATACTGTATACAGAGACATATATATACAGCTACATACATAGTCATATATACACCCCACACCTATACTGTATACAGACATATATATATACAGCTACATACATAGTCATATATACACCCCACACCTATACTGTATACAGAGACATATATATACAGCTACATACATAGTCATATATACACCCCACACCTATACTGTATACAGGGATATATAGATATATATGTATATATATATATATATATACATGTCTCTCCCTTATCCCGGGTGCAGGTAGAACATGTGGTGGCTACAGACGCTTCTACATGTAAGAGAAATAGTGAATAATAAGAGGAGATGAGAGAAGCGGAAGTTGTTATACACCGGAAGCTGCGGGAGACGTTACCTCTCTGGGAATAATCTCCTGGGGCCGGGATCTTATACTCAGGAGGAACAGCCGCTGCCGCTGCGTCCAACCGCAACTTCCTCTGTGGGCGGAGATACAGGGCGGAGCTACACGGGGGCGGGAGATGTATAAGGCGGAGCTACACGCGGGCGGGAGATGTATAAGGCGGAGCTACACGCGGGCGGGAGATATACAGTGGAGAGTTACGGAGCGAGGACAGGAAAAGGGGCGGGGCTTAATAAACAGATTTGTAAGTGGATTCCCCTGATAGGAAGTCCGAGCACTGCCACTCCTATACATGCTGCATAAGCTCCGCCCATAAACAAAGGTCACATGACCTCCAGGTAGCATGTGACCAGCGACATCACATAGACGTATGGTAAGTACATTGTGAAGTCTTTCAGCTGAGCAGGAGGCCCCGCCCTTCAGTGACATCACACTTACAGGGTCACATGACTAGTGGATAGTGAGCAGGAGGCCCCGCCCCTCAGTGACGTCGCGCCCTGCTCACGTGTGCTGTGACAGTGATGCTGAGGTAGAGGCTGCCGGGGTGTAGGACACAGATAACAAGTAATGCAGGAATGTTACCTACCTGAGGGGCGGAGTCTGAGTGTGACGTCACTGTGTAAGTGTCTATGTGTATGTTCTCAGTGTCCGGCTACGTTCTCACTCAGCGTTTGACTGACCGCAGGCGCCTCAGTCTGAACACGTACGTAACTGGGCCAGGCCCCTCCTGCCCCTACAGTCTCCAGACCAGTTCCCTGCGCTGCCCTGAGGAGACCCAACCAGGGGGAAGCATCGTACAGCGCTGTGTACAGCCGGGGGTCTGCTCCTCCTGGAATACATGGGCTGCATCATGTCATTAGGCTTCCTGGAGGTCAGGCTTCATGTCCAGGGAACTGCCATACAAGGAGCTACAAGAGGCGTGGCTTTCCTCATCCCATCCTGGAAAACTTTTCATATTTTCCCAGAATCCCCCAAGTGGAGCGTCCATGGCTATAAGTGTCCACCCCCCTACACAGCGGCCGTAATCGGCAAAGTCACCGCAAGGAGAACTCCTATTCCCGACCATGGAAAAGGACAAAATCCTCATATTATTAGATGTGTAGAGTGCACTGAACCTACTATGTAATAATATATGTTATATACAGATGGTCCCCTACTTACACACTTGACTTACAGACAACCTCTAGTTACAAACGGACCTCTGGATTTTGGTAATTTATTGTGCTTTAGTCCTAGGCTACAATAATCAGCTCTATCAGTTATCACCGGCGTCTGCAATTAAGATTTATTGTTAATCCTGATTCTTATGACAACCCAACATTTTTAAAATCCAATTGTCACAGAGAACAAAAAAGTTCTGGCTGGGATTACAATGATAAAATATACAGTTCCGACTTACATACAAATTCAACTTAAGAGCAAACCTACAGACCCTATCTTGTATGTAAGCCGGGGGCTGCCTGTATACCCGTGTATAAGCCGAAGCACCAAAATTTACCGCAAAAAAACTTGGAAAAACTTATTGGGCCACATTTACTGAGGGCGCGTTCACACGTTCCGCTAGCGCCGCGTTCATAACGCGACGCTAGCGCACAGGGGGCGGAGTTTGGGGCGATCGCATATGCGTTTCCAGAAAAACGCATGCGATCGTCCCGAGCCCCGCCTACTGTGCGCTAGCGTCGCGTTACGAACGCGACGATAGCGGAACGTGTGAACGCGCCCTAGGGGTCGGGCGCCAGTATTCTGTCAGACTTTGCACGTTCTTTTCAGTGTAAACTGCTGGTACAGATATTTAAAGGGAACCTGTCACCAGGAGACCCATTTTTAGCCCTCCCCCAGTCCCCACAGAGCATAGCGCATACACTGCCAAAGTGTTTTTGTATTAAAAAATTGGTTTTACAGAAAAAAAGATATGTTCTATTGCACCTTTCATTAGCATCTGCTGTGTGACTAGGCAGTTGCCTTTTGGGAGGAGCTGGAAAGGAGCAGTTCCCCCCCCCCCCCCTTGGGAAACATGTGACCTTTTCAAATATATTAATAACTCCCCACACTCGGGATTGGCTGTAGAGGAGCAGGGGACGTTGCTAAGCCAAGTGATGGGTGTTTTCATATATTTGAAAAGGTCACATGGAGGAGCTGTTTCCCAAGGGTGAGGGGGGGGGGGGCGCTCCTTTCCAGCCCCTCCCTTTTGGCAACTGCCTAGTCACACAGCAAGGTACAATATAACAGATCTTTTTTTCTGTAAATCCAATTTTTAATACAAAAACACTTTGGCAGTGCATGTACGCTGCTCTGTGGGGACTGGGGGAGTGCTAAAAATGGGTCTCCTGGTGACAGGTTCCCTTTAAGAAGTGTCTGCGCCACAATTCTGCTGCACGCTGCACTGTTCTACATGCAACACACATTTCTGCACTGTAGGGGGCTTTCCCGTGCTTTGTCGGACCATGCGCCACATTTATCATGCAAAGTCCGACAGAATTTTGTTTCATGTTAAAGGTGCACCAAAAAAAATGGTGCACTGTCGGGACAGTGAAGGGGACGCCAGAAACCCTAAATTTCCCAGGGACACCTGGAGCAGAATTATGTATTTCAGTTTTTTTTGCTCAGAATGACGGTTACACTTTAAGCTATTACATGAAAATTCTATTATGGAAGCAAAGAAGCACAATCTAACCGAGTACCAACAGAAAGCTATCGCTCAATTGAAAGCCGATCCGAACATCTGTATACGCCTTTCGGACAAGAGAGGTTCGGTCATCATTATGGACATAGGACTCTATCAGAGAGAAGTGGAGAATACGCTTAAAGGGAACCTACCACCACGATTCTACCTATAAAGGTAGAAGGGGTGGTAGGTGGATGAATGCGACGTGAGGAGAGACCTTTTTTGGGCTAATCCTCACGTCCCGCTATCTTTTAGAAAACTTTAATCCTGGCTACTGGGGCGTGGAGTAGCTGGACATGAGGCTACAAGTTGCGGCTACTCCACGCCCCTGTAGCCTCTTTTCTACGCCTACCATTTAATCTTCGGTGCGCAGCTCAATGTCCGAGTCCCCGGCGTTCTGCACATGCGCAGAACGCAGGCTTTCAGCTCCGGGGCCAGAGACACTGCGCATGCGCAGAATGCAGCAGATGCCGGTGACTAGGACGAGGCTCCTCGTTGCTGCGCGCCGAAGATTAAATGGTAGGCGGAGAAACGAGGCTACCGGGGCGTGGAGTAGCCGCGACTTGTAGCCTCATATCCGGCTACTCCACGTCCCAGTAGCAGCTTAAAAAAAATTACATATCCCAGGATTAAAGTTTTCTAAAAGATAGCCGGGACGTGAGGATTATCCCAAAAAAGGGCTATCCTCACGTCCTATTCATCCACCTACCACCCCATCTACCTTTATAGGTAGAATCGTGGTGGTAGGTTCCCTTTAACAATACAGAGGTGTACCAGAGACTTCCCTCAGATCCCACCAGTGTCATTACTAATTACCCTAAATCAGTGATGGCAAACCTTTTAGAGACCGAGTGCCCAAACTTCAACAAAGACCCGCTTATTTATCGCAAAGTGCCAACACAGAAATGTAATTTGTGATTTATACTCCCTTCTCTGTCACAGTTTTCATTGATACCAGCACCTGAGGACACCAATAAAGCAGAAAAAAGTCCCAGGTAGAGCTGTCACTTTAAAATATATAAAATAGCTCTGTGCACAGCAAGTCCTGGGCTGTCTGGGACTGCAGGAAGATACCTGGAGTCATCTCTGGTGATGGCCTGAGTGCCCACAGAAAGGGCTCTGAGTGCCACCTCTGGCACCAGTGCCATAGGTTAGCCATCACTGCCCTAAATCATTACTGAATGAAGGGGTCTATTTGGGTGTATTAGATAAAAAAAAAAAACAGCAGAATTTTTATTACCAACTGACCCTGTTACACCCTCTTTCTATGCCCCACCTAAATCACATAAGTCCGTGTTTCCTCCCCCACTAAGACTCATTAGGGCACAATTACTTACCCGTCTGGAGGAGCTCCCCGAAAGCGCATTTTCAGACAATTCTGACAATTCTGCTCACTTCCCGCTCAGGTCTGATGGAGTTCACCTTCTTCTTTCTGGTGCACGTAAGTGCTTGATCTTGCGACACAATTTGAAAGTTAAATTGGAAAGTTAAGTCCAAATCAGTCGAACCGTCCATAAGCACGCCACCCAATCTGTGTCGCATGGAAGCCAGCGCAGCTGCACCAAAATCCAATCGAGTGAGCCACAATCCCATGTTAAATACCTGTGACCGCCGAAAATGTTGGAAAAACCAACCACAATGCATCCATGGACCCTCGGTAAATAAGCCCCACTGGGGCGCCGAATTGCCCCAGGTTTTTGGCGCACGCGATCGGAGTGTGTCACATCAGCGCCGGCTTGCATGCGATGAAAACCAGGGGGGGTGTGGCCGCCAGAAAACCAGACGGATTCGGAAAAATCGCACTTACATGCACCAGGAAGAGGATTGTGAACTATGGCAGACCTCGGCGCAGCAGTGACACCTAGTGTATATCGAGCACAGGACCTTAGTGAATCCCGGCAAGTTCCGAATCCTTGTCGCAGAATGCGCTGCTGGATCGCGACAGGACCGGGTAAGTAAATCTGCCCCATTGTGTCTACTGTGGGTTCCCTTAATGAAAGGGAAGGATGTCACAACTGTACAGTTTAATTTAGCCTACTCAAACTTGCGCTCACCTTTCACTCAGGACACAAATTGAGCATAAATCACACATCATACATCTCAAGCACCAGCACCAGACCCGCTGCCACCACTTATTGCATTTATACTGGGACCAATAAGTATCCCACTCTACATCCTCTCTTGCTTCTCAAGCAGTCAGCTTGTTACACTACTAGACATGCACACTCAGCACTCCAGCAGTCACCTTGTTACACTACTAGACATGCACACTCAGCTCCAAGCAGTCACCTTGTTACACCACTAGACATGCACACTCAGCTCCAAGCAGTCACCTTGTTACACCACTAGACATGCACACTCAGCACTCTAGCAGTCACCTTGTTACACCACTAGGCATGCACTCTCAGCTCTCAGCTAAAGTAAATCCTGATTCCCTGGAGATGGGAGAAATATGGAACACACTCGGCTCGTCTTAGCCGCCCCCATAGAGTGAACACCATTTCCTGTATCTCATATTGTTGTATAAGATCTCTGATCTTAATAATTGCCCTATAGTTAAACAAATGTTACACATTCAAGATTAATATTTCCTTGACACTAGTGGCATCCTTTTAGACTTTGTTTATTATACAGGGAAGCTGAAAAAATATTCCAAATGTGGGAGAATTCTCATTGGAGAGATGGTGCCGGCATCTTCCTTGGTCCAAATTGTAAGACTCCGGAGATGTTGAAAGTCTTAGTTTCTTGCCTTCTTTGAGCAGTATTTACAGTGGTTGAGTTGTTGGGCTGAGTGAATTCATCACACCAAGTTCCTCTGCAGCCCGGCTCTTCACCAGCAACAGTCTGTTACTGACAGAACTCTGATCCTATTAGTTCCCGGTAGCACTTAAAAGATCCTGGGGTTCATAAGGGTCGCAGTGTGCACTTTCGCCGGACTGTTCACCTTTTTCGGGGCTAAAACAGCTTGCACAGGTATGTAATAAATGTGTGTGCTGGGATTGTGGTGCACGCGATCCATTATTGGCGCAGTTGCACTGGCTTCCATGTGACAAATTAGGGGGCGTGTCGTAGGTTGGTCCGACTGATTCAGACTTAGCGCAGGATTTAACTTTCAAATTGTGTCGAAAGCCCAAGCACTTAGATGCACCACTAAAAAGATGGCGAACTCTGTTGGACCTGAGCAGGGAAGCGACACATTCACAATATCGGGTGCACAATCTTAGTAAATCTTACACAGTGCACAATAGTCGGACGATGCACTTTCTGTGTACAACGGTGACGGGGTAAGTTAATGAGCTCCCCTGTGTTCTGTTTGCCCCTTGCCAGTGAAAGGTCTGCTTTATCTGCTATACTGTCTGTGTGAATACTGTGTATACTTCTGGTTATCCGATGTTGGCTCTCATTTTGTGACTATTCCATTGTGGCTGCAATTTTGTGTCTTATATGTCATCTCTGTTGTGACCTGGATCTCTGGTCATTCTTTTGTTTTAATTGTCCTATTTCCCAGAGGCAGGGCGTATGGAGAGGGTGGAGCTTACGACTCACTGTCCTGTCTTGTCTGTCCTCCATTAATCTGACTCCCCCCATTATAGGCAAGCGGCACAATAGGCACATCATTCTGTTTGTCATAAGCGATTCCCCGTTTTAAAACAATCTGGTAAAAATCATTATGAAAACAGAATTACAGTAAAATATTCACATTTATTGGTGCACACAGAGCTCTGGTTACGCCGCCTTCTGACCGGCATCTCAGAGGAATATTTATACTTCCAGGCAGATGTCCCACCAATCATTATAGTACATTTTATCTGTTTATTGTGAGTTCAGGTCACTCTTTTCACAAGACGTCGCTGCTGATTTTGGAGAAAAAAAACACTGAAAGGACGAGGGAGACTAAGTGACAATTCCTAGATGGGAGCCAGCAGCGAGAGGAAGCCACTAAGCTCTGACCCTTCCAGGACTTTCTATCAAGGATGATTAAGGATCAAGATGCTGACAATAAAAATTTAAGAAAGCATTAATCATGTGATCATTCGTACATACAGGCCCACATTTACTAGGGTCCGTGAGTCAGTTTTCTGTAGGACTTTGCATGTTCTTTCATGTACAAACTGCTTGCACATGTATTTAAGAAGTATCTGCACCCCTTATGTGACGCGGCTGCACTATTCTTCACGCAACACAAATTTCTGCAACGTAATGGGTGTTCTGCTGCTCTGTCGGACGTGCGCCACTTTTAACATACAAAGTGTGTCGCACAACTCATGTTAAAAGTGCACAAAAAAAAGGGGGTGCACTCTGACAGAGCTGTGCAGGGTGCACCAGATCCATGAAGAACGAGCGCCAGAATTCAGGGACACTGCACATAGTACAGACTGCACTGTTCTAAGTAAATGTGCCCCACAGTATATCTTGGCCAATTATCTAGAACAAGTCTTTATAATAACATTGTTCACGATGCTCAACCTGATTGCCCACCCACATATCAAACCTTTTAACTAATATACATGTCACAGAAATCAGTCGAAGCAGTCCAAAGAAAATAAATCCAATAAAAGAAATCTAAACTTGTCACATTTTTTTCACTATGAACATTAACATGGCTTCTTCCCTGCGTGACTTCTCTGGTGCTTAACAAGATTTGATTTTTTAGTAAAACATTTCCCACATTCAGTACATGAAAATGGCTTCTCCCCTGTGTGAATTCTCTGGTGTTTAACAAGTTCTGATTTTTGAGTGAAACATTTTCCACATTCAGCGCATGTAAATGGATTCTCCCCTGTGTGAATTCTCTGGTGTTTAAAAAGACTTGATGTTTGAGTGAAACATTTCCCACATTGAATACATGAGAACGGCTTCTCTCCTGTGTGAATTCTCTGGTGTTTAACAAGACCTGATTTTTGAGTAAAACATTTCCCACATTCCGTACATGTAAATGGCTTCTCCCCTGTGTGAATTCTCTGGTGTTCAACAAGAAATGATTTTTTAGTAAAACATTTCCCACATTCAGTACATGTAAATGGCTTCTCCCCTGTGTGAATTCTCTGGTGTTTAATAAGATCTGATTTTTGAGTGAAACATTTCCCACATTCAGTACATGTAAATGGCTTCTCCCCTGTGTGAATTCTCTGGTGTTTAACAAGATTTGGTTTTTGAGTGAAACATTTCCCACATTCAATACATGTAAATGGCTTCTCCCCTGTGTGAATTCTCTGGTGTTTAACAAGATTTGACTTTCTAGTAAAACATTTCCCACATTTAGTACATGAGAATGGCTTCTTCCCTGTGTGTATTTTCACATGTTGATCAAGACTTGACTTCTGGGTAATTATTTTCTCACATTTTAAACATGAAAAAGACTTTTCTTCTCGATGACTTTGAAGATGAATGAGAAGATTTGATTCCTGACTAAGAGACTTCACACATATCGGATATGAAAACTGCCTCTTATCTCCATGATTTCCCTCCTCTGTGGAAAGATGTGACTGATTATCTTCTACTTCACCACAAGGAGATGAGGGGGGACGTCCATGGGAACCTCTTGTACTTTTGTTCCCTAAAAGTATAGTTAAGAAAACAATATTGAGAGTTTCCTTTTCCCAGTTACAAGCAACAGTAAAGCGGACAGTCAGTAACATACAGTCATCTATGGAAAGTAAACTACCAGCATCATGTATAGTAATTGCTTATAAGTGCTGTATATAAATATATTCATGGGACATTATCCTGTAAGTGACTATAGTTTTAGGGGTGCAGTGTGGAGAAGCTGAAGGCACCTGAGGGAAAGGTGCATTCAGCAGTGATAGGGTACAGCTGGAGGGGTCATTATGTTAGTTGCCTGATGAAGAAGAATCGGCACAACACTTGAATAGCTGCAATACTACGAGAAGTGCTATAAAGGCGACAGTATGGTGTGGACAGAAATAAAATTGAGTAAAAAATGAAGTCATTAGATATCGTATATCATACCATAGAGAAGAATATTTCATGTCATGTGGGAGAGGACTAGGGAATGGATTAGTAATTTTGTTGACTCTGGGTTGAGGATCAGAAGTGAGAGATGTTCTTGAGGTGAAGACGGCAGGTTGTAGTAAGGACCTGGTTATGGGGCTTAAAGGTGAAAAGAGAGGCAAAGACAGCAGGGACGTTTGGGACCAGGGAGAGTGTGGAGTCATTACTAGTGATGGGAAGGTCTGGTAGGAGAGAGGTGTTACATGGAGAAAATGGTATTTGCAAATACTGATGCCGCCTATAAGCCTGAGATCTGGTCTTCATTAGGCAGTCAACCGGCAGCAGGTCAAGAGAGAACCCTCAATACCCATAATAATCTGCAGATGGTCCGATCCTGGCACGTCTAGAGTAATTTGGCTAGAGTGTGTTCAAGGCCAAGGACATATATGAATGGGTCGATAATATTACAGGGTACCTTAAGGTCTGCATAGACTCTGCCATCCCAGAGGAAGGACTCCAGTACTACCCAAACTATAAGCCATGGCTAACCAAGGACCCTAAATACTGGCTGAAGAGATAAAAGAAAGTGTGTAGGAACAGGTACAGAGCTGCAATTAAAATTATTCAATCAGATATAAGAACCAAAATTGTGCAAAGAAGGTTTATGGAAAGAAGAAACTGGAGGCCAAACTGAATATGAATAACATGAAGGACGTCCGGGAGTGTAAGAAGAAAATACTTGGCATGGGGGACAAACAGAGGCGTAGTACAGAATGGGAACTAAGGGTGGACAAACTCTACCTATTCTTCAACTTATTCTCTGAGGGGTACAGTGTCAACCAACAGTGTGTACCGGCTAAGGGCACGCACTCCATTTCCATATCCACCGCCAGAAATATCACCAAAAAGAAAGGGGATGAATGTGTTGGTGGAGGACGTGTGATATCATGTCAGCCAGAAACAGCACAAGGCCTGCGGCCCTCATGGAATCTGCCCCCGGGTCTACGAAGATATTCAAACGAACCAAGCCAGATCCTTTCCAACCCGTTGAACCTAAACATGGATCCAAAAGTAATCAACTGGATTCTCAAACACCTAATTGTACAAATGGGCAATGCACGTTCAACAACCGTGGAGCACCGAAGACACAGACGTCACACAGACCAAATACACCTACAAAAATCCTCTGACGACATGTTTATTGTTGGATGTATAAGGGACGGGAAGGACAAAATCTATAGGGAGGTCAGAAGTTTGCTTAATAGAGTGAGAACAAAAGACTCATCCTAAATGTGGACAAAACCAAACAGATCGTCACTGGTCCGTGAAGAAATAAAAATTCTCCAGACCCATTGATATCAAGGGCCACACCTAAAATACCTGGGCTTAGCCATTGACGTCAAACTTGAATGGATGGCTAACAGCGACACAGTGTGCAAAAAAGCCTCTCTAGTATGTATTTCCTCAGGAAACTCGAATCTTTCCATATCTGCAGTAGGATCCTGAAGATGTTTCATGAGTCCATGATTGCTGGTATTATTTTCTATAGTCGTGTGCTGGAGAGGCGATATCAGTGGAAGGGACAAAATTAAAAGTGGCTAAAATCATTAACACCTTCCCGCCCCAGGATGAACTATATCGTCCTCATGCTGCGAAGGGTGTATGGAGAGAGCTCACTCGCAACGCGTGCTGCCTGCATCTTCCGGACCGAATGCTGCAAATCGGCACTGAACTGCAAGTTCATCGCATCACACTCGCAAATGTGGAACGGGCCAAAGTCCTCAGCACAGATGAGAAAAGTGGGTGCAGGGGCTGGAGGACAGGAAAGGAAGTTGAAGGTTGAAAATAATTGCCTGGGGTCATGAGATAAAGAAGAGGTAAGATTCATGATGTAAATCTGTTTTGCAGAGATGAGTGCAGATTAATGTGATTGTCTATATGTGATGATGAGATGATGGAGGAGGTGACCTCACACCTGCTCTGTCCTCTATAATCAGGAAGGTCTCCTCTTACCTGGTGATGTCAGGGGCTGGTGGTCCTCCATCATGATGTCCTTGTACTGGTCCTTGTGTTCTTCTAAATACTCCCACTCCTCCATGGAGAAATGGACAGGAATCTCAGCTCCATCTACCTGATGATCCAGTGGTATGTTCTCCTCCGGCTCCTCTTTAATATCTCGGAAATCTCCAGGATGGGGACATCTCTCCGGTTCCTCTCTAATATCTCGGGAATCTTCAGGACGGGGACATCTCTCCGGTGGATTTCTCTGACTGGATCCATCTATAGGAAATATACACAGTGACTGATACTTTCTCTATATGTGATGATGAGATGATGGAGGAGGTGACCTCACACCTGCTCTGTCCTCTATAATCAGGAAGGTCTCCTCTTACCTGGTGATGTGAGGGGCTGGTGGTCCTCCATCATGATGTCCTTGTACTGGTCCTTGTGTCCTTCTATATACTCCCACTCCTCCATGGAGAAATAGACAGTGACGTCCTGACACCTTATAGGAACCTGACACCCACAATGACACAGTCATCACCCAGACCCCTCCCTTGTGTTATTGTACAATGTCCCAGCATTCCCGGCAGCGCTCACCTCTCCGCTCAGCAGCTCAGTGATCCTGGAGGTAAGTTCTAGGATCTTCTGCTCATGTATCAGTGAATGAGGTGGAGGCTGGGTGATGGGGCTCTGGGTCCATCCTCCTGACACACGGGGGGTCACACACTCACCAGACGACTTCTTCACTACTGTGTAATCCTGTGTATGGGGAGACACTGATCACTACATAGATCCTAAGAATCCTTCACCTCTCCAGTCATTTCCCGCTGTTATTCCTAGAGATAAGAGCCGTGTCCTGGGAGACTCTCACCTCTCCGGTTATCAAGGAGATCATCTCCAGGGTGAGCTCCAGGATCCTGGCCGCCATCTGCTCTCTGTCCTTCTCCCGGATCCCTGGTGGATCATTGAGGAAAAGGATATTCTTTAGGAGAAACCTCAGGGAGTCCTGTATCTATAGAACCTGAGGAAAAAATTATTAAGATTAAAAGCAAAAGAATGTGTAGAGACAGGAACACACGCTCTGCCCTAATTAGCAGTCATCAGGTTTTCAATCCACATGTTCCAAACCTTATTAAATTTATATTGGCAAAACTTGATATTGTGCGTGGGCTCTGCCATTTTTAGGAGGATCATTACTCCCCATTACGTCATCAGTGAATAATGATCCAAATTTGTATCGCCCTCGGGTATGTCCTGACCAGCAAGCACCATTGATTTATATGCTATATTTATACTCAGCTTTACCGAAGGCATTTAAAGAGGTAACACTATAGTTAAGGTCCAGGTTCGGGGACCCAAAGGCACAAAGTTCAGCATAGACGTGAAATTTGTGGTTTTGTATCATTGCTTAGTAATTCCATTCTGTCCCAGACCTCAGGTTTAAGAGCCACGACCAAATCAATTGTCAACCACGAAAAACGGCGGTTAAAGTAAATCTACCATCAGAATCCATCCTGATAAACTAATAGATAGATATCTGCTGGGGTGGGGGGAGCGGATGTTCCTCATATTTTTTTGATCTGTACATTAATTGTCCCTTTCTAGAGCACAGTGGAAGCCGTATTAGGTAGAGCAATACCCATGGACCCAGCTGCGTATTTACTTTATGTCTTCCCAAATGGGATTACGGAAGCAGAGTGGTAAACTCTTGCTTCATATTTTAACGGCAGCAAGATGCCTCATTGCCACTAAATGCCATCGAGGCTCGGTATAAGGGAAGTGAGAACAATTAAACACTTGATGGCAATTTTGCAAAATAGAGTCAACAAATTTGACTTAGTGTGGGCTCCCAGGGACAAATATTGGTCCACTATGGCCCAAGTGTTAGACCAATTGTCATTGGCGTATCTGCTCCCCTCTTCTACAGTACAAGGAAAAGGTCCACTACCTGCTCCCTCTTTCCTACGTCCTTCCACTTGCTCAGTTCTCAGGCTCTTTTCTATGTTTCATCGTTGAAGGGGACAAACGCATCCTTTCCTCTTAGGAAGGGCATAGAGTCTGTGGTACTCAATACTAGCGCTCTCCTATTCCCCTGGAATATAATGAGACTACAAAAAGCCTTGTTTAATGACGGTTTTCTTGTGAATAAAAATACAGTTGAAAAAAAAATTAATCCAGGCACTATGACTGTGGTTATCCCCTTTTCCTGTTAGTCCTACAGGCAGCACAGGGAAGACCATGAGGCTAGGTTCCCTAGGTACAACCTCATAGACACATGTTAGAAAGCAATGCCCAATCAAAGTGGTAGCCTTGCCTATAAAAGGTGGAGAAAAGGAAGAACCCCTTGTATTTCCTGGTCGTCCTACACAGCAGCACTGGTAGGTCAAGTGACAAGACTAACTAATTGTCTTTGTGCGACACAGAAAAGGTGAAGGAATGGACTCTATCTGCCTGGTTCCTACTGTGAAATATGGAGAAGTGATTGTGTGTGTGAGGGAGACTTTCCATCCGGCTTGTGCTTAGTTGGACCAGAGGTCGCATTAACGCCTCACCAAGCATCAGATGCATTATCAGGCGCCATCACTCCCCAAAATAAGTGGCAAGTGTAATTGACAATTATCCCCTATATTGCGCGTAGGCTGAGCGCTCCAGCTCAGAACATGCGGGTGCTGGAGGAGCAAAAGCCACTGCTCCTTGTGTGGCTGCAGGGCTTCATCATTGTCGTGCTGCTCACCCTGGCTCTGGACCCCATGGAGCTGCGGGTGGTGAAGCACTACAGCTCCAAACGGGAGAGCAGGTATGTGGCCAAGATCCAGCCAACTTCATGCTGTGCTCTCTGCTGCTCAGGAACGTGCTGCGCAAGATTATGCCTCAGGCCCTGTGCTCCCGCCATGGCCTGGCAGCGGGCGCAATCATGCTGTGGCTCACCCTCATCTTCATGGTCCTCACCTTCCCTCTGGCCGACCTGGTGAGCCGGCTGTTGTTTACAACTGGGAGAAGCTGCTGGGATGCTTAAGGTATGTATGTAGGAGGAGACCTAACTAGCTGAAGGAGCTGCTGGGTATTGTGGTTCTCCAATTCTTTATCACACAGGACTTGTCTAGCTGCTGCTTACATAGGCCACATTCACACCTTCAATATTCTGTTATACAGTCTGTTGTTACTAAATAAAAGTGATTAGAAAATGTTCTGTATTTTTGGTATCCGTTATGCATTCCGTTAATAAATTACTGCGTTTAGAAACAAGTCAAGCAGAAATGGGAGGGGCTTTGTGCGTTCACATAGGTCTTTCCGCAGAAACGCATGTTTTGTATGTAAACATATGGTGCTTATTATCAATCGTATGCGTTTCAGCTGAAACGCAAATGTGATAAGACCAAGGCCCTCCCCATTCCACTTGACTAGTATGAAGTGAGACTCTTCTTCTTCACGTATACGGGCAGTTTTACTCAAAAAAGCCCCGTGCCTCTCTGCTCCTGTTGGGCCAAGGACTGTCCGCTCACAGCTGCAGCTTTGCGCCCGATGCTTGGTGTGGCGTTAATGTGACATCTGTTCCAACTAAACGCAGACCGGATGGAATACCGTGCCACTGCAAGATGCATGTAAAGCAATGTTCTGGCTACATGACCTTACACAGCCACAGGTGGAAGGAACCCTGCCAGTGCCTATGACATTGTGCGCACATAGAGGAGAGATTGGACTGTCACATGCACAGCCTGATCCTATACTGTGACAGGGGCCACTATCATCAGTTCCCGGTCACAGCTGCCCTGTATACAACGCTCATACTGAGCGTAGAGGGGGAGAGAGACATCGGGGCACATTTACTAAGGGTCCATGGACCGCAATTCCATTGCGTTTTCCTGAATATTTCCGCTATGCACCAAATTGCCCCGGCTTTTTGGCGCACTCGATCTAATTGTGCTCAGAAATTTTCAGTACAGCGGATAAGTTATTAGTGGTCGACGCGTTTCGGGGAGGATTACCCCTTCTTCAGGTCCTCCCCGAAACGCGTCGTCCACTAATAACTTATCCGCTGTACTGAAAATTTCTGAGCTAGAATACTGTCAAATAAATTGCTGTTTGTATAATATCTTCTAGCTACCTATGGTTTTTCTGTACCCATACTAATACCACGATACACTATATGAAATAGCAGCGCGACTAAACATACTGGTACCCCCACCCGATAAATAGTCTACTGCATCAGGTACCCTCCTGATTACCAGTGGTCTGCAGCAGCTACAGTTGTTTCTCACTCCCCCTACATGGTGCGCGGTGCACAAAAAAAACACATTTCTTGTACAGATCACTCATGACAGTGATCCTATTTGCTGTTATCATAAAATCACTTATCTGTGATCTATATAAAAGAACTGCAGGGAACACATATATATCGTGTTCCATGTTTACCATGTGTTTGGCTGGTTTGAATCAGTTTCTGGAAGTTTAACCAGCTGTGAAGATGTTAATACAGGATTCAAACCACCCAACCGCATGGTAAACCTGCAAAAAACGCACCAAGAACTGTCCACGCGACTGTGAGAGCAACCTTAAAATGACTAGAATTGTCTTAATTGGCTATTTAAGCAGGTAAAACAGTGTTGTAACAGATTCTTGTATAAATAGACGTCTATTAACACTATATATGCCTCGGAGTTATTCATTTGTGTTACTCATATATCATACTCATCGGCTAAAAATACTCCTCAAAAATTATGAGAGGAGTATTATTACCCTTCTGGAAAAATATGATTGTGACCTCTGAGTTGGACCATCAACTTCATTTTTTAACAGGACAATGACCCTAAACGCACCTGCAGGCTGTGTAAGAGCTATTTGACCAAGAAGGAGAGTGATGGGGGGGGGGGGGCTACACCAGATGACACGGCCTCCACAGACACCAGACCTGAACCCAATCCATAGTGTTTGGGGTGACCTGGACCACAGAGTGAAGGCAAAAGGGCCAACAAGTGCTAAGCGTCTCTGGGAACTCCTTCCAGACTGTTGGAAGATCATTTCAGATGACTACCTCTTGAAGCTCATCAAGCGAAAGCCAAGCGTGTGCAGTAATCAAAGCAAAAGGACCTAGAATATAAGTCTTATTTTCAGTTGTTTCACAAACATAATTCTGCTCCAAGTCTCCATGGGAATCATTCCTCCAAGTATTTTGCCTCTCGGCCCTCATTTAGTACCTTTTTCTCCCATAGCAACCATGGCTTCTAACTCTTAAAAAAACTACAATTAGGAAGATGGAGGGGCGGGACCTGCCTCCTGTCATCTTATCACAAGCACCTACTGACCAATGAAACTATATCTAGCTATCTCATATATATCTATGTAAATCCTCTCTCTCTTTCTATGCAAAACTACAGCACATGAGGGGACAGCTTGAAGACTTTGAGAGTCTCTCCTACCATTCGCTGCTGTGGAGTGGGAGGTGATAGGGAGGGGGATTGTGATCGCTCTGTAGCTTCTGTCTGTGTGGATTATTTGTTTATATACAGGTATAGGGAAAGCTGAGGGAGAGATAAGTGCAGTTGTGTCGTTACTACATTAATTAAGGCTTCTGTCAGCACATGACTGAGTGCTGGAGCTGGAGACATGAGGTAATCAGCTGAGAGCAGGGAGAGTGGAGATAGAAGGGTATCTCTCCCTCCATAGCTTCTCAGTGAAGACAGAATGTGCCTAGCAACAGCAATCTAAGGAGTCACTAACAACAGGGGGAAGGCTGCAGAATCCAAGAGGATGGAACAAGATTCTGGTAACTAATCCAAATGCAAAAGGGCTTAAAATTTCCTACCCTACAACATATCAAAAGATTTTTGAAATGACGGTTACACATTTGTTAATTCATAGTTTTGATGCCTTCAGTGTGAATCTACAATTTTTATCGTCATGAAAATACAGAAGACTGAATGAGAAGGTGTGTGCAAACTTTTGATCTGTACAGCATATATATACATATACACAGCTGAATACAAAGTCATATATACATCCTTCACCTATGCTGTTTTTTTTAAAGTTTTTATATATTCATTGTTCCATATTTTTGGCACAATTACAATAAACTGAAATTGAGAACCAAGACAGCAGGCTACAGTGTGTCATGGGTGGTCCCGCGACCCATATCGCGGGTCGCGGGCTCACCCGTGCTGCCAAGCCCCCGCCAGCGCGCCGCCAGCGCGTCTCGCCTGGCCCGGCTCCCGGCTTGCTTCCTTCCGCGGTCCGCGCGCGTCCCCGACTGCTAGGGCGCGCGCGCGGCTCCTTCTCAAGATTTAAAGGGCCAGCGCGCCATTAATTGGCGCTGGCCATATTGCCAAATCTATGTAAGCCTGCCTCTTCCTGCAAGCCCTGCCGGATCTTTGTGCCTCACAGCCTGAGAGAAAGCTTTACTGCGATTAGTCTGCGTTCCTGAGTCTCCTGCGTTCCTGAGTCTCCTGCGTTCCTGTGTCTCCTGCGTTCCTGTGTCTCCTGCGTTCCTGTGTCCCTCCGTGTTCCTGTGTTTCCTGAGCTCCTCTGTGTTTCCGTATACCTGTGTTCCTCCGTGCTGCTGTTCCGTGTTCCCGTACCCCCTGCTTGGACCTCCTGTTGCTGACCTCGGATTGTACCCTGACGTTGCATCTCTGCCGCCTGCCTTGATCCTGAGCCTGGACTTTGACCACGAGATTGTTTGCCGTTCTTGTACCTCTACCTTGGCCGCCACTGCAGACAAGTCACGCCTGAGGAACGACCTGGTGGTACCACGCCGCAGCTTGTCTAACCCGCTTTGCGACGGGCTCTGGTGAAAACCGGGTACCACTTAGACTCCGGTCCCAGGTAGTGGCTGAGTCATCGTCTGCAGTGGTCCAGTGGATCCACAACCCGCAAGCCTGACAGTAAGATCCGGCCCTGGATCCCGCTGAGGTTCCGTCTCCCAGTCGGCCCGATCTTGCTACGATTGTGATGCATCAATCTCGGCAGATTGCCGCACAGCGTGAGCAGCTGGAGCAAGTCACCGCCATGCTGCAACAGTTGCTAACTACTCAGCATCAGCAACAGGTCCCTGAAGCTGTTCCTGCAACCCATGCTACTCCAGCCGTCCTTCCCGCTACCGAACCCAGGTTACGTCTTTCTATGCCTGGCAAGTATGACGGGGATCCCAAGTTATGCAGGGGTTTCATCACCCAGTGTTCTCTACACATAGAGCTCATGCCGTCCCAATTCGTCACGGAGCGTTCCAAGGTGGCATTTATCCTCAGTCTCCTCTCTGGGAAAGCCCTGGCCTGGGCTACTCCGCTTTGGGACAGAGACGACCCAGTCACTGCTACACTTCCGGCATTTCTGACAGAATTCCGGTCTGTTTTTGAAGAACCAGCACGGGCCTCCTCTGCTGAGACTGCATTGTTGAATCTGCATCAGGGCAATTCATCTGTTGGAGAGTACGCTGTGCAGTTCCGTACCCTGGCCTCAGAGCTCTCTTGGAACGACGCGGCCCTGTCCGCAGCTTTCAAAAAGGGGCTCTCCTCCCATGTTAAAGACGCTCTTGCCGCTCGTGATCTGCCGTCCACTCTGAGTGGTCTAATCTCTCTGGCCACCCGGATAGACGTGCGATTTAGAGAGCGTGCCGAAGAGTCTCTCCTCGAGCAGCCTCAAGCTCGTCCAAGACGTCTTCCTCCCCTGGCTCCGGTCTTCCAGAGGCCGCTCCAGTCACCGGTTGTACCGTCTGTTGAAGAGCCTATGGAGGTGGACAGAACCAGACTCTCTTCCCAGGAGCGCAACAGAAGACGACAGGGAGATCTCTGCCTCTATTGTGCCAGTCCTGAGCATTTCATCAGGATGTGTCCTGTCCGTCCCCAACGTTCGGGAAATGCCACCACCTAGGGTTCTTGGGAGAAGCGTCCCTAGGTGTGTGTGAAGCTTCTCCACGTTTGACCATTCCGGTGTTCCTCAGCGTTGGTACGAGCAGCCAGTTCCAAGTGTCTGCCTTCTTGGACTCTGGGTCCGCAGGAAATTTTGTGGATGCTGCACTGGTCTCGCAGCATCACATTCCAGTGGTCCGCCTCGACAAGCCTCTGGTCATCTCTTCGGTCAGTGGTCAGATCCTCTCTGATCCAGTCCGGTACCGCACGGAACCCCTGTGTCTGCAAGTTGGTGCCCTGCATATGGAGAGACTGTCTTTCCACGTACTACCCCGCTCCACTTCCTCCGTCCTATTGGGACTTCCGTGGCTGCAGAGACATGCACCTGTTCTTAACTGGCAGACTGGGGAGGTTCTTCGCTGGGGTTCTGGATGCCAGTCCCGTTGTCTCAGGGCTCTTCGTCCAGTTGCTACTATACCTTCCTCCTTGTCTCTCAAGTCTCTGAAGGGTCTTCCCGCTGCTTATCTGGACTATGCTGATGTCTTCTCTGAAAAGCAAGCGGAGACCTTGCCACCGCATCGTCCATACGATTGCCCTATTGAACTGCTGCCAGGAACTTCTCCGCCTCGAGGTCGAGTTTACCCGCTCTCCGTGCCTGAAACTGCGGCCATGTCGGCCTACATCAAGGAGAATCTACAGAAGGGGTTCATCCGCAAGTCCTCTTCTCCTGCCGGTGCCGGCTTCTTCTTTGTGGCCAAGAAAGATGGTTCTCTTCGTCCCTGCATTGACTATCGGGGGCTCAATAAGGTGACAATAAAGAACCGGTATCCTTTGCCGTTAATCACGGAACTCTTTGACCGCCTTCGTGGAGCTAAAATCTTCTCTAAATTGGACCTGAGAGGGGCCTATAATCTTATCCGCATCCGGGAGGGCGATGAATGGAAGACCGCCTTTAACACCCGAGATGGGCACTTTGAGTACCTGGTCATGCCCTTTGGACTGTGTAATGCGCCTGCAGTTTTTCAGGAATTCGTGAACGACATTTTCAGAGACCTGCTATACACCTGTGTCGTTGTTTACTTAGATGACATCTTGGTCTTCTCTCCTGATCTGGAGTCTCATCCAATGCATGTACGGCAAGTTCTTAGGCGCCTAAGAGCCAATCGCCTCTATGCTAAACTGGAGAAGTGCCAATTCCATCAGAAGAGCCTTCCATTTCTAGGATACATAATCTCCGATAAAGGCCTACAGATGGATCCAACCAAGTTGTCTGCGGTACTTCAGTGGCCTCGCCCAGTGGGACTTCGTGCCATACAGAGATTCCTTGGTTTCGCTAATTATTACCGGCAATTCATTCCTCACTTCTCTTCCCTCGTATCTCCCATTGTGGCTCTAACTAAAAAAGGTGCTGATCCCAGACACTGGTCTCCAGTTGCGGAGGAAGCATTCTCTAGACTGAAGTCTGCCTTCGCCTCTGCTCCTGTTCTGACGCGACCAGATTTAGAGAAACCCTTCCAACTTGAGGTTGACGCCTCCTCCGTGGGTGCTGGAGCTGTGCTCACTCAGAAAGGGCCCAAAGGCCGAACACTTACCTGTGGCTTCTTTTCCAGAACCTTCTCTGCGGCTGAGAGGAACTACTCCATAGGAGATCGGGAACTCCTGGCTATTAAACTCGCCTTGGAAGAGTGGCGCTATCTTCTGGAAGGAGCTCGTCACCCGGTCAGTGTATATTCTGACCACAAGAACCT
This sequence comes from Engystomops pustulosus, assembly GCF_040894005.1. Classification (NCBI taxonomy): domain Eukaryota; kingdom Metazoa; phylum Chordata; class Amphibia; order Anura; family Leptodactylidae; genus Engystomops; species Engystomops pustulosus. The sequence goes on along the minus strand of NC_092412.1, from coordinate 9,892,469 downwards.
CCTGTACCTCCAGAATGCTCAACGTCTCAATCCAAGACAAACCCGCTGGTCCCTTTTCTTTTCACGTTTTAATTTTTTGATCCATTTTCGTCCAGCTGAGAAGAACATCAAGGCAGATGCCCTCTCACGTGCCTCTGATGTTATTGGGGAAGAACCGGCTCCTCGGCATATCATCCCTCCGGAACGGCTGGTTGTGGCCGCTCCAGTAGACCTTCGGCAGCTCCCTCCTGGCAAGACGTATGTCCGACTTGCTCTTCGGAAGAAGATCTTGACTTGGGGACATTGTTCTCGTGTGGCCGGGCATCCTGGGGTGCAGCGCTCCTTAGCCCTCATTTCTCGTTACTATTGGTGGCCGAGTCTGGTCCAAGACGTACGGGATTTTGTGGCTTCCTGCATCTCTTGTGCTCGTAATAAACCATCACGCCTCAAACCTGCCGGTCTCCTGATGCCGTTGCCGATACCCAGTTGCCCATGGTCTCACGTGGCCATGGACTTTGTCACGGACCTTCCCTGTTCCTCTGGGAATACTGTAATCTGGGTGGTAACTGATCGGTTCTCCAAAATGTCTCATTTTGTTCCGCTGCCAGGTCTTCCGTCTGCTCCTCGCCTTGCCAGTCTGTTCTTCACTCACATCTTCCGGCTTCATGGTCTTCCCCGGCACATAGTATCTGACCGTGGTGTTCAGTTTGTTTCCCGGTTCTGGCGTTCTCTGTGCAGTCAACTCCAGGTGAAATTGGACTTTTCCTCAGCGTATCACCCTCAGTCGAATGGACAAGTCGAGAGGGTTAATCAGACCTTAGGTTGTTATCTCCGTCATTTTGTCTCTGCCAGACAGGATGACTGGTCCACTCTGCTCCCATGGGCTGAGTTCTCCTTCAACTCCCTGAACTCTGAGTCTGCCGGTGCCACTCCTTTCTTCATTGTCTATGGGAGACATCCACGACCACCTCTTCCTCTCTCCGTGTCTGCTGACGTTCCTGCTGTGGAAGAGTTGGTAGAAGACCTCAAAACTATCTGGGAACAGACTCGTCAGTCTTTACTTCGGGCATCCGCCCGTTCAAAAACTCAAGCGGACAAGAAACGCAGGCCTCCTCCCATATTCTCTCCAGGTGACAAGGTGTGGCTGTCATCCAAGTATGTCCGTTTGAAGATTCCCAGTTACAAGCTGGGTCCACGTTTTTTGGGACCGTTCGAAGTGTTACAGCGCATTAATCCAGTGGCGTATAAACTCCGCCTTCCTCCTACTATGCGCATCCCAAATTCTTTCCACGTATCTCTGCTGAAACCTGTCATTCTGAATCGCTTCTCCCGACACGTTCCTCCCCCCACTCCAGTGGCGGACTCTACCAACACCTACGAGGTAAAGGAGATCCTGGACATGAAGATGGTAAGGGGGAAGCGGTTCTTCTTGGTTGACTGGACGGGATTTGGGCCAGAAGAGAGGTCGTGGGAGCCTGAGGACAATATATTGGATCGTGATCTCCTGCAGAAATTTCTCCAGCCCAGAAGGAGGGGGAGGCCGAAGGGGGGGGGGGTACTGTCACGGGTGGTCCCGCGACCCATATCGCGGGTCGCGGGCTCACCCGTGCTGCCCAGCCCCCGCCAGCGCGCCGCCAGCGCGTCTCACCTGGCCCGGCTCCCGGCTTGCTTCCTTCCGCGGTCCGCGCGCGTCCCCGACTGCTAGGGCGCGCGCGCGGCTCCTTCTCAAGATTTAAAGGGCCAGCGCGCCATTAATTGGCGCTGGCCATATTGCCAAATCTATGTAAGCCTGCCTCTTCCTGCAAGCCCTGCCGGATCTTTGTGCCTCACAGCCTGAGAGAAAGCTTTACTGCGATTAGTCTGCGTTCCTGAGTCTCCTGCGTTCCTGAGTCTCCTGCGTTCCTGTGTCCCTCCGTGTTCCTGTGTTTCCTGAGCTCCTCTGTGTTTCCGTATACCTGTGTTCCTCCGTGCTGCTGTTCCGTGTTCCCGTACCCCCTGCTTGGACCTCCTGTTGCTGACCTCGGATTGTACCCTGACGTTGCATCTCTGCCGCCTGCCTTGATCCTGAGCCTGGACTTTGACCACGAGATTGTTTGCCGTTCTTGTACCTCTACCTTGGCCGCCACTGCAGACAAGTCACGCCTGAGGAACGACCTGGTGGTACCACGCCGCAGCTTGTCTAACCCGCTTTGCGGCGGGCTCTGGTGAAAACCGGGTACCACTTAGACTCCGGTCCCAGGTAGTGGCTGAGTCATCGTCTGCAGTGGTCCAGTGGATCCACAACCCGCAAGCCTGACACAGTGTATTCTTCTCCACCGTACAGAATTATCAAGCGTAATTATATTTGCGACAGCCAGCCATTATCAGCATGGATACACATGGTATACAGATTATACATCAAAAAAGAAACAGAGCATTGTAGACAGCCCACTTGTTGTAACGCAAAATAACTAAACAATCAGACAATCACACACTCATACCATACCCAAACTCCTTAGTTGTAGAGACAAATGGAAACCAGGGGACTTATAAAGCGGCATGGGGATTCACACACCATCTGGACCAGAGGAGTTCAAATTTCTGGGGGCATTTTCTGTTGACATGTAGCGAGTGTTAGTGAGGAATGACACTATTAATAAGAAGTATCCAGTGTTTTACTGGGGAGGGGGAGGGTCCTAATTCTTCCACGACATCATGACCACTTTCCGGGCATAATATAGGGTAACCTAAAGAAGATTTTATCGTAGTGGCCATTAATTACTTCATTCATAACACCAAGGAGACATACCGTAAGTGCGGGATCTCAAAATGTCAATTTAGAAACTCCAGGATTTCAGACCAAAATGTATTAATCTTAGGCAGGTCCAGACACAATAGGGATTTACTTACCCGGTCCATTCGCGATCCAGCAGCGCGTTCTCTGCGGTGGATTCGGGTCTGGCCAGAATTCACTAAGGTAGTTCCTCCGACGACCACCAGGTGGCGCTGCTGCGCTGAAGTCCGCTGAGGCCCGCCCAAATGCACTCAAGTTCACCGGCCTATTCCTGGTGAAGGTAAGTGCAAGTCTCGCAACACTTTTTTTTTTTTAAATGCGGCGGTTTTTCCGAATCCGTAGGGTTTTCGTTCGGCCACGTCCCCCGATTTCCGTCGCATGCATGCCAGCGCCGATGTGCCAAAATACCGTGGCAATACAGGGAAAATCAGCGCAAATCGGAAATATTCGGGTAACACGCGAATCAAGCCCTTAGTAAATGACCCCCAATGTAAGAAGGATCCAATGGCAGTGTGACAGCGGAAACACAAATGGTTGGGAATTACCCCTCATGCAAAACAGTTTGTTGTAGAAATTTAGACTGGATTAGGAAGTCCCTTGCACTCACCACAGAAGTAGAAGTAGAAGTAGGAAAGTTCAACCTACCGCCAGTCATCATCCAACAGGTCAGGAACGTCGCCTCTCAAGAGCTTTATTAAAAGGTCTAGTCCTTTGTTCTTGCAAAAGAGCATAAACCTGAGTGAGTGGTCTATGGAGATCCGGGGTGCTCATCAGAGTTTCCAGTTTTGAGAAATCAATTGTCAGACGGGAGGAACCAAATTGGGCCGTGAAAGCATGGCGTAATTGTGTATAGTGGAAGCTGGCAGTAGTGGGTACAGCATGTCTTTCTCATATCTCAAGCAGTTCTGCGCTTGTAGACAGGAGTTGGCCGAGGAACTTTAGACCTGCCACCCCCCACATTGTCCATCTGAGAGGGAGAGAAAGTGAGGAAGTCATGGATTGATCCACAGTGGATTCCTAGGCGAGAGAGGAGGGGAGTATTTGCATCCTGTGCCAGCACACCGCCACCGTACACATAGCGATTGGCACATCCCATGGAGGTTTGTATTGGTAAAGCATCCCTTACCTACACTGTACAGAGATGTATATAGCTACATACATAGCCATATCAGGGCCGGATCATGGAAGGGGCTCCTGGGCAAGTGCCCCTGGGCAACCACCACTTTGCCTCCAAAGGGGGTCCCAACAATGGTGGTTTACAGTGTGGGTGTTGGTCCCACAGAGGGTCAACCAAGAAGGCCTCCGGCACATCCTCCCTGGTTGCTCTGCTACCAGAAGAAATAGTACTTGCATCATTCAGATGCAGGTACTATTGCTGACAGCCCCACGCAGGACCCCCTGTGTGGCGCCTGTGGCACAGGAAGTGGCACAGCTACATACATAGTCATATATACAACCCACACCTATACTGTATACAGAGACATATATATATACAGCTACATACATAGTCATATATACACCCCACACTTATACTGTATACAGAGACATATATACAGCTACATACATAGTCATATATACACCCCACACCTATACTGTATACAGAGACATATATATACAGCTACATACATAGTCATATATACCTCCCACACCTATACTGTATACAGAGACACATATATATATATATACAGCTACATACATAGTCATATATACACCCCACACCTATACTGTATACAGACATATATATACAACTACATACATAGTCATATATACACCCCACACCTATACTGTATACAGAGACATATATATATATACAGCTACATACATAGTCATATATACACCCCACACCTATACTGTATACAGAGACATATATATACAGCTACATACATAGTCATATATACACCCCACACCTATACTGTATACAGAGACATACACTCACCGGCCACTTTATTAGGTACACCTGTCCAACTGCTTGTTAACACTTAATTTCTAATCAGCCAATCACATGGCGGCAACTCAGTGCATTCAGGCATGTAGACATGGTCAAGACAATCTCCTGCAGTTCAAACCGAGCATCAGTAAGGGGAAGAAAGGTGATTTGATGCCTTTGAACGTGGCATGGTTTTCACGCACAACCATCTCTAGGGTTTACAGAGAATGGTCCAAAAAAGAAAAAACATCCAGTGAGCGGCAGTTCTGTGGGCGGAAATGACTTGTTGATGCCAGAGGTCAGAGGAGAATGGGCAGACTGGTTCGAGCTGATAGAAAGGCAACAGTGACTCAAATCGCCACCCGTTACAACCAAGGTAGGTAGAAGAGCATCTCTGAACGCACTGTACGTCCAACTTTGAGGCAGATGGGCTACAGCAGCAGAAGACCACACCGGGTGCCACTCCTTTCAGCTAAGAACAGGAAACTGAGGCTACAATTTGCACAAGCTCATCGAAATTGGACAGTAGAAGATTGGAAAAACGTTGCCTGGTCTGATGAGTCTCGATTTCTGCTGCGGCATTCGGATGGTAGGGTAAGAATTTGGCGTCAACAACATGAAAGCATGGATCCATCCTGCCTTGTATCAGCGGCTCAGGCTGGTGGTGGTGGTGTCATGGTGTCTTTGGGCCCCTTGGTACCAACGCCACAGCCTACCTGAGTATTGTTGCTGACCATGTCCATCCCTTTATGACCACAATGTACCCAACATCTGATGGATGTCCCTGCGCCATGTCATAAAGCTGGAATCATCTCAGACTGGTTTCTTGAACATGACAATGAGGTCACTGGACACAAATGGCCTCCACAGTCACCAGATCTCAATCCAATAGAGCATCTTTGGGATGTGGTGGAACGGGAGATTCGCATCATGGATGTGCAGCCGACAAATCTGCGGCAACTGTGTGATGCCATCATGTCACTATGGAGCAAAATCTCTGAGGAGCTTCCAGCACCTTGTTGTATCTGTGCCACGAAGGATTGAGGCAGTTCTGAAGGCAAAAGGGGGTCCAACCCGTTACTAGCATGGTGGACCTAATAAAGTGGCCGGTGAGTGTATATATATATATACAGCTACATACATTAGTCATATATACACCCCACACCTATACTGTATACAGGGATATATATATATACACGTCTCTCCCTTATCCCGGGTGCAGGTAGAACATGTGGTGGTTACAGACGCTTCTACATGTAAGAGAAATAGTGAATAATAAGAGGAGATGAGAGAAGCGGAAGTTGTAATAAACCGGAAGCTGCGGGAGACGTTACCTCTCTAGGAATACACTGCTGCTGCTGCGTCCAACCGCAATTTCCTCTAGGGGCGGAGATATACAGGGCGGAGCTACATGGGGGAGGGCGGAAGATATACAGGGCGTGGCTACACGGGGGTTGAGATATACAGGACGGAGTTACACGGGGCGGGCGGGGGATATGCAGGGCGGGGCTACACGGGGGCGGGGATATACAGTGGAGAGTTACACCATGATCGGCGCAGGGCAGGAGAAGGGGCGGGGCTTAATAAACATATTTGTAAGGGAGATTCCCCTGATAGGTAGTCCGAGCACTGCCCCTCCTATACATGCTGCATAAGCTCCGCCCATAACACAAAGGTCACATGACCTCCAGGTAACAAGTGACCAGCGACATCACATAGACGTATGGTAAGTACATTGTGAAGTCTTTCAGCTGAGCAGGAGGCCCCGCCCTTTCAGTGACATCACACAGGGTCACATGACTAGTGGATAGTGAGCAGGAGGCCCCGCCCCTCAGTGACGTCGCGCCCCGCTCACGTGTGCTGTGACAGTGATGCTGAGGTAGAGGCTGCCGGGGTGTAGGACACAGATGACAAGTAATGCAGGAATGTTACATACCTGAGGGGCGGGGTCTGAGTGTGACGTCACTGTGTAAGTGTCTATGTGTATGTTCTCAGTGTGCGGCTACGTTCTTACTCAGCGTTTGACTGACTGCAGGCGCCTTAGTCTGAACACGTACGTAACTGGGCCAGGCCCCTCCTGCCCCTACAGTCTCCAGACCAGTTCCCTGCGCTGCCCTGAGGAGACCCAACCAGGGGGAAGCATCGTACAGCGCTGTGTACAGCCGGGGGTCTGCTCCTCCTGGAATACATGGGCTGCATCATGTCATTAGGCTTCCTGGAGGTCAGGCTTCATGTCCAGGGAACTGCCATACCAGGAGCTACAAGAGGCGTGGCTTTCCTCATCCCATCCTGGAAAACTATGAAGGGTGTATGAAGAGGTGTCACAGGCTGCATATCGCAGCAAAGACTCATCGCTAACACGCGCGGTCGGTGCTCCCTACAACTGATATAAAATATGATAAACAGTAAAAATCACAGACACATCAGGTATCGCCGCGTCCCAAAATGCCCGATCTATCAAAATATAAAAACGGTTACAGGCGGCGGTGACCTCCGAGACGGGCAATGGCGCCCAAATGTCAGAAACGCGACTTTTACACCTTTTTACATGACATAAAAAATGTAATAAAAAATTATCAAAATGTCGCACAGTCCTAAAAATGGTAGCAGTGGAAACGTCGGCTCATTTCGCAAAAAATGACCCCTCCCCCAGCTCTGTAGCCCAAAGTATGAAAAAGTTATTAGCGTCAGAAGATGGCAAAAAAAATTTTTTCTTTTTTGTACACATTCGTTTAATTTTTGAAAATGTATTAAGACGCAATAAAACCTATAAATTTGGTATCACCGCGATCGCACCGAACCAAAGAATAAAGCTGACGTGTTATTTGGAGCGCAGAGTGAAAGTCGTAAAAACCGAGCCCACAAGAACGTGACAAACACACTTTTTTTTTTCAATTTTTCCACATTTGGAATTTTTTTCCGGCTTCCCAGTACACGGCAGGGAATAATAAATAACATCACAGGAAAGTAAAGTTTGTTACGCACAAAATAAGCCTCACACAGCTCTGTACACGTAAAAATGAAAAAGTTATGGATTTTTGAAGATGGAGAGCGGGAAATGAGCAAAAATACCCTGCGTCCTTAAGGGTTTAAGGACACCCCGACTTACAGAGGAGCCCTAGTTAAAGACGGGCCCCTCTGCCCACTGTGACCTGTGGTGAAGTCTCTGGATGTTACTATAGTCCCAGACTGCAATGATCAGCTGTAAGGTGTCTGTAATGAAGCTTTATTGATAATCCTTGGTTCCATTACAGCAAAAACTTTTGAAACTCCAATTGTCACTGGGGATCTACAATTATAAAATATCTAGTTCCGACTTACATACAAATTCAACATAAGAACAAATCTATGGAACCTATCTTGTACATAACCTGGGCTGGCCCGTACCCGAGTAAAAGCCAAAGCACCTAAATTTACCGCAAAACAACTGGGAAAACTTATTGGGCCACATTTACTAAGGGTCGGGCGCTAGTTCTCGGTCGGAATTTGCACTTTCTTTTCAGTGTAAACTGCTTGTACAGATATTTAAGAAGTGTCTGCGCCACAAATTTCTGCACTGTAGGGGGCGATGCTCTGTCGGATCGTGAACGACATTTATGAACTCCGACAGAATTTTGTTGCATGTTAAAGGGGCATCATAAAAAGTGGTGCCCTGTCCAGAACGTGCGTCAGAAATCCTGAATCTGGCGCCCTCTGCGCTATACGCAGGCAAACTGCATATAGTGCAGTTTGACTGTTAGTGTGATCTAAATGTTGTGTAATCTGCCTAGAGACAATTTGTCCTTGGTGCTGTTTTCCTTCTCTGCAGATAACATGTCCAGCAGCGGCCTCCCCTCACTAATAACATGTCCAGCAGCGCCCTCCCCTCACTAATTATATGTTGAGCAGCAGCTTCCCCTCAATAATAACATGTCCAGCAGCGGCCTCCCCTCAATAATAACATGTCCAGCAGCGGTCTCCCCTCACTAATAACATGTCCAGCATCGGCCTCCCCTCACTAATAACATGTCCAGCAGTGGCCTCCCCTCACTAATAACATGTCCCAGCAGCGGCCTCCTCTCACTGATAACATGTCCAGCAATGGCCTCCCTTCATTAATAACATGTCCAGCAGCGGCCTCCCCCAAACTAATAACATGTCCAGCAGCGGCCTCCCCCTCACTAATAACATGTCCAGCAGTGGTCTCCCCTCAGTAATGACATGTCCAGTATGGTCCCTTTAAAAGTAATAAAGTTATATACTTGCCCTGCTGCAGCTCCAGAGTATGGCTTTTTCAGCAGAAAATTTTTACAAAAAATCTCATCTCCCCGTGGGGGGGGGGGGGGGGGGGCGTCTTTCTATAATTCATCTCAGGCAGCAGAGAGGCTGAGTTGGTCTTTTTCTCTTGGGCTGTGCTGGGGTGGCACCTTCACAGTCTGTGGCACAGAGGCCACTCCACCAAATACTGGAGCGCCTGGATGTTATAAACTGGTGGGTATAACCATAAGTCACCCTTGTCACAATAGGTTGTAAAGATCTTGGTAAGCAGAGGCCATTGTCCACAGATCAGAATGGCACCTTCTTCTTGCTGCATCTTCTCTTCTTCTTGCAACGCTTGTCTCTGCAGGACCTGTGTAAAACGCAGACCGCCGGCTGCGCAATCTCGGCTCCGCAGTGACTGCGCATGCGCAGAACTCCAGCTTCGCGGACGAGTGCGTGCAGCTCCTCGTAGCTGCGTCCTGAAGATATGTGGGTAAGAGGATCAAAGGGGCTACTGGGGCGTGGAGTAGCCGCGCCGTGTAGCCTCATCTCCGGTTACTCCACGCCCCAGTAGCCTCTTGGGGCATATTACCCTGATTAAAGATTAGAAAGATAGAGGGGAGTAAAGGATTAACTGTAAAAAGGGATATCCTTACATATATATTAAATGCACCTACCACCAGATCTACCTTAAAAGGTTTCCTTTAAGAAACTTGTCTTTGTGGGAATATCCCTTTAATAACATTTACTATCACAATTCCTGGAACCATCCACAAAGAGTACAAGGTCAGTGTTCAAAATCTTTGACGTGAGAAAATCCAATTGTCTCTTGGGACATAGGGACAAAGGAGCTGCTTCCTATGTGGCGCGCACGCTAGCTCTGTGAGATTGGCGCTGGTCGGCCTGTTAAATAGCTGACTTGTTAAATTGCCGGCCTCTTCTTGTGACCCCTGCCAGTCCTTTGTGCCTCATAGTCCTAGAGAAAGCGTTTATTGTAACTCTGACCTCTGGTACCATTCCGGACCTCGATTCCTTGCCGCCTTTCTTTTACCGTCTGCTACGTCCCCCACTCGATTCTGTGCCACCTGTCCTAACCTGCATGAGCCCGACTCTTTTAATGCCTGCCGATTCTGTACCTTGCCTTGGTCGCCGCCACCACGAGGAAAGTCGTGCCTGTGGATCCGGCCATGGAGACTCCAAGGTTCCGCTACCCTAACCTGCTGTCCTCACCACCATCGTGTCTCAGCAGACAACTGTGCAGGCAGCAGATCAACCAGATCATCACCATTATACAACAGCTATTGGCTGCCCAGCAGCAGTGTCCGGTTCCTGCAGCACCTTCCACCTTCCATTCATCACCCACAGTTCACTGCACATTGAATTGGTGCCTGCACAATTCATCACAGAACGGTCGAAGGTGGCATTCATGATCAGTCTTCTCTCCGGGAAAGCCCTGGCATCGGCTACCCCACTCTGGGACAGGAACAACCCAGGCCTAGCTAATCTCACCGTATTTCTCACTGAATTCTGGTCTGTCTTCTAGGGACCATATTTGAGGGAGCAACCCAGGTGTCATCTGCTGAAACTGCCCTGCTGAACTTGTGCCAATGGGGCTTTAAGAAATGTTTGGCCTGTCGTATTAAAGATGCTCTGTCGGCATGGGACCTGCCTTCTTCGCTGACTGACCTCATCACCCTGGCCACTCGGATCAACATCTGGTTCTCAGAGCATCTGGAAGAGCAGCGTCTTGAACAAGTACAGTTCAGGACCTGTCGACTGCCCCACCTGGCTCCAGTCTTCCAAAGACCACCACAGCCATCCACATTGTCTGCTGCAGAGGAGGCCATGCAGGTGGATACAGCTCGTCTGACATCCCAAGAGCGCTCCAGAAGACGACAGGAGAATCTATTTCTCTACTGTGCTAGCCCAGAGGACTTTCTCGGGATTTGTCCACAGCCTCCAAGAAAAGCACACACCTAGGGTTTCTGGGAAAACAAAGCTTCTCCATGCTTGAATATTCCTGTTCTATTTTTCTCTGGAACAAGAAGCCTGTTTTGTGCTTTTACCTTCCTGGATTCCAGTTCTGCAGGGAACTTCGTGGATACTGCCCTGGTCTCCCAGAATCATCTTCATGTGGTCCGACTTGATAAGCCGTTGGTCATCTCATCCGTCAGTGGGCAGTTCCTCTGTGATCCAGTCCTGTACTGCAGCAAGCCCTCGTGCCTACAAGTTGGGATGTTGCCCAAGGAAAGGCTGTTGATCTATGTGCTACCTCAGATAACCTCCTCTGTTCTACTGGACCTTTCATGGCTGCAACGTCATGCTCCTGTGCTCAACTGGCAGACTGGTGAAGTTCTTTGTTGGGGACCAGAAAGCCCATCACGCTGTCTGATGGCACTTCATCCTGTGTCCACCATGTCTTCTCCGGTGTCCTCCAAGCCTCTGGCGGGTCTCTTCGCTGCATATATGGACTTTGTCAATGTCTTCTTGGAGAGGCAAGTGGAGACTCTGCCACTGCACCGTCCCTACAATTACCCTATAGACCTGTTGCCGGGTACATCTCCTCCTCTGGAATGGATGTACCCACATTCTGTGCCTGAAACCGCAGCTATGTCAGCCTATGTGAAGGAGAATCTGCAGAAGGGGTTTATATGCGAGTCCTCTTCTCCTGCCGGGGCTGGGTTTTTCTTTGTGGCCAAGAAGGATGGCTCACTCCGTCCATGCATTGACAATTGCGGTCTTGACAAAATTATGGTGAAGAAACCGATACCCGCTAACTCTGATCACGGAACTCTTCGACTGCTTATATGGAGCCAAGGTCTTCACCAAGTTACTAAGTGGGCTGTATAATCTCATCCTCATTCGTGAAGGCGATGAATGGAAGACCGCCTTCAAGCCATGATGGAGGCTTCAAATATCTCGTCATGCTGTTTGGACTCTGCAATGCACCAGCCATATTCCAGGAATTCGTCAACAACATTTTCAGAGACTTGTTATATACTTGTGTCATGTTCTAAATGGACGATATCCTCAACTACTATGGAGAGTCAGCTCACCTGTGAATCTTGGCTTAATTGGCTTAGAGGTTTGCAACGAAGAACCTGGGTTTTAGGCTTGCAAATAGGAAAACAAATAGAAGTGCACTCCGTCTCCCACAATGGGTAAAAATACAAATCTTCCAGCGTTATTATATAATTTAAAAAACGTACATCATACAGGCAGAAACTGAAAATGAGGAAACATGTGCAAGACCACTGCTAGTCTACGCGTTTCGATAGAAATATGGCTTGGTGTGTATCACACCTAGCTGATCTTTAAAAGGCCTGCCTCTAGGACCACATGGGAGTCATGACCAATAGCACTCCTACGTATTCCTGTGGATCAACTTCTGTGAGTCTGCTAACAACACTATATTAACTGAGTACTAAAACTTTGTTTCTCTGAAAATACCATTTTAAACATTGCTAGAATAAATATATGATGTTGCAGATCAATAGCACAGAACTATGCACATGTATACAACTCATTAATAGAAACAAAGAACATCATGCTTTTTTTTTTTTTTAAGCCGTGGGGGATTCAAGTTTTTAAAGTAAAATCCAAAGGGTTTCTCGATTGAGAAGTTTTCTTTTATGGTCTCCTCCTCGATTGGGTTTTAACACTTTTTCAGTAGCACATATTGAAAGGGAACCAGTGTCATTTTTGTGTATATCGCGGAAGTGTTTGGATATTGCAGAGATGTTGACTACATTCTTATTGGTATTGTCTGACAAGTGACGTCTAATTCTTACTTCCAAGGAATTGATTGTACATCCTGTAGATTGAACTCTGAACTAAATAAACTACAGTTTATATATTGCAGTTTATATATTGTTTAATTTTAAAAGATTCATCTGTTGCAAAGGAAAGAAAACTTTTTGTAGGGGGAAACATATTTACAACATTTACATGTCATGCCCACATTTGAAAGAGCCAATAGTACTCAACCAAGTATTTTTTCAGGATTCACTACTACTGTATTGGCTAGGAGACAACTGAGTTCTAAGACTTGGAGCTTTTTTTTGCAACATGCTGGGGCTTATTTACTAAGGGTCTTTTGGCCGCGATTTGTGTCACATCGGGGTGCGGGCCATGCAGGATTTAACAATTCAATTTGTGTCGCAAGCCATGCACTTACATACACCGAGAGGAAGATGGTGAACTCCTGCGGACCTGATCAGGGAAGCGACACATGCAGGAAATCGGGCGCACGATCTTCATGAGACGCGGAAGATGTGCATTCCGGCGGACATTCCGGATCGGGGATCGTGCAAGGGACCGGGTAAGTATTTCTTCACTTAAAATTTTTGACAGTGTATTGGCCATTTTAGGATGGATAAATGTTTCCTTATTACACCTACTATCTGATGGTATTCAGAATTGTATGTAGTGGATATCCTAGTGTTCTCTGCAGACCTCGAGTCCCATCAGGCTCAAGTACGTCTAGTACTCCAGCATGTAAGTGCCAATCGCCTATACGCCAAGCTCGAGTAGTGCCTATTCCATCAAAAGAGTCTTCTATTCCTCGGGTATATCATCTCTGACAAAGGACTACAGATGGATCCCACAAAATTGTCTGCGGTCCTTCACTGGCCTCGCTCAGTGGGACTTTGTGCCATCCATTCTTTCTTGGGCTTCGCTAATTACTACAAGCAGTTTATGCCACATTTTTCCTTCCTTGTGTCTCCCATTTGGCTCTGACCAAGAAAGACGCCAATCCTAAGATGTGGCCTCCAGCGGCTGAAGAAGCTTTCTCCAAGCTGAAGTCTGCTTCTGCTCCTGTACTCACACGGCCTTATATGTAGAAACCAATGCTGCTTGAAGTTGACGCCTCCTCGGTGGGAGCTGGAGCCATTCTAATCCAGAAGGGGCCCAAGGGCTGAACCCTAACTATCAGTTTCTATTATAAAACTTAGGTGATCGGGAGATTCTGGCCATAAAGCTTGCATTTGAAGATTGGCATTATCTTCTGGAAGGAGCTCATCATCCGTTCTGTATCTATACGGATCACAAAAACCGCTCAACACCTCAATCCACGACAGGCTTGTTGGTCTCTCTTCTTCTCTCGCTTCAACTTCCAGATCCATTTCCACCCAGCAGAGAAGAATATCAAAGCCGATGCCCTCTCTTGTGCCTCTGATGTTATTGGGGACGAACCGGCTACTCAACATATCGTTCCTCCTGGCAGGCTTGTTACTGCTCCTGTGGATCTTCAGCAAATTCCTCCTGGCAAATTCCATCGGAAGAGGATATTATCTTGGTGAAATTGTTCTTATGTTGCCGGGCACCCTGGGGTGCAGAGATATGTCACTCTCATTTATACTGGTGGGCAGGTCTGGTCAAGGATGTATGAGACTTTGTGAGCCTCCTGTGCCCGAAATATGTCATTATGTCTCAAGCCAGCAGGTCTACTGACTATACCCAGCTGCCTGTGGACTCAAGTGGCCATGGAGATTATTACGGATCTTCCACTTTCTTCCGATAATATCATCATCTGGGTGGTCACAGACCGTTTCTCTTAAATCCTCGTTCCTATGCCTAGTCCGCCATCATGGACTTCCTAAGAACATTATCTCGGACCGAGGGTCCAGTTTGTTTTCAGGTTCTGGCGTTTCTTGTGCAGCCAACTTTAAGTAAAGCTGGACTTTTCCTCTGCCTATTATCCACAGTCAAACAGGCAGGTGGAGAGAGTCAATCAGACTCTGGGCTGAATCTACGGCACTTTGTTTCCGCTCAACAGGACGACCGGTCCACCATGTTACTTCGGCGAAATTCTCCTATAATTTCCTGGACTCTGAGTATGCCGGTGCTGCTCCCTTCTTTATTGTCTATGGACAACATCCATCCCTACCTCTTCCTCTTTCCGTGCCATCTCATCTTCCTGCTGTGCAAGACCTCAAGTCCATCTAGTTGCAAACTCGGCAGTGTCTACTGGCCAACAAGAAATGCAGGTCTCCTCCAGATTTTTTTTTTGGGTGATAAAGTGTGGCTGTCCTCCAGATATGTCTGGCTGAAGATTCCCAGCTACAAACTCGGTCCTCCTTTCCTGGGTCCATTTGAGGTGCTGAAGTGCATTAACCCCGTTCGTCTTTCTCCCACCATGCGCATCTCAAACTCCTTCCACGTCTCCCTTCTGAAGCCTGTCATCCTGAATCGCTTCTACGGCACGTAGCTCATCCATCTTTTGAGGCTGATTCCACCGATGTCTTTGAAGTTAAGGAGATTCTGGACATGAAGACGGTGAAAGACGGTTTTTCTTATTGACTGGAGGAGATTTTGTCCAGAGTTGAAATCTTGGGAGCCTCAGGTTCTCTTATGGCAAAGCACACATCCCTGTTCTTCATCTAATGGATATGCTACCTGGATTGGTTTCTGGACCAATACAATCCCAATACGGCCGTGCTTATATCTAACAAGAGGCTGGTGGAGTACTACTGACTGCCTGAGCTCCATTTCAGTGAGGCGAGGGAAAAGGGTCTCTCAGTTGTTGAGGATTGTGGGCAAGTGTGGTACCAGAAGTCATATGAACCCATGTATCTATGAAGTGTCTGTGAAAACTAATTGAGCTAATTGATCTTGCATACTCCTAGGGAGTGTGGTACCTCCAGTATTATTCTGAAATCATCAAGAGGAGAACAAGAATGATGGCATTCGTTAGATTTAAGAAGAAAGTTTCAATGCAACACAAATTGGGGGGCGTGCTGTCAGATTCGGACTGATCGTGAGATTTAACCTTCAAATTGTGTCGCAAGACAATGCACTTACAAGCACCAGGAAGAAGGTGAACTCTGTCTGACCTGAGCAGGGAAGCAACACATTCAGGATATCGGGTGCACAATCTTAGTGAATTGCATGAGTGCATTATCGTCAGATAAATAAATGTGCCCCATTGTGTTCTGTTTGCTCCTTGCAGGTTAAAGGTCTGCTGTAAAGATCTGTGTGAGTGTAACTGTTATCTCTACTTCTGGCTCTAGTTTTGTGACTATTCCTTTATGGCTGCAATTTAGTGCCTTGTATGCTATCTCCATTGTGACCTGGATCTCTGTTCATTCTTTTGTGTTAATTGACTGTTTCGTGTCCACACTTTGGCATAGGGAGGGACCATCTTCGTGGTTGTCCTGTATTGCTTAGGATATGCAGAGGCAGGGCGTATGGAGAGGGTGGAGCTTACGACTCACTGTCCTGTCTTGTCTGTGCTCTATTAATCCGACTCCCCCCATTATAGGCAAGCGGCACAATATGCACATGATTCTGTTTGTCATAAGCGAGTCCCCTTTTTTTAAAAACCATCTGGTAAAAATCATTATGAAAACAGAGTTACAGTAAAACATTCACATTTATTGGTGCACACAGAGCTCTGGTTACGCCGCCTTCTGACGGGCATCTCAGAGGAATATTTATACTTCCAGGCAGATGTCCCACCAATCATTATAGTACATTTTATCTGTTTATTGTGAGTTCAGGTCACTTTTATTCACAAGGACTTTTTCATGGTGTGGCTGCTGATTTTGGAGAAAAAAAAACACTGAGATGACGAGGGAGACTAAGTGACAATTCCGAGATGGGAGCCAGCAGCGAGAGGAAGCCACTAAGCTCTGACCCTTGCAGGACTTTCTAGCAAGGATGATTAAGGAACGAGATGCTGACAATAAAAATTACCATGTAAAAGGTGAAATTCCTTAAGAAACCGTTTATCATGTGATCATTTCTACATACAGGCCCACATTTACTAGGATCGTGAGTCAGTTTTCTGTTGGACATTGCATGTTCTTTCAAGTACAAACTGCATGCACGTGTACTTAAGAAGTGTCCACGCCCCTTATGTGACGCAACTGCACTATTCTTCATGCAACACAAATTTCTGCAATGTGCGCCACATTTGAGAGTAAGTCACACGACCCATGTTAAAGGTGCATCAAAAAAAAAAGTGTTGCACTCTGTCGGAGCTGTGCAGGGGCACCAGCTTCGTCACAATTCTGGCATCATAAATCTGGCGCCCGATGCACACTACACAGGCAACCTGCATATAGTGCACTTTGAGGCACATTTAATAAAAATAATGCACAGTATAAATTGTCCAATTATCCAGAACAAGTCTGAACAATGTTTCTATAATCTGATTGCCCACCCACATATCAAAGCTTTTAACTAATATATGTCACAGAAATCGGTAGAAGCCATCCAAAGGAAGGAAATCCAATAAAAGAAATCTAATCTCGTCACATGTCTTTAACTATGAACATTAACATGGCATCTCCCCTGTGTGAATTCTCTGGTGCTTAACAAGAGCTGATTTTCTAATAAAACTTTCCCCACATTCAGTACATGAGAACGGCTTCTCCCCTGTGTGAATTCTCTGATGTTTAATAAGCTCTGTTCTTTGAGTAAAACCTTTTCCACATTCAATACATGAGAACGGCCTCTCCCCTGTGTGAATTTTATAGTGTTGAATAAGATTTGGTTTTTGAGAAAAACATTTCCCACATTCAGCACATGAAAATGGCTTCTCCCCTGTGTGACTTCTCTGGTGTTGAACAAGACTTAATTTTCTAATAAAACTTTTACCACATTCAGCACATGAAAACGGTTTCGCCCCTGTGTGAAATATCTGGTGTTGAAGAAAATGTGATTTTTGAGAAAAACATTTTCCACATTCTGTACATAAAAATGGCTTTTCCCCGGTGTGAATTCTCCGGTGTTGAACAAGACATAATTTTCTAATAAAACTTTTCCCACATTCAGTACATGAGAATGGCTGCTCCCCTGTGTGAAACCTACGGTGTTGAACAAGATCTGATTTTTGAGCAAAACATTTCCCACATTCAGCACATAAGAATGGCTTCTCTCCTGTGTGAATTCTCAAGTGATGAACAAGATTTGTTTTTTGAGAAAAACATTTCCCACATTCTGTACATGAATATGGCTTCTCCCCTGTGTGAATTCTCTGGTGTTGAACAAGACTTAATTTTCTATTAAAACTTTTCCCACATTCAGTACATGAAAATGGCTTTGTCTCTGTGTGACAGCTCAGGTGTTTAACAAGATATGATTTTTGAGTGAAACATTTCCCACATTCAGTACATGAAAATGGTTTCTCTCTTGTGTGAGTTCTCTGGTGTTGAACAAGATCTGATTTGTGTGAAAAACATTTCCCACATTCAGTACATAAAAATGGTTTCTCCCCTGTGTGAATTCTCTGGTGTTGAACAAGATCTGATTTTTGTATAAAACATTTCCCACATTCAGTACATAAAAATGGCTTCTCCCCTGTGTGAATTCTCTGATGTTTAACAAGATCAGATTTTTGTGAAAAACATTTCCCACAGCCAGTACATAAAAATGGTTTCTCCCCTGTGTGAATTCTCTGATGTTTAACAAGATCAGATTTTTGAGTAAAACATCTCTCACAGCCAGTACATAAAAATGGCTTCTCCCCTGTGTGAATTCTCTGGTGTTTAACAAGATCTGATTTTTGAGTAAAACATTTCCCACATTCAGTACATGTGAACGGCTTCTCCCCTGTGTGAATTTTCTGGTGCTGAACAAGACTTGTTTTTCTAGTAAAACATTTTCCACATTGTATACATGAGAATGGTTTCTCCCCTGTGTGAATTTTCTGATGCTGAACAAGAGATGATTTTTGAGTGAAACATTTCCCACATTCAGTACATGTAAATGGCTTCTCTCCTGTGTGAAATTTCTGATGTTTGACAAGATCTGATTTATGAGTAAAACATCTGCCACATTCAGTACATGAGAATGGCTTCTCCCCTGTGTGAATTCTCTGGTGTTGAACAAGAGATGATTTTTGAATAAAACATTTCCCACAGTCAGTACATGAGAATGGCTTCTCCCCTGTGTGAAATTTCACATGTTGATCAGGACTTGATTTCTGGGTAATTATTTTCTCACATTTTGAACATGAAAAGTTATCTTCGTCTCGGTGACTTTGAAGATGAATGAAAAGATTTGATTCCTGACTAAGAGACTTCACACATATCGGATATGAAAACTGCCTCTTATCTCCATGATTTCCCTCCTCTGTGGAAAGATGTGACTGATTATCTTCTACTTCACCACAAGGAGCTGAGGGGGGACGTCCATGGGAACCTCTCGCACTTTTGTTTCCTAAAAGTACAGTGAAGAAAACAATATTGAGAATTTCCTTTTCCCGGCCAGTCAGTAACATACAGTCATCTATGGAAAGTAAACTACCAGCATCATGTATAGTAATTGCTTATAAGTGCTGTATATAAATATATTTATGGGACATTATCCTGTAAGTGACTATAGTTTTAGGGGTGCAGTGTGTAGAAGCTGAAGGCATCTGAGGGAAATGTGCATTCAGCAGTGATAAGGTACAGCTGGAGGAGTCAATATGTAGGTTATTATTATGTTCCCCTGATGGAAAAGAATCCGGCACTACACTTGAATAGCTGCCATAATACCATAAGTGCTGTAAAGGCAATGTGATGTGGGCAGAAATAAAATGGAGTATAAAAGAAGTCATCAGATATCATGTATCATACCATTGAGAAGAATATTGCAGTTGCCAGGTGGGAGAGGACTAGGGAATGGATTAGTAATTTTGTTGACTCTTGGTTGAGTATCAAAGGTGAGAGATGTTCTTGAGGTGGAGGCGGTAGGTTGTACTAAGGACCTGGTTATGGGGCTTAAAGGTGAAAAGAGAGGCAAAGGCGGCAGGGACTTCTGGGACCAGGGAGAGTGTGGAGTCATTACTAGTAATGGGTAGGTCTGGTAGGAGAGAGGTGTTACATGGAGAAACTATTATGAGATCTACACTCACCGGCCACTTTATTAGGTACACCATGCTAGTAACGGGTTGGACCCCCTTTTGCCTTCAGAACTGGCATAGATACAACAAGGTGCTGGAAGCTCCTCAGAGATTTTGGTCCATATTGACATGAAGAGCATCACACAGTTGCCGCAGATTTGTCAGCGGCACATCCATGATGCGAATCTCCCGTTCCACCACATCCCAAAGATGCTCTATTGGATTGAGATCTGGTGACTGTGGAGGCCATTTGTGTCCAGTGAACTCATTGTCATGTTCAAGAAACCAGTCTGAGATGATTCCAGCTTTATGACATGGAGCATTATCCTGCTGAAAGTAGCCATCAGATGTTACAGGGTACATTGTGGTCATAAAGGGATGGACATGGGCAGCAACAATACTCAGGTAGGCTGTGGCTTTGTACCAAGGGGCCCAAAGAGTGCCAAGAAAATATTCCCCACACCATGACACCACCACCACCAGCCTGAACCGTTGATACAAGGCAGGATGGATCCATGCTTTCATGTTGTTGACGCCAAATTCTGACCCTACCATCCGAATGTCGCAGCAGAAATCGAGACTCATCAGACCAGGCAACGTTTTTCCAATCTTCTACTGTCCAATTTCGATGACCTTGTGCAAAATGTAGCCTCAGTTTCCTGTTCTTAGCTGAAAGGAGTGGCAACCGGTGTGGTCTTCTGCTGCTGTAGCCCATCTGCCTCAAAGTTCGACGTACGGTACGTTCAGAGATGCTCTTCTGTCTACCTTGGTTGTAACGGGTGGCGATTTGAGTCACTGTTGCCTTTCTATCAGCTTGAACCAGTCTGCCCATTCTCCTCTGACCTCTGGCATCAACAAGGCATTTCCGCCCACAGAACTGCCGCTCACTGGATGTGTTTTCTTTTTCGGACCATTCTCTGTAAACCCTAGAGATGGTTGTGCGTGAAAATCCCAATAGATCAATCTAAAATACTCAGACCAGCCCTTCTGGCAACAACAACCATGCCACGTTCAAAGGCATCAAATCACCTTTCTTCCCCATACTGATGCTCGGTTTATACTGCAGGAGATTGTCTTGACCATGTCTACATGCCTAAATGCACTGAGTTGCCGCCATGTGATTGGCTGATTAGAAATTAAGTGTTAACGAGCAGTTGGACAGGTGTACCTAATAAAGTGGCCGGTGAGTGTATGTCTTCCATGTTAAGATTTAGAAAGCGGGAGGAGAAGGCGGAGGAAATGGCTGATAGCAAAACATAAAAACATAGATTAACTGATAACGCTGCATATATACGGCAGTGATTACAGGAAGAGATGCATAACTGCTTTCACTGAGACATGGTTACACAAAAGGGATGGATAACTTATCTGGGCAGACAGGGACACGGAAACAGCAGACACCGCTGACACAAACAATGCATGTGAAGTCCTAGGTGACTGCATCAATGTGCGACAGAATAAACATACCAACTCTTTGATCCTTCTAATGGGGATTTCAACCAAATGATCTACTAGCACAACCTGCCTGACTTCTTTCAGAGATGAGAAAATCATGGACATGGTATCTGCAAATACTGATGCAGCCTATAAGCCGAGGAACCTGCTCGGGCATCTTCTGCTGAATCTACGGTTATGGGATTTGTTGTCAGTTGGCGACTACGCGGTTCAATTCCACACCCTCGTCTCCGAACTTTCATGGAATGAAGAAGCCTTGGTCGCCACCTTCTAGAAAGGACTGGCTAGTCGAGTCAAGGACGCCTTGTCTGAACGGGAACTTACGTCTTCGATGACTGACCTCATCACCCTGGCCACCTGGATTGACATCCGGTTTTCAGAGCGTCTGGAGGAGTAGCGTCTTGAACAAGCGCAGACCAGGATCTGCTGACTGCCCCGTTTGGCCCCTGTCTTCCAAAGACCACCACAGCCGCACTGTCTGCTGTAGAGGTGACCATGCAGGTGGATAAAGCTTGTCTGACACCCAAAAGAGCGCCCGACGTTGACAGGAGAATCTGTGCCTCTATTGTGCCAGCCCGAAGCACTTTCTCGGGACCTGTCCACTCCATCTTCAGTGTCTGGGAAAAGCATGCACCTAGGGTTACTGGGAGAAACGTCCCTAGGTGAGAGCAAAGCTTCTCCATACCTTAACATACCTGTCCTTCTCATCTCCGGGTCAGATCATCAGTTTCATGCTTCTGCTTTCCTGGATTCCAGCTCTGCAGGAAACTTTGTGGATGCAGCCCTGGTCTCCCAGAATCATTTTCCTGTGGTCTGTCTTGAAAAGCCACTGGTCATCCCGTTTGTCAGTGGGCAGATTCTCTGCGAACCGGTCCAGTTCAGCACAGAGCCCCTGTGCCTGCAAATTGGGGCATTGCACAAGAAGAGACTGCTACCTCTGTCTACGTCTGCTGTTCTGCTGAGTCTACCGTGGTTCTCAAGGAGGTTCTCGTCGGGGAACCGGAATGCTAGTCAATGGTGGTACATCATTCCATATCCATCATGGCTTCTCAGACTTTGCAGATGTATTCTTGGAGAAGCAAGCTGAGATTTTGCCACCACGCCATTCCTACAACTGCCCACTTTCTGTGCCTGAAACCGCAGCTATGTCAGCCTATATGAAGGAAAATGTGCAGAAGCTGTTCATATGCAAGTATTCTTCCTCTGACTGTTCTTCTTCGTGGCCAAGAAGGATGGTTCTCTCCGTCCATGCATAAACTATCGTAGTCTTAACAAAATGACTGTAAGAAACCGCTATTCAAGGTCTTCACTAAATTGGACCTACATGGGGCGTATAATCTCATCTGCATCCGCAAAGGTGATGAATGGAAGACTGCCTTCAATACTCGTGATGGGCATTTCGAGTGTCATGCCGTTTGAACTCTTTAATGCACCAGCTGTATTCCATGAGTTTGTCAATTACATTTTCAGAGACTTGCTATACACCCAGGTCGTGGTCTACCTGGACCTGGTGTTCTCTGCGGACCTTGCGTCCCATCAGGCCCAGGTACAACTACTCAGACGCCAAGAGACAATCGTCTGCATGCCAAAATCGAGGGACTACAAATGGATTCCACAAATTTGTCTGCTGTACTACAGTGGCCTTACCCAGTTGGACTTCTTGCCATCCAGAGATTCTTGGGCTAAATTACTACCGGCAGTTCATACCCCATTTTTACTCTCTTGTGTTTCCCATTGTGGCGCTGACCAAGAATAACACCAATCCCAAGCTGTGGTCTCTGGCAGCTAAAGACGCTTTCTCCAAGCTGAAGTCTGCCTTTGCCTCGGCTCCTGTGCTCACACGGCCTGATATGGAGAAACCATTCCTGCTAGAGGATGACACCTTCTCGGTAGGGGCTAGTGCAGTTCTCACCCAGAAAGGGTCCAAAGGCCGATCTCTCATCTGCAGCTTTTTCTCGAAAATCTTCTTGGCCACAGAGAGGAACTACTCCATAGGTGATCGGGAGCTTCCGGCCATAAGGCTTGCTTTGGAAGAATGGCGTTATCTTCTAGAAGGAGCTTGTCATCCGGTCTCTATATATACTGACCACAAGAATCTCCTATATCTGCAGACTGCTCAGCATCTCAATCCACGACAGGCTTGTTGGTCCCTTTACTTATCTTGCTTTCATTTCCTGATTCATTTTCTTCAAGCAGAGAAGAATGTCAAAGCCAATGCCCTCTCTCGTGCCTCTGATGTGATTGGGGATAAACCGACTCCTCAACATTGTTCCTCCTAAACGGCTTGTGGATCCATACCAATTCCTCCTGGCAAGAACTATGTCCGACCTGCTCTTCGGAAGTGTGTAATAACTTGGGGACATTGCACCCCAGTATGCTCAGCTACATGAGAGCAGAGATCTTTTGCTCTCTTCTCTTGTTTCTGGACAAGACCAGTGGTTAGCGGATGGTTAATGAAGTGAGTAAAAGCTGGGAGAAGCACAGCGGTGAGGTTAGGAATAAGGTGCAATTGGATTGTTACAAGTGCACAAGTAGTGAGGTTTGAGCTGGACATCATGGAGGAAACATTCTCATCAGCAAGAGAAGAGAATTAGGTTATATGGGAGAAGCATTGGATATCTAGGGTGTGTTACAGGGATTGTAGAGTGAAAACGTCCTTGAAGGTACTGGGTCTTTTAAAGTGTGAGACAAAGTCCGCAGCACAGTTAAGAAAAGTGGGTGCAGGGGTTGAAGGACAAGATAGTACATAATTTCCTGGGGTCATGAGATAAAGAAGATGAAAGATTTATAGAGTAAATATGTTTTGCAGAGATGAGTGCAGATTAATGTTATTGTCTATATGTAATGATGAGATGATGCAGAAGTCTAGATGATCCTCACACTTGGTATGTCCTCTATAATCAGGAAGGTCTCCTCTTACCTGGTGATGTGAGGGGCTGGTGGTCCTCCATCATGATGTCCTTGTACTGGTCCTTGTGTCCTTCTATATACTCCCACTCCTCCATGGAGAAATAGACAGTGACGTCCTGACACCTTATAGGAACCTGACACCCACAATGACACAGTCATCACCCAGACCCCTCCCTTGTGTTATTGTACAATGTCCCAGCATTCCCGGCAGCACTCACCTCTCCGCTCAGCAGCTCAGTGATCCTGGAGGTAAGTTCTAGGATCTTCTGCTCATGTATCAGTGAATGAGGTGGAGGATCGGTGATTTGGCTCTGGGTCCATCCTACTGACACACGGGGGGTCACACACTCACCAGACGACTTCTTCACTACTGTGTAATCCTGTGTATGGGGAGACACTGATCACTACATAGATCCTAAGAATCCTTCACCTCTCCAGTCATTTCCCGCTGTTATTCCTAGAGATAAGAGCCGTGTCCTGGGAGACTCTCACCTCTCCGGTTATCAAGGAGATCATCTCTGTGGTAATGTCTAATATCCTCGCATCCATGTAGTCTCTACCATTGTCAATTCCTGGGGAGCCATTCACTGCCATGATGTGCTTGTACAGAACCTTGTGTCCTTCTATATACTCCCACTCCTCCATGGAGAAATAGACAGCCACATCCTGACATCTTATAGGAACCTGACACACACAATGACACAGTCATCACCCAGACACCTCCCTTGTGTTATTGTACAATGTCCCAGCATTCCCTGCAGCGCTCACCTCTCCGCTCAGCAGCTCAGTGATCCTGGAGGTAAGTTCTAGGATCTTCTGCTCATGTATCAGTGAATGAGGTGGAGGCTCGGTGATGGGGCTCTGGGTCCATCCTCCTGACACACGGGGGGTCACACACTCACCAGACGACTTCTTCACTACTGTGTAATCCTGTGTATGGGGAGACACTGATCACTACATAGATCCTAAGAATCCTTCACCTCTCCAGTCATTTCCCGCTGTTATTCCTAGAGCTAAGAGCCGTGTCCTGGGAGACTCTCACCTCTCCGGTTATCAAGGAGATCATCTCCAGGGTGAGCTCCAGGATCCTGGCCGCCATCTGCTCTCTGTCCTTCTCCCGGATCCCTGGCTGATCATTGATGGAAAGGATCATCTTTAGGAGAAACCTCTGGGAGTCCTGTATCTATAGAACCCGAGGAAAAATTATGAAGATCAACAGCAAACGAATGTGTACAGACAAGAACCCAAATAAGCAGTCTTCAGGACTTCAATACACATGTTCCAAACCTCATCAAATTTATTTGCACAGTCAAGCCAAAGGGGAAAATTATAGTGAAGTGTTGTCACAGGAGGAATTTCAAGTGTAACAGAAGGTCTATACTTCAGCATCAGAAAATAAAGAATCCTAATGCAAGTGTATTTCCCATAGAGAAAACAAATAGGCTTATTTGTGTAGTATTGGAGGAAATTTCTATGTGAGGAAATCCTCCAGAAAAAACCTAGGAACTTTTCTTTGGATGAATTTGATTTGCAATTTATGGACCGAGACTGGAAGACTCAAGAGAAACCCCCAATTAGAGTGGGAATCTCCTCCAAGTGTGGATTTTGGCGTGGTAAAGCTGTCCACAAGGACATTGGTTCCTGTAGAAGATGGCGCTAATTTACCGGAAGTATTAGACCGTTAAATAGACACAGCTTTTAGAAGTTCATATGACGCTGGTGCGGCTCAAGTCAAAGTGACAGCTGCCAGTTCTACAGTAGCTAAATCTCTTAGGTCCTGGTTGAAGATGGCTTTCATGAGGGAGTCCACAGGGATGATCTTCTGAAGACCTTTAGATACATATCTTTGGCCAGTGAATTTTTAGGTGACGCCTCCAGCCAGGCTGTGAGATTGTCAGCAGAGAGAATGGCATTGTCAGGCAGAAGAGCCGACTTAAGCCTTGGGTGGATGAAATAAAATCTAATAGTGCTTTATGAAATTTAAAGGAAATCTACCACCATATTACTGGTAATAGAGTGTCCAAAATAGGCACCCCTGGTTATGACGCCGTCATATCGTGGTCGAGGTATATAGATGATATACTCTTTATTTGGCAGGGTACGGCCAATGATTTGGAGATCTTTTTACAGAGCCTCAACGTCAACCAACAAAATATCAAGTTGACCTGGAATTACAGCCAAAACCAGATAGAGTTTCTCGATATTTTAATCGGCAGGGACTCAAAGGGTTTTGTCACCACCGATGTTTATCGAAAGGAAACATCTGTAAACTCCCTCCTTCATGCTTCTTCCTCTCACTATCCACAGACCAAGAGAGCTATCCCAGTGGAACAGTTCCTGCGCATGCAATGTATCTGCTCCAGCGACCGTTCTTTTGAAAATCAGGCTAAAGACCTCACCAGGAGATTCCGTAATAGGGGCTACAGAGAAGCGACCATCAAACGTGGATATAATCGGGCAAAAAAGGAAACCCTTAATTCTCTTCTGGTAAGTCGACCAAGGAATGAGAATGAAAAGGAAACAGAGCCAGTGAGAGTGATCACAAGTTCTAATTCTCAATGGAGGGGGGGTCAAGGAGATAATAGAAAAACACTGTTGACGGACAAGGATTTAGCACATTGTCTCAAAAGCCACCCTTCTATCACATGGCGTAAGTCACGGAACCTACGGGACATGTTGGTTCGTAGCCACTATGTTCCCAATGTAGAAAAGAGTTGGTTGGGTAAGGGAGGCCCCTCCTGGGGCTCCTTTTGTTGTGGCAGGTGCAAGGCACGCCAATATATGGAGCGTACACAGAATTTCACCGACTCCAATTCAGAAAAAGAATATAAAATCGTATATCATATTAATTGTATAATTAATTGAGTCGGTGATCTACTATCTACGCTGCCCATGCGGTAAAATCTATATTGGCATGACAACCAGGCCCTTAAAGGTAAGAGTCCTAGAACACATTTGGAGCATAAGAGCAGCCAGGATTGACGCGACCTTTGACCCTTTGAACGATTTAAAATTACAGCCAATTCCGAAGCATTTTCGTGATGCACATGGCTGTAACCCTAAGGGCTTCACAGTACGAGAGATAGACAGGGTCCTTTAGGTTTCCAGGGGTGGTGATGGGAAGAAGATTTTATTACAAAAGGAACTGAGGTGGATCACCCTTCTGGATACCACACAGCCTAAGGGCCTCATCGAGGCCACCAGCTTCAAACCTTTTTTATAATGTTTTTAGATTAACTGTTTTTCGGATCCCTCACAGAAAAACTTTGTTGATAGGTAGATACATCTCTGATAGTTTTTTGCTACCCGAATTTCTTCCAACCCATCAAGTCTCAAGACATCACAATTCACATGTATTTGCAACAAGAAGCTCTATATGAATTGGTCAAACCTGGATGTTTCAGTATTTTCACGTTTATGTATGGTTTTTCATTGCTTTTCACTTATATATTTTATATATTTTTTGTTCTGTCTTCACTTTTTGGTATCACAATTTTTTATTGCTTCATTAATATTTGAAATAATGTATACATATCTTTATATTGTATTGTATACACATGTTGTGATTTTGCACTAGTAGAGGGTAGTTCTGGATACGTAACTACATCCAGCTATCCCCACCACCTTGACATTTTCAATGTCATTTTCACATTTTTTTCACACTTTTTTATCCTTATTAGGTAGAATAACATGGCATTCAATAATTTGACATGAGCACTTTACTGCTGTTATGGCAGAGTTTTGCTACTTTTATATTTAGGCATGTGGCACTTTATGCACTTACAGCACTTTTACCAGGGGGTACAATTTCTAGCGCATACATTTTTACATCCCTATATCCATTCTATAGCCCACACTCCACACATTAGCAGCACCCTACATATATATCACTAGGCTACCTCACCGTATATAGACTCACCGGCCACTTTATTAGGTACACCATGCTAGTAATGGGTTGGACCCCCTTTTGCCTTCAGAACTGCCTCAATTCTTCGTGGTATAGATTCAACAAGGTGCTGGAAGCTCCTCAGAGATTTTGCTCCATATTGACATGATGACATCACACAGTTGCCGCAGATTTGTCGGCTGCACATCCATGATGCGAATCTCCCGTTCCACCACATCCCAAAGATGCTCTATTGGATTGAGATCTGGTGACTGTGGAGGCCATTTGAGTCCAGTGACCTCATTGTCATGTTCAAGAAACCAGTCTGAGATGATTCCAGCTTTATGACATGGCGCATTATCCTGCTGAAAGTAGCCATCAGATGTTACAGGGTACATTGTGGTCATAAAGGGATGGACATGGTCAGCAACAATACTCAAGTAGGCTGTGGCGTTGTACCAAGGGGCCCAAAGACACCATGACACCACCACCACCAGCCTGACCCGCTGATACAAGGCAGGATGGATCCATGCTTTCATGTTGTTGACGCCAAATTCTGACCCTACCATCCGAATGTCGCAGCAGAAATCGAGACTCATCAGACCAGGCAACAGTTTTCCAATCTTCTACTGTCTAATTTCGATGAGCTTGTGCAAATTGTAGCCTCAGTTTCCTGTTCTTAGCTGAAAGGAGTGGCACCCGGTGTGGTCTTCTGCTGCTGTAGCCCATCTGCCTCAAAGTTGGACGTACTGTGCGTTCAGAGATGCTCTTCTGCCTACCTTGGTTGTAACGGGTGGCGATTTGAGTCACTGTTGCCTTTCTATCAGCTCGAACCAGTCTGCCCATTCTCGGCTGACCTCTGGTATCAACAAGGCATTTCCGCCCACAGAAATACTCAGACCAGCCCTTCTGGCACCAACAACCATGCCACGTTCAAAGGCCTCAAATCACCTTTCTTCCCATACTGATGCTCGGTTTGAACTGCAGGAGATTGTCTTGACCATGTCTACATGCCTAAATGCATTGAGTTGCTGCCATGTGATTGGCTGATTAGAAATTAAGTTAACGAGCAGTTGGACAGGTGTACCTAATAAAGTGGCCAGTGAGTGTATATGCTGAATTTATGAATTTACTTTCAATAAAGAGTATTATTTCAACAAATTAGTGTTGGTGCAGGCTCTGGTTCTTTTTTGGTAATGTCCAAAATAGACTGCCTGCGGTTGCGCGGCCATAGCTCCAAGGCCGGTGCTCCTGCACATATGCGCCGAAGATGACATGGTAGGCGGAGAATAGAGGCTACTGGGGCGTGGAGTAGCCTCATATCCGGCTACTCCAAGCCCCAGTAGCCGCTTATTTCTTTCGTGATCCAGTGTGTAGCCATCACCCAGAAAATCAACTTTGAAGAGAGCTGTAAATTGGTTGTACAAGTCAATGGATACAATACTCTCGATACCCTGAGACTTATGGGGCTAAATAATGACTTTGAATTAAGTAGCATTTAGAATTAAGTCTACGTATTTGTTAGTAACCTAGCCTGACGATTACTCTCAATCTGAAATGTAGGATTGTATTGGAACACTGTGATAACGTTGAACTATTGAAGCCATTCAGGGATGTTCTCACCATCATCTGCTGCCTTCTTTTTTCTACACAATTTTTTGTCCTTTTTACTTTTCAGCCCTCGGTGTCATTTATATCAATATGTCATTGTACAGATTATACATTCGATGGTCATAATATTTTGTGTCTGGGGGGTGACTTGCGTTATTATTATGCCCATAAGTATAATATTTGGGACACCGATTTAGTGACCCCTGTTAGATTCATACAGGGTCACATGGGCCGAGCAGATGTCTTATTGAGATTCTGTCTCCCCATTTAAAAGAAGTTGACGTTGCCTCGACCCCCCCCCCCCCCCTTTTAAATAAGCCCTGGTGGCTACATAAATATGTGCCCCTCCTGGAGCTATTGACCAATATATTTATTAAACATAGTTTGGTTAGCCTGGATCTATACACATTTGACATGCCCTGTATTAATATTTCGCTAACACCTGTATCACAATTGGCCAGCAGACAACAGTTGTTGCGATTTGTCTAGAATGTATGTACCATATATACTAAGTATGTACAGTGGCCTCTAATTTTAACACAAAAAAAACCTGGAAAACCCTATTGATTCGAGTAAAAGACAAGGGTGGGAAATGCATTGGTCACAACCCCTGCCCCCTAGTAGATGGACAGCCAATGCCCCCTAGAAGATAGCCAGTGCCTGCCCTCCTGCCATTAGCTTCCCCCACCCCATATATAGGCACTGAACCCCCCTACCCCCTGTACATAGCCAACAGCTCCCTACCTAGCCTAGAAAAAAAAAAAACAAGAACTCTGGCCTCACCGTCCCGACGGCCCCTGCAGATCCTCGTGTCTTGAGCTGCGGCTCCGTCTTCGGCTCCCCACACACTCCCGTCGCACAAACCATGACGTAAGCCGCTTGCTGACATCATAGCGTGAGCCGCCGCCGCAAAAACTATGGTGTCAGCAAGTGGCTGATGTCATGGTTTGTGCAATGGGAGAGTGTGGGGAGCCGAAGACGGTGCCGCAGCTGAAGACAGAAGAGGATCTGCAGGGGCGTCGGAAAGGGACTCGAGTATAAGCAGAGTTACATTTGTTGTGCTGAAAAACTGAACTTATACTAATCATAGCTTGAAAAAGGCTCATATTGAGATTCCTGGGATGCGGATTATTTATATACAGTGTACACCCATCATGCATACAGACATATATATACAGCTACATACATAGTCATATATACATCCCACACCTATACTGTATACAGAGACATATATATACAGCTACATACATAGTCATATATACACCCCACACCTATACTGTATACAGAGACATATATATACAGCTACATACATAGTCATATATACACCCCACACCTATACTGTATACAGACATATATATACAGCTACATACATAGTCATATATACACCCCACACCTATACTGTATACAGAGACATATATATACAGCTACATACATAGTGATATATACACCCCACACCTATACTGTATACAGAGACATATATATATACAGCTACATACATAGTCATATATACACCCCACACCTATACTGTATACAGACATATATATACAGCTACATACATAGTCATATATACATCCCACACCTATACTGTATACAGAGACATATATATACACTACACACCTATACTGTATACAGAGACATATATATACAGCTACATACATAGTCATATATACACCCCACACCTATACTGTATACAGAGATATATATACAGCTACATACATAGTCATATATACATCCCACACCTATACTGTATACAGACATATATATATACAGCTACATACATAGTCATATATACATCCCACACCTATACTGTATACAGAGACATATATATACAGCTACATACATAGTCATATATACACCCCACACCTATACTTTATACAGAGACATATATATACAGCTACACACATAGTCATATATACACCCCACACCTATACTGTATGCAGACATATATATATACAGCTACATACATAGTCATATATACACCCCACACCTATACTGTATACAGAGACATATATATACAGCTACATACATAGTCATATATACACCCCACACCTATACTGTATACAGAGACATATATATACAGCTACATACATAGTCATATATACACCCCACACCTATACTGTATATAGAGATATATATACAGCTACATGCATAGTCATATATATACACCCCACACCTATACTGTATACAGAGACATATATATACAGCTACATACATAGTCATATATACACCCCACACCTATACTGTATACAGAGACATATATATACAGCTACATACATAGTCATATATACACCCCACACCTATACTGTATACAGAGACATATATATACACCCCACACCTATACTGTATACAGAGACATATATATACAGCTACATACATAGTCATATATACACCCCACACCTATACTGTATACAGACATATATATATACAGCTACATACATAGTCATATATACATCCCACACCTATACTGTATACAGAGACATATATATACATCCCACACCTATACTGTATACAGAGACATATATATACAGCTACATACATAGTCATATATACACCCCACACCTATACTGTATACAGAGACATATATATACAGCTACATACATAGTCATATATACACCCCACACCTATACTTTATACAGAGACATATATATATATACAGCTCCATACATAGTCATATATACACCCCACACCTATACTTTATACAGAGACATATATATACAGCTACACACATAGTCATATATACACCCCACACCTATACTGTATACAGAGACATATATATACAGCTACATACATAGTCATATATACATCCCACACCTATACTGTATACAGAGACATATATATACAGCTACATACATAGTCATATATACACCCCACACCTATACTGTATACAGATATATATATACAGCTACATACATAGTCATATATACATCCCACACCTATACTGTATACAGACATATATATACAGCTACATACATAGTCATATATACACCCCACACCTATACTGTATACAGAGACATATATATATAGCTACATACATAGTCATATATACATCCCACACCTATACTGTATACAGAGACATATATATATACAGCTACATACATAGTCATATATACACCCCACACCTATACTGTATACAGAGACATATATATATAGCTACATACAT
This sequence comes from Engystomops pustulosus, assembly GCF_040894005.1. Classification (NCBI taxonomy): domain Eukaryota; kingdom Metazoa; phylum Chordata; class Amphibia; order Anura; family Leptodactylidae; genus Engystomops; species Engystomops pustulosus. The sequence continues at coordinate 9,859,695 of NC_092412.1, read as the reverse complement.
AGTCATATATACATCCCACACCTATACTGTATACAGAGACATATATATACAGCTACATACATAGTCATATATACATCCCACACCTATACTGTATACAGAGACATATATATATACATCCCACACCTATACTGTATACAGAGACATATATATATATACAGCTACATACATAGTCATATATACACCCCACACCTATACTGTATACAGAGACATATATATACACCCCACACCTATACTGTATACAGAGACATATATATATACAGCTACATACATAGCCATATATACATCCCACACCTATACTGTATACAGAGACATATATATACATCCCACACCTATACTGTATACAGAGACATATATATACAGCTACATACATAGTCATATATTCACCCCACACCTATACTGTATACAGAGACATATATATACAGCTACATACATAGTCATATATACACCCCACACCTATACTGTATACAGAGATATATATACAGCTACATACATAGTCATATATACATCCCCCACCTATACTGTATACAGAGACATATATATACACCCCACACCTATACTGTATACAGAGACATATATATACATCCCACACCTATACTGTATACAGAGACATATATACAGCTACATACATAGTCATATATACACCCCACACCTATACTGTATACAGAGACATATATATACACCCCACACCTATACTGTATACAGAGACCTATATATACACCCCACACCTATACTGTATACAGAGACATATATATACACCCCACACCTATACTGTATACAGAGACATATATATACATCCCACACCTATACTGTATACAGAGACATATATACAGCTACATACATAGTCATATATACACCCCACACCTATACTGTATACAGAGACATATATATATATATATACACCCCACACCTATACTGTATACAGAGACATATATATATATATATACATCCCACACCTATACTGTATACAGAGACATATATATATACATCCCACACCTATACTGTATACAGAGACATATATATATATACAGCTACATACATAGTCATATATACACCCCACACCTATACTGTATACAGAGACATATATATATACAGCTACATACATAGCCATATATACATCCCACACCTATACTGTATACAGAGACATATATATACATCTACATACATAGTCATATATACACCCCACACTTATACTGTATACAGACATATATATACAGCTACATACATAGTCATATATACACCCCACACCTATACTGTATACAGAGTCATATATATACAGTTACATAGTCATATATACACCCCACACCTATACTGTATACAGGGATATATATATACACCCCACACCTATACTGTATACAGACATATATATACACATCCCACACCTATACTGTATACAGACATATATATACACCCCACACCTATACTGTATACAGAGACATATATATACAGCTACATACATAGTCATATATACACCCCACACCTATACTGTATACAGAGACATATATACACAGCTACATACATAGTCATATATACACCCCACACCTATACTGTATACAGAGACATATATATACAGCTACATACATAGTCATATATACACCCCACACCTATACTGTATACAGAGACATATATATACAGCTACATACATAGTCATATATACATCCCACACCTATACTGTATACAGAGACATATATATACACCCCACACCTATACTGTATACAGGGATATATATATATACACCCCACACCTATACTGTATACAGACATATATATACACCCCACACCTATACTGTATACAGAGACATATATATATACACCCCACACCTATACTGTATACAGACATATATATACACATCCCACACCTATACTGTATACAGAGACATATATATACAGCTACATACATAGTCATATATACACCCCACACCTATACTGTATACAGAAACATATATATACAGCTACATACATAGTCATATATACACCCCACACCTATACTGTATACAGGGATATATATACAGCTACATACATAGTCATATATACACCCCACAGCCTATACTGTATACAGAGACATATATATACAGCTACATACATAGTCATATATACACCCCACACCTATACTGTATACAGAGACATATATATACAGCTACATACATAGTCATATATACACCCCACACCTATACTGTATACAGAGACATATATATACAGCTACATACATAGTCATATATACACCCCACAGCCTATACTGTATACAGAGACATATATACAGCTACATACATAGTCATATATACACCCCACACCTATACTGTATACAGAGACATATATACAGCTACATACATAGTCATATATACATCCCACACCTATACTGTATACAGAGACATATATATACAGCTACATACATAGTCATATATACACCCCACACCTATACCGTATACAGAGACATATATATACAGCTACATACATAGTCATATATACATCCCACACCTATACTGTATACAGAGACATATATATACAGCTACATACATAGTTATATATACATCCCACACCTATACTGTATACAGAGACATATATATACAGCTACATACATAGTCATATATACACCCCACACCTATACTGTATACAGAGACATATATATACACCCCACACCTATACTGTATTCAGAGACATATATATACACCCCACACCTATACTGTATACAGAGACATATATATACACCCCACACCTATACTGTATACAGAGACATATATATACAGCTACATACATAGTCATATATACACCCCACACCTATACTGTATACAGGGATATATATACACCCCACACCTATACTGTATACAGGGCTATATATATATATACAGGTCTCTCTCCGGGTGCAGGTAGAACATGTGGTGGTTACAGACGATTCTACATGTAAGAGAAATAGTAAATGATAAGAGGAGATGAGAGAAGCGGAAGTTGTTATAAACCGGAAGCTGCGGGAGACGTTACCTCTGTGGGAATAATCTCCTGGGGCCGGGATCTTATACACTCAGGAGGAACAGCCGCTGCCGCTGCGTCCAACCGCAACTTCCTCTAGGGGCGGAGATATAAGGCGGAGCTACACGAGGGCGTATATATATAGAGGGCGGAGTTACGTGTGGAGGGCGGAGGATATACCGGGCGTGGCTACACGGAGGGGAGGCGGGGGGGGGATACACAGGGCGGAGCTACACGGGGGGCGAGAATTGTAAGGGGCGGTGCAACACTGGGGCGGGTGGGAGATGTACAGGGCGGAGCTTCACGGGATGGGAGATATACTGGGCGGAGCTACACGGCGGTGGGAGCTGTATTTACAGGACGGAGCTACACTGGGAGGGAGCAAGGCCCGGGCAAGGGGCGGGGATGGACTTAATAACTGTATTTGTAATGTATTTTCCCTCCTTCACACGCATTATAAGCCCCGCCCATAACACATCAGTCACTTGACTAGTGGGCGGTGAGTAGGAGCCTCGCGCCCCGCCCACATGTGCTGTGACAGTGATGCTGAGGTAGAGGCTGCCGGGGTGTAGGACACAGATAACAAGTAATGCAGGAATGTTCCATACCTGAGGGGCGGGGTCTGAGTGTGACGTCAGTGTGTAAGTGTCTGTGTATGTTCTCAGTGCGCGGCTACGTTCTCACTCAGCGTTTGCCTGATATCAGACGCGTTTCTAGTGAAGCTCCTCCTCTATCGCATGTGAACACGCCCCTCCCTCCATCTAAGTCCCTCCCTCCAGCCTTTACTTTACTTTCACCTGCATCTCCACTGAAACGCATTAACTCCTGCTGCTTATTCCTTATTACATGTGAACACAGCCTTAGTCCTGCCGCCCTCCCAAGGGGCATCTTACAGACATCAATGCAGATATTTAAATACTATTAAAAACTAATAATATGTCCCAGCAGCGGCCTCCCCTCACTAATTACATGTTCCAGCAGCGACCTCCCTTCACTAATAACATGTCCAGCAGTGGCCTCCCCTCACTAATAACATGTCCAGCAGCGGCCTCCCCTCACTAATAACATGTCCAGCAGCAGCCTCCCCTCACTAATAACATGTCTTAGCAGATGCCTCCCTTCACTGATAACATGTCCAGCAGTGGCCTCCCCTCACTAATAACTTGTCCCAGCAGCAGCCTCCCTTCACTAAAAACATGTCCAACAGTGGTCCCCCCTCACTAATAACATGTCCAGCAGCGGCCTCCTCTCACTAATAACATGTCCAGCAGCAGCCTCCCCTCACTAATAACATGTTCAGCAGCGACCTCCCCTCACTAATAACATGTCCCAGCAGCGGCCTCCTCTCACTAATAACATGTCCCATGACTGGCCACCCCTCACTAATAACATGTGCAGGAGCGGCCTCCCTCACTAATGACATGTCCAGCATCTGCGTCCTCTCACTAATAACATGTCCAGCATCTGCCTCCTCTCACTAATAACACGTCCAACAGCGTCCTCCCCTCACTAATAACATGTCCAACAGAGGCCTCCCCTCACTAATAACATGTCCAGCAGCAGCCTCCCCTCATTAATAACATGTCCAGCTGCAGCAACCCTTCACTAATAACATGTCCAGCAGCAGCCTCCCCTCACTAATAACATGTCCAGCAGCGGCCGCCCCTCACTAATAACATGTCCCAGCAGCGGCCTCCTCTCACAAATAACATGTCGCAGGACTGGCCACCCCTCACTAATAATATGTCCCAGAAGTGGCCTCCCTCACAAATAACATGTCCCAGCAGCAGCCTCCCCCCATTAAAAACATGTCCAGTAGCGGCCTCCCCTCACTAATAACATGTCCAGCAGAAGCCTCCCTTCACTAATAACATGTCCCAGCAGCTGACTCCCTTAACTAATAAAATGTCCAGCGGTGGCTTCCCCTCACTGATAACATGTCCAGCAGCGGCCTCCCCTCACTAATAACATGTCCAGCAGCGGCCTGCCCTCACTAATACCATGTCCAGCATCTGCCTCCTCTCACTAATAACATTTCAAACAGCGGCCTCCCTTCACTAATAACATGTCCAGCAGCGGCCTCTTCTCACTAATAGCATGTCCCAGGACTGGCCACCCCTCACTAATAACATTTCTCAGCAGCGACCTCCCTCACAAATAACATGTCCTAGAAGCAGCCTCCCCTCACTAATAACATGTCCAGCAGTGGCCTCCCCTCACTAATATCATGTCCAGCAGCAGCCTCCCTTCACTAATAACATGTGCCAGCAGCTGACTCTCTTCACTAATAACATGTCTAGCAGTGGCTTCCCCTCACTAATAACATGTCCAGCAGCAGCCTCCCTTCACTAATAACATGTCTCAGCAGCGGACTTCCTCACAAATATCATGTCCCAGCAGCAGCCTCCCCCCACTAATAACAAGTCCAGCAGCGGCCTCCCCTCACTAATAACATGTCCAGCAGCAGCCTCCCTTCACTAATAACATGTCCAGCAGCGGCCTCCCCTCACTAATAACATGTCCAGCAGCAGACTCCCTTCACTAATAACATGTCCAGCAGCGGCTTTCCCTCACTAATAAAATGTCCAGCAGCAGCCTCCCTTCACTAATAACATGTCCCAGAAGCTGACTCCCTTCACTAATAACATGTAAAGCAGTGGCTTCCCCTCACTAATAACATATCCAGCAGCGGCCTCCCCTCACTAATAACATGTCCAGCAGCGGCTTCCTCTTACTAATAACATGTTGCAGGACTGGCCTTCTCTCACTAATACCATGTCGTGCATCTGCCTCCTCTCACTAATAACATTTCCAACAGCGGCCTCCCCTCACTAATAAAATGTCCAACAGAGGCCTCCCCTCACTAATAACATGTCCAACAGAGGCCTCCCCTCAATAATAACATGTCCAGCAGTGGCCTCTTCTCACTAATAACATGTCAAGCAGCAGCCTCCCTTCACAAATAACATGTCCAGCAACGGCTTCCCCTCACTAATAACATGTCCCAACAGCAGCCTCCCCCCACTAATAACATGTCCAGCAGCGGCCTCCTCTCACTAATAACATGCCCCAGCATCGGCCTCCTCTCACTGATAACATGTCCAGCAGCAGCCTCCCCTCACTAAAAACATGTCCAGTAGCAGCCTCCCTTCACTAATAACATGTCTCAGCAGATGCCTCCCTTCACTGATAACATGTCCAGCAGCGGCCTCCCCTCACTAAAAACATGTCCAGCAGTGGCCTCCTCTCACCAATAACATGTCCAGCAGTTACCTGCTGTCACTAATACCATGTCCAGCAGCAGCCTGCTCTCACTTATAACATGTCCAGCAGTAGACTACCCTCACTAATAACATATCCAGCAGTAGACTCCCCTCATTAATAACATGTCTAGCAGCGGCCTCCCCTCACTAATAACATGTCCAGCAGCGGCCTACCCTCACTCATAACATGTCCAGCAGCGGCCTCCTCTCACTAATAACATGTCTAGCAGCAGCCTCCCTTCACTAATAACATGTCCAGCAACGGCCTCCCCTAACTAATAACATGTCCAGCAGCAGCCTCCCCTCACTAATAACATGTCCCAGCAGCGGCCTCCTCTATCTAGTAACATGTCCCAGGACTGGCCACCCCTCACTAATAACATGTCTCAGCAGCAACCTCCCTCACTAATAACATGTTCCAGCAGCCGCCTCCCCTCACTGATAACATGTCCAGCAGCGGCCTCTCTCACTAATAACATATCCAGCAGCAGCCTCCCTTCACTAATAACATGTCCAGCAGCGGCGTCCCATTACTATTAACATGTCCAGCAGTGTTCTCCCTTTACTAATAACAAGTCCCAGCAGCGGCCTCCTCTCACTAATAACATGTGCCAGCAGCAGCCTCCCCACACTAAAAACATGTCCAGCAATGGCCTCCCCTCACTAAAAACCTATCCAGCAGCAACCTCCCTTCACTAATAACATATCCCAGCAGCTGCCTCCCCTCACTAATAACATGTCCCAGCATCGGCCTCCCCTCACTAATAACATATCCAGCAGCGGCCTCCTCTCACTAATAACATGTCCCAGCATCGGCCTCCTCTCACTGATAAAATGTCCAGCAGCAGCCTCCCCTCACTAAAAACATGTCCAGTAGCAGCCTCCCTTCACTAATAACATGTCTCAGCAGATGCCTCCCCTCACTGATAACATGTCCAGCAGCGGCCTACCCTCACTCATAACATGTCCAGCAGCGGCCTACCCTCACTCATAACATGTCCAGCAGCGGCCTACCCTCACTCATAACATGTCCAGCAGCGGCCTCCTCTCACTAATAACATGTCCAGCAACGGTCTCCCCTCACTAATAACATGTCCAGCAGCAGCCTCCTCTATCTAGTAACATGTCCCAGGACTGGCCACCCCTCACTAATAACATGTCTCAGCAGCAACCTCCCTCACTAATAACATGTCCCAGCAGCCGCCTCCCCTCACTGATAACATGTCCAGCAGCGGCCTCTCTCACTAATAACATGTCCAGCAGCGGCCTCTCTCACTAATAACATATCCAGCAGCAGCCTCCCTTCACTAATAACATGTCCAGCAGTGGCGTCCCATTACTATTAACATGTCCAGCAGTGTTCTCCCTTTACTAATAACAAGTCCCAGCAGCGGCCTCCTCTCACTAATAACATGTACCAGCAGCAGCCTCCCCACACTAAAAACATGTCCAGCAATGGCCTCCCCTCACTAAAAACCTATCCAGCAGCAACCTCCCTTCACTAATAACATATCCCAGCAGCTGCCTCCCCTCACTAATAACATGTCCCAGCATCGGCCTCCCCTCACTAATAACATGTCCCAGCATCGGCCTCCCCTCACTAAAAACATGTCCAGTAGCAGCCTCCCTTCACTAATAACATGTCTCAGCAGATGCCTCCCCTCACTGATAACATGTCCAGCAGCGGCCTCCCCTCACTAAAAACATGTCCAGCAGTGGCCTCCTCTCACCAATAACATGTCCAGCAGTGGCCTCCTCTCACCAATAACATGTCCAGCAGTTACCTGCTGTCACTAATATCATGTCCAGCAGCAGCCTGCTCTCACTTATAACATGTCCAGCAGTAGACTACCCTCACTAATAACATGTCCAGCAGTAGACTTCCCTCACTAATAACATGTCCAGCAGCGGCCTCCCCTCACTAATAACTTGTCCAGCAGCGGCCTACCCTCACTCATAACATGTCCAGCAGCGCCCTCCTCTCACTAATAACATATCAAGCAGCAGCCTCCCTTCACTAATAACATGTCCAGCAACGGCCTCCCCTCACTAAAAACATGTCCAGCAGCAGCCTCCCCTCACTAATAACATGTCCCAGCAGCGGCCTCCTCTATCTAGTAACATGTCCCAGGACTGGCCACCCCTCACTAATAACATGTCTCAGCAGCGGCCTACCCTCACTCATAACATGTCCAGCAGCGGCCTCCTCTCACTAATAACATGTCTAGCAGCAGCCTCCCTTCACTAATAACATGTCCAGCAACGGCCTCCCCTCACTAATAACATGTCCAGCAGCAGCCTCCCCACACTAAAAACATGTCCAGCAATGGCCTCCCCTCACTAAAAACCTATCCAGCAGCAACCTCCCTTCACTAATAACATATCCCAGCAGCTGCCTCCCCTCACTAATAACATGTCCCAGCAGCGGCCTCCCCTCACTAATAACATGTCCAGCAGCGGCCTCCTCTCACTAATAACATGTCCCAGCATCGGCCTCCTCTCACTGATAAAATGTCCAGCAGCAGCCTCCCCTCACTAAAAACATGTCCAGTAGCAGCCTCCCTTCACTAATAACATGTCTCAGCAGATGCCTCCCCTCACTGATAACATGTCCAGCAGCGGCCTACCCTCACTCATAACATGTCCAGCAGCGGCCTACCCTCACTCATAACATGTCCAGCAGCGGCCTCCTCTCACTAATAACATGTCAAGCAGCAGCCTCCCTTCACTAATAACATGTCCAGCAACGGCCTCCCCTCACTAATAACATGTCCAGCAGCAGCCTCCCCTCACTAATAACATGTCCCAGCATCAGCCTCCCCTCACTAATAACATGTCCAGCAGCGGCCTCCTCTCACTAATAACATGTCCCAGCATCGGCCTCCTCTCACTGATAACATGTCCAGCAGCAGCATCCCCTCACTAAAAACATGTCCAGTAGCAGCCTCCCTTCACTAATAACATGTCTCAGCAGATGCCTCCCCTCACTGATAACATGTCCAGCTGCGGCCTCCCCTCACTAAAAACATGTCCAGCAGTGGCCTCCTCTCACCAATAACATGTCCAGCAGTTACCTGCTGTCACTAATACCATGTCCAGCAGCAGCCTGCTCTCACTTATAACATGTCCAGCAGTAGACTACCCTCACTAATAACACGTCCAGCAGTAGACTTCCCTCACTAATAACATGTCCAGCAGCGGTCTCCCCTCACTAATAACATGTCCAGCAGCGGTCTCCCCTCACTAATAACTTGTCCAGCAGCGGCCTACCTTCACTCATAACATGTCCAGCAGCCCCCTCCTCTCACTAATAACATATCAAGCAGCAGCCTCCCTTCACTAATAACATGTCCAGCAACGGCCTCCCCTCACTAATAACATGTCCAGCAGCAGCCTCCCCTCACTAATAACATGTCCCAGCAGCGGCCTCCTCTATCTAGTAACATGTCCCAGGACTGGCCACCCCTCACTAATAACATGTCTCAGCAGCAACCTCCCTCACTAAAAACATGTCCCAGCAGCAGCCTCCCCCCACCAATATCATGTCCAGCAGCAGCCTCCATTCACTTATAACATGTCCCAGCAGCTGCCTCCCTTTACTAATAACATGTCCAACAGCGGCTTCCCCTCAATAATATGTCCATTAGTTGCCTCCACCCACTAATAACATGTCCCAGCAGCCGCCTCCCCTCACTGATAACATGTCCAGCAGCGGCTTCTCTCACTAATAACATGTCCAGCAGCAGCCTCCTTTCATAATAACATGTCCAGCAGTGGCCTCCCCTCACTAATAACATGTCCAGCAACGGCCTCCCCTCACTAAAAACCAATCCAGCAACAACCTCCCTTTACTTATAACATATCCCAGCAGCTGCCTACCCTCACTAATAACATGACCAGCAGTGGCCTCCCCTCACTAATAACATGTCCCAGCATCGTGACCAAACAAAGAATAGGACAGGCACTACCAATGTATACAGATAACAAATAAGTCCACGTATCCTAGGAGAGCATGTAACCAACAAAAGAACAAAAGAGAGGATACGTATGATGGACTAAGGTAATATCAAAAAAACTTTATTAATACATAAACACAGTAACAACAAAACCACATAATAAAAACACTTAAAAAGTGCACCATGCAAGGTGTACTTGACCTCCCAGGACCAGTGTGTCCTGGGCTCCCCAGCCCCAAGCCGACCAAGTCAAAACGACAAATGTGTGATGCAGGACAATGAGGGGAGTGCTAAATACAGCTGAATAACATCAAATTGCAACAGGCAATATGTGCATACATAAAGTGACCGGTGCAAAAAATAAATGAACCCAACAGTCCTGTATATAGTAGCCTAAATGCCTGAAGTATACGGTACCTAATGTGGATCCATATGGTAAGGTGAGAGAGGCAGAAAGGCAAGGTCGGAGTGGGGAGGAGGAGAGAGGAGCGAACCCCACGCGTATCGTCACCTGCTCCGGTGACTTCCTCAGGGGTGTGTCACTTATAACATGTCCCAGCATCGGCCACCTCTCACTAATAACATGTCCAGCAGCGGTCTCCTCTCACTGATAACATGTCAAGCACCAGCCTCCGTTCACTGATAACATGTCTCAGCAGATGCCTCCCCTCACTGATAACATATCCAGCAGTGGCCTCCCCTCACTAATAACTTGTCCCAGCAGCGGCCTCCCCTCACTAATAACATGTCCCAGCGGCAGCCTCCCTTCACTAATAACATGTCCAGCAGCAGCCTGCTCTCACTAATAACATGTCCAGCAGTAGACTTCCCTCACTAATAACATATCCAGCAGCGGTTTCTTCTCACTAATAAAATATCCAGCAGCAGCCAACCCTCACTCATAACATGTCCAGCAGTGGCCTCCTCTCACTAATAACATGTCCCAACAGCTGCCTACCCTCACTAATAACATGACCAGCAGCGGCCTCCCCTCACTAATAACATATCCAGCAGCAGCATCCCTTCACTAATAACATGTCCCAGCTGCTGCCTCTCCTCACTTGCAACATGTCCAGCAGCGGCCTCCCCTCACTAATAACATGTGCAGCAGTGGCCTCCCCTCAACAATAACATGTCCAGCAGTTACCTGCTTTCACTAATACCATGTCCAGCAGGAGCCTGCTCTCACTAATAACATGTCCAGCAGTAGACTTCCCTCACTAATAACATGTCCAGCAGTGGCATCCCCTCACAAATAACATGTCCAGCAGCGGCCTACCCTCACTCATAATATGTCCAGCAGTGGCCTCCTCTCACTAATAACAGGTCCCAACAGCTGCCTACCCTCACTAATAACACGACTAGCAGCAGCCTCCCCTCACTAATAACATATCCAGCAGCATCATCCCTTCACTAATAACATGTCCCTGCAGCTGCCTCTCCTCACTAGCAACATGTCCAGCAGCGGCCTCCCCTCACTAATAACATGTCCAGCAGCGGCCTCCCTATACTAATAACTTGTACCAGCAGTGGCCACCCTTCATATATAATATGTCCAGCAACGGCCTCTTCTCACTAATAACATGTCCAGCAGCAGCCTCTCTTCACTAATAACATGTCCCAGCAGCTTCCTACCTTCACTGATAGCATGTCCAGCAGTGGCCTCCCCTCACTAATAACATGTCCCAGCAGTGGCCTCCCCTGACTAATATCATGCCCAGCTGCAGCTGCCCTTACTTATAACATGCGCAGGAGGGGCTTCCCCTCACTAATAACATGTCCATTAGCGGCCGGCTCTCACTAATATCATGTCCACCAGCAGCCTCCCTTCACTAATAACATGTCCACCAGTGGCCTACACTCACTAATACATGTCCCAGCAGCCGCATCCCCTCACTTATAACATGTCCAGCAGCGGCCTCTCTCACTAATAACATGTCCAGCAGCAGCCTCTCTTCACTAATAACATGTCCAGCAGTGGCCTCCCCTAACTAATAACATGTCCCAGCAGTGGCCTCCTCTCACTAATAACATGTGCCAGCAGCAGCCTCCCCCCACTAATAACATATCCAGCAACAGCCTCCCCTCACTAAAAACCTATCCAGCAGCAACCTCCCTTCACTGATAACATATCCCAGCAGCTGCCTACCCTCACTGATAACATGTCCAACAGTGGCCTCCCCTCACTAATAACATGTCCCAGCATCGGCCTCCCCTCACTAATAACATGTCCAGCAGCGGCCTCCTCTCACTAATAACATGTCCCAGCAGTGGCCTCCTCTCACTGATAACATGTCCAGCAGCAGCCTCCCCTCACTAATAACATGTCTAGTAGCAGCCTCCCTTCACTTATAACATGTCTCAGCAGATGCCTCCGCTCACTGACAACATGTCCAGCAGTGGCCTCCCCTCACTAATAACTTGTCCCAGCAGTGGCCTCCCCTCACTAATAACATGTCCCAGCAGCTGCCTCCCTTTACTAATAACATGTCCAGCAGCGGCCTCCTCTTAATAATAACATGTCCAGCAGCCTCCCTTCACTAATAAAATGTCCAGCAGTGGCCTCCACTCACTAATAACATGTCCAAGCAGCCGCCTCCCCTCACTAATAACATGTCTCAGCAGATGCCTCCCTTCACTGATAATATGTCCAGCAGTGGCCTCCCCTCACTAATAACTAGTTCCAGCAGCAGCCTCCCTTCACTAATAACATGTCCAGCAGCAGCCTCCCCTCACTAAAAACATGACCAGCAGTGGCCTCCCCTCACCAATAACATGTCCATCAGTTACCTGCTGTCACTAATACCATGTCAAGCAGCAGCCTGCTCTCACTAATAACATGTCCAGCAGTAGACTTCCCTCACTAATAACATGTCCAGCAGTGGCCTCCCCTCACTAATAACATGTCCAGCAGTGGCCTCCCCTCACTAATAACATGTACAGCAGTGGCCTCCCCTAACTAATAACATGTCCCAGCAGCGGCCTCCTCTCACTAATAACATGTGCCAGCAGCAGCCCCCCCCCCTCTAATGACATGTCCAGCAACGGCCTCCCCTCACTAAAAACCAATCCAGCAGCAACCTCCCTTCACTTATAACATATCCCAGCAGCTGCCTACCCTCACTGATAACATGTCCAGCAGTGGCCTCCCCTCACTAATAACATATCCCAGCATCGGCCTCCACTCACTAAAGCCATGTCCAGCAGCGGCCTCCTCTCACTAATAACATGTCCCAGCAGCGGCCTCTTCTCACTGATAACATGTCCAGCAGCAGCCTCCCCTCACTAATACATGTCCAGTAGCAGCCTCCCTTCACTAATAACATGTCTCAGCAGATGCCTCCCCTCACTGATAACATGTCCAGCAGTGGCCTCCCCTCACTAATAACATCTCCAGCAGTGGCCTCCCCTCACTAATAACATATCCCAGCTTTGGCCTCCACTCACTAATAACATGTCCAGCAGCGGCCTCCTCTCACTAATAACATGTCCCAGCAGCGGCCTCTTCTCACTGATAACATGTCCAGCAGCAGCCTCCCCTCACTAATACATGTCCAGTAGCAGCCTCCCTTCACTAATAACATGTCTCAGCAGTGGCCTCCCCTCACTAATAACATGTCCCAGCAGCTGCCTCCCTTTACTAATAACATGTCCAGCAGCGGCGTCCCCTCAATAATAACATGTCCAGCAGCCTCCCTTCACTAATAACATGTCCAGCAGTGGCCTCCACTCACTAATAACATGTCCCAGCAGTCGCCTCCCCTCACTGATAACATGTCCAGCAGCGGCCTCTCTCACTAATAACATGTCCAGCAGCAGCCTCCCTTCACTAATAACATGTCTCAGCAGATGCCTCCCTTCACTGATAACATGTCCAGCAGTGGCCTCCCCTCACTAATAACTTGTCCCAGCAGCAGCCTCCCTTCACTAATAACATGTCCAGCAGCGGCCTCCCCTCTAATAACATGTCCAGCAGCGGCCTCCCCTCACTAAAAACATGTCCAGCAGTGGCCTCCCCTCACCAATAACATGTCCAGCATTTACCTGCTGTCACTAATAACATGTCCAGCAGCGGCCTACCCTCACTAATAACATGTCCCAACAGCTGGCTACTCTCACTAATAACATGACCAGCAGCAGCCTCCCCTCACTAATAACATATCCAGCAGCAGCATCCCTTCACTACTAACATGTCCCAGCAGCTGCCTCTCCTCACTATCAACATGTCCAGCAGCGGCCTCCCCTCACTAATAACATGCCCAGCAGATATCTCCCCTCACTAAAAACATGTCCAGCAGAAGCCTCCTTTCGCTAATAACATGTCCAGCAGTGGTCTCCCTTCACTAATAACATGTCCAGCAGCGGCCTCCCCTCACTAATAACATGTCCAGCAGCGGCCTCCTCTCACTAATAACATGTCCCAGCATCGGCCTCCTCTCACTGATAACATGTCTCAGCAGCAGCCTCCCCTCACTAAAAACATGTCCAGTAGCAGCCTCCCTTCACTAATAACATGTCTCAGCAGATGCCACCCCTCACTGATAACATGTCCAGCAGCGGCCTCCCCTCACTAAAAACATGTCCAGCAGTGGCCTCCTCTCCCCAATAACATGTCCAGCAGTTAGCTGCTGTCACTAATACCATGTCCAGCAGTTACCTGCTGTCACTAATACCATGTCCAGCAGCAGCCTGCTCTCACTTATAACATGTCCAGCAGTAGACTACCCTCACTAATAACATGTCCAGCAGTAGACTTCCCTCACTAATAACATGTCCAGCAGCGGCCTCCCCTCACTCATAACATGTCCAGCAGCGGCCTCCTCCCACTAATAACATGTCAAGCAGCAGCCTCCCTTCACTAATAACATGTCCAGCAATGGCCTCCCCTCACTAATAACATGTCCAGCAGCAACCTCCCCTCACTAATAACATGTCCCAGCAGCGGCCTCCTCTATCTAGTAACATGTCCCAGGACTGGCCACCCCTCACTAATAACATGTCTCAGCAGCAACCTCCCTCACTAAAAACATGTCCCAGCAGCAGCCTCCCCCCACTAATAACATGTCCAGCAGCGGCCTTCCCTCACTAATATCATGTCCAGCAGCAGCCTCCGTTCACTTATAACATGTCCCAGCAGCTGCCTCCCTTTACTAATAACATGTCCAAAAGTGGCTTCCGCTCAATAATAACATGTCCATTAGTGGCCTCCAGCCACTAATAACATGTCCCAGCAGCCGCCTCCCCTCACTGATAACATGTCCAGCAGCGGCCTCTCTCACTAATAACATGTCCAGCAGCAGCCTCCCTTCATAATAACATGTCCAGCAGTGGCCTCCCCTCACTAATAACATGTCCAGCAACGGCCTCCCCTCACTAAAAACCTATCCAGCAACAACCTCCCTTCACTTATAACATATCCCAGCAGCTGCCTACCCTCACTAATAACATGACCAGCAGTGGCCTCCCCTCACTAATAACATGTCCCAGCATCGGCCACCTCTCACTAATAACATGTCCAGCAGCAGCCTCCTCTCATTGATAACATGTCAAGCAGCAGCCTCCCTTCACTAATAACATGTCTCAGCAGATGCCTCCCCTTACTGATAACATGTCCAGCAGTGGCCTCCCCTCACTAATAACTTGTCCCAGCAGCGGCCTCCCCTCACTAATAACATGTCCCAGCGGCAGCCTCCCTTCACTAATAACATGTCCAGCAGCAGCCTGCTCTCACTAATAACATGTCCAGCAGTAGACTTCCCTCACTAATAACATATCCAGCAGCGGCCTCTTCTCACTAATAAAATATCCAGCAGCGGCCTACCCTCACTTATAACATGTCCAGCAGTGGCCTCCTCTCACTAATAACATGTCCCAACAGCTGCATACCCTCACTAATAACATGACCAGCAGCGGCCTCCCCTCACTAATAACATATCCAGCAGCAGCATCCCTTCACTAATAACATGTCCCAGCTGCTGCCTCTCCTCACTTGCAGCATGTCCAGCAGCGGTCTCCCCTCACTAATAACATGTGCAGCTGTGGCCTCCCCTCAACAATAACATGTCCAGCAGTTACCTGCTTTCACTAATACCATTTCCAGCAGGAGCCTGCTCTCATTAATAACATGTCCAGCAGTAGACTTCCCTCACTAATAACATGTCCAGCAGTAGACTTCCCTCACTAATAACATGTCCAGCAGTGGCATCCCCTCACTAATAACAGGTCCCAACAGCTGCCTACCCTCACTAATAACACAACTAGCAGCAGCCTCCCCTCACTAATAACATATCCAGCAGTAGAATCCCTTCACTAATAACATGTCCCAGCAGCTGCCTCTCCTCACTAGCAACATGTCCAGCAGCGGCCTTCCCTCACTAATAACATGTCCAGCAGCGGCCTCCCTATACTAATAAGTTGTACCAGCAGTGGCCACCCTTCATATATAATATGTCCAGCAACGGCCTCCTCTCACTAATAACATGTCCAGCAGCAGCCTCTCTTCACTAATAACATGTCCCAGCAGCTTCCTACCTTCACTGATAGCATGTCCAGCAGTGGCCTCCCCTCACTAATAACATGTCCCAGCAGTGGCCTCCCCTCACTAATAACATGCCTATCAGTGGCCTCCCCTGACTAATATCATGCCCAGCTGCAGCTGCCCTTACTTATAACATGCGCAGGAGGGGCTTCCCCTCACTAATAACATGTCCATTAGCGGCCGGCTCTCACTAATATCATGTCCAGCAGCGGCCTGCTCTCACTAATATCATGTCCACCAGCAGCCTCCCTTCACTAATAACATGTCCAGCAGTAGCCTCCACTCACTAATAACATGTCCCAGCAGCCGCATCCCCTCACTTATAACATGTCCAGCAGCGGCCTCTCTCACTAATAACATGTCCAGCAGCGGCCTCCCTTCACTAATAACTTGTCCAGCATTGGCCTCCCCTCACTAATAACATGTGCAGCAGTGGCCTCCCCTAACTAATAACATGTCCCAGCAGCGGCCTCCTCTCACTAATAACATGTGCCAGCAGCAGCCTTCCCCCACTAATAACATATCCAGCAACAGCCTCCCCTCACTAAAAACCTATCCAGCAGCAACCTCCCTTCACTGATAACATATCCCAGCAGCTGCCTACCCTCACTGATAACAGATTAACCCTAATCCCTTCTGTAAATTTTTTTTTTGCTTTTCCGTTTTTTTTTTACTCCACTTCTTTCACAAGCCGAAGCTTTTAGATTTTTTTGTTTATAAAGCTATATGAGGGCATTTATATGTGAGACTAATTATATCTTCTGGCGGCACCATTTAATATTCTGTAGCTGGAAAAAAATTCCAAATCTGGTGAAATTGCAAAAAAAAAAAAAAAAATTCTAATTTTACGCTTTATTACCACTTTCAATGTGCAGTCAAGATGACACCTCTGCTTTATTCTTTGGATCAGTACCATCGCAGAGATGCCAAATTTATTTTGTTTCATTATGTCTGAATACCTCTAAAAAATTCAAAAACCTTGTATTAAAAAAAGCTCTTGCGTCGCCATATTCTGACGCCATTACATTTTCATAGTTCAGTCTTTCATGGGTGCTCCTGCAACCCATGTGTCGGGTCGCAGGCGCATCCATGTGCCTCCCTGTACTCCCCTCACCCCGGCAGCAGCTTCCCTTACCTCTCCGCGTTCCACCAGAGGTCCCCGGCACGTGCTGCTGTTCTGAGATTTGAAGGGCCAGTGTGCTGATAATTGCCACTGGCCGCCGCCTTCCATGTTAAATTCCCGGTCCCTTCCTGTGTCCCCTGCCGGATCTTTGGGCCTAGTGCCCTAGAGAAAGTTTGTTCCCTATGTCCGGTGCATCTATAGTGAGTTCCCATTGTGAAACCAATTCTGGTCCTGACTTTGCTCCTCTGCTGCCAGCCCTGACCTTCTTCCATGTACCCGACTCCGATCCTGTGCAGCCTGTCCTGATCTCCCGCCTGTCCACAACTCTGTTACAGCCTTTGGATTCTGTACCTCACCTTGACCAACCCCCGTAGGCGAAGTCGACCGTGGAGCAACCTGGTGGTATCCCACCACAGCAAGTCCAACCCGCTTTGCGGTTGCCTCTAGTGAAAACCGTCATCGTCCGTGTTGGTTCAGTGGGTCCACTACTCCTGACTCTTGACACTGTGTATGGAGAATAATTGCTTTTTATGTTTTTATAGATCTGACGTTTTAGGACACAATACCAAACATGTTTATGATTATATTTGTTTAGTTTTATATGTGTTCGATGGAAAGGGGGTTGATTTCAATTTTATTATTTTTTTTCTCTTTATATTGAAAAAAACCTAAATTTATTTCAGGCCCCGTAGGATACTTAAGCCTTAGGAGTCTCATCACTTACAATATACTTCAATACAATAGACCAATATATCGTGAATATACTGTTGCCAAATGACATCCATGTGAGCCTTGAAAAGACAAATGGTCGGCACCCTCTGATGAGGATGGGGCGCCAATATGCTGCACTGTTACGTGGCCCGGTTGGATTCGCCCACAGCATCTAACAGTTTAACCGTTACGATCCATGCCAGCCCCAACCCTGGAAGTTACCGGCCGATGTCAGCTATGTAATACAGCTGTATGGAGATGACTGGTGGAAGGTCTATTGTATAGAGTGTGATATTCTTTCCATTGGGAGAAACAATCAATTCAGGAAGATGAGCTGCATCGAGATCCAGAAAGGTGAGCTGCGTCGAGACCCAGGAAGACGAGCTGCGCCGAGACCCAGGAAGACGAGCTGCGCCGAGACCCAGGAAGACGAGCTGCGCCGAGACCCAGGAAGACGAGCTGCGCCGAGACCCAGGAAGACGAGCTGCGCCGAGACCCAGGAAGACGAGCTGCGCCGAGACCCAGGAAGACGAGCTGCGCCGAGACCCAGGAAGACGAGCTGCGCCGAGACCCAGGAAGACGAGCTGCACAGAGACCCAGGAAGATGAGCTGCGCCGAGACCCAGGAAGACGAGCTGCACAGAGACCCAGGAAGATGAGCTGCGCCGAGACCCAGGAAGACGAGCTGTACAGAGACCTAGGAAGATGAGCTGTACAGAGACCTAGGAAGATGAGCTGCATAGAGACCTAGGAAGATGAGCTGTACAGAGACCTAGGAAGATGAGCTGCATAGAGACCCAGGAAGACGAGCTGCACAGAGACCCAGGAAGATGAGCTGCGCCGAGACCCAGGAAGACGAGCTGCATAGAGACCCAGGAAGATGAGCTGCGGACATTGTGAGGGGACAGAATCCATCGTGTCTCCACATCCCATATAATATAGTTCTGCACATCATCTGTGTAGACCCTTCCCCCACACATTCTATATTTGTCTGTAGACTCTCTATCTAAACCAATATCCGGGGGTAGCGCTACATATGTCTGGGGAGCATCCGGTCTCCGATAAGATAATGTTTGCGAGGAAAAGTCGTTAATCTCTTGGCGAAAGTGCAAAGTATTACTGTATGATTACTGAATATGCTGAAACGGAGTTGATGCCAGACTATGGATGAAAGTTGATCACAGTGCACTCTTCTGCACCAAGGAATGTAAGACTCCCTGTGCTGATGTTTTACGTACTACTTTACGGATACTACTTATTCCAGGAAAAGAGACGCCTTTTAAGAGATGCCCATTAGACCAGTTATTAAAGCAATGAACTATGGACATTACTTCTTTATCCCTAACTAACCAAGCCCAGGTCCTGCCCCACTGAAAGTTTCTGTATAATCCTTTGTGATGTAAATAAAGCATCACACATCCGCCCAGCCCTGCGTGGCATCAGTTCTCCACTCACTCAGTGGATATTAACCATTAGAAAACCTGAAGTAGTGTAAACAAGGGCAAAACCTGACAAATGCACTAATATGTCTATAATTGGAAGAGATGAAACCTTCTTTGTTTCTTGATGATATAACAGTGTGAATAAAACAAAATCATCTGGAGAGACACCAGGGACGTGTTTCTTGTACGGATTCTCCGAGTAGCCAGCTATACACAATGATATAGAGCCACATCACATCAGAGATAGAGACGATCACATCAGAGACAGAGCCCCATCACATCAGAGATAAAGACCATCACATCAGAGACAGAGCCCCATCACATCAGAGACAGAGCCCCATCACATCAGAGACAGAGCCCCATCACATCAGAGACAGAGCCCCATCACATCAGAGACAGAGCCCCATCACATCAGAGATAGAGCCACATCACATCAGAGACAGAGACCATCACATCAGAAATAGAGACCATAGCGCTCATATGATTCATGGAAAAGTCGAAGTCAACTAAGAATCAATTGTATTGTTCGTTGGTTCTTTACATCAGTCAATTATGAGGAAAAGGTATTCACATTGTTTATCATGCTTGGCCCAATGGACTTCCCATGTTAATGAAATTTTAGATAACATATACGATGCAGGTATCAGTCACCCTAAAAAAAATAAAACAACAGAGATCTAAAATGCTAATACTTCTAACATTATGAACATTAACATGCCTTCTCCCCTGTGTGACTGTTTTTATGTCTGACAAAATTTGATTTAGAGACAAAACATATTCCACAATCAGTACATGAAAATGGCTTCTCCCCTGTGTGAGTTCTCTGATGAGTAACAAGAACTGATTTGTGACCAAAACGTTTCCCATATTTAGTGCATGAAAATGGCTTCTCCCCTGTGTGAGTTCTCTCGTGTCTAACAAGGTCTGATCTCAGGCTCAAACATTTGCCACATTCAGTACATGAGAATGGCTTCTACACTGTGTGACTCATTTTATGTCTGACAAGATTTGATTCGGAGGCAAAATATCTTCCCCAATTAGTACTTTGTGAGTTTTCTGATGATTAGTGAGGATGGATTTCTGGCTAAAACATTTCCCACATTCAGTACACGAGAATGGCTTCTCCCCCGTGTGACTTCTCTGATGAATAACAAGAACTGATTTGTGACTAAAATGTAATCCACATTCAGTACATGGAAATGGCTTCTCCCCTGTGTGAATTCTCTGGTGTATGACAAGATTTGATTTAATGCTAAAACATTTCCCACATTCAGGACATGAAAATGGCTTCTCCCCTGTGTGAGTTCTGCGGTGTAGAACAAGACTGTATTCCTGCTTAAAACACTTCTTGCATTCAGTACATGAAAATGGTTTTTCCCCTGTGTGATTTCTCTGATGTCTTACAAGATGTGATCGGAGACTAAAATTAATTCCACATTCAAAGCATGAAAATGGCTTCTCCCCTGTGTGAATTCTTTGATGGACAACAAGTTGTGATTTCTGGCTAAAACATTTCCCGCATTCAGTGCATGAAAATGGCTTCTCCAATGTGTGAGTTCTCTCATGTAGAACAAGATGTGATTGGTGACTAAAACATTTCCCACAGTCTGTACATGAAAATGGCTTCTCCCCTGTGTGTGTTCTTTTATGTACATTAAGAGTGGATTTGTTTCCAAAACATTGTCCACATTCAAGACATGAAAATGGCTTCTCCCCTGTGTGAGTTCTCTGATGTCTTAGAAGATATGATTGGTGGCTAAAACATTTCCCACATTCAGAACACAAATACGGCTTCTTTCCTGTGTGAGTTCTTTCATGTACAGTAAGATGATATTTCTTTCTAAAACGCTGCTGACATTCTGGACATGAAAACTGCCCCGTATCTCCATGATTTCCCTCCTCTCTGGAAAGATGTGACTGATTATCTTCTACTTCACCACAAGGAGATGAGGGGGGACGTCCATGGGAACCTCTTGTACTTTTGTTTCCTAAAAAAATACAGTCAAGAAATCAATATTGGAAGTTTCCTTTTCCCCAGTTACGAGCAGAAGTAAAGCAGCCAGTCAGTAACATACAGTCATCTACAGATAACAAAAACTACTACGTAACGATATTAATGATTTTGGACAGTGACATATAATTTGTTTAAAATCCAACTACTGAATAGAAGTCATACAACCTTAGAAACTTAAATCTTCCACTTCCATGACATAAGAGGGTTGTCTAACCAGAGATGCCCATTTTATGTTAGAGTCGTGTTCAGTAGCTTCAGAAACAGATAAAACTGGAGGGGGAAGCTGCAGCCAGATTTGTGACCCGGTGTCTTTTTTACCCCTTAACGAGTTGGCCCTTTTTTGATTTTGCATTTCCATTTTTCAGTTCCCACCTTCCAAAATGCGACCCAAGGGTTTTTAGGGTTTTTTTTTTTTTATTTTTTATTTTTTTTTACTTTTTTTTAACTATTTTTCATACCCCCTAGGGTACTTTAACCCTAGGTTGTCTGATTGATCCTACCATATAGTGCCATACTACTACTTAAGGACACCCGACTTACAGACAACCCATAGTTACAGACGGACCTGTCTGCCCACTGTGACCTCTGGTGAAGCTCTCTGGAGGCTTTACTATAGTCCCAGATTGCAATAATCAGCTTAAAAGTGTATGTAATGAAGCTTTATTCATAATCCTTGGTCCAATTACATAAAAAAAATGTGAAACTCCAATTGTCACTTGGGCAAAAAAAAAATTGTCTGGATCTACAATTATAAAATATACAATTTCAACTTACATACAAATTCAACTTAAGAACAAACCTACGGACCCTATCTTGTACGTAACCCGGGGACTGCCTATACAATGTCTTAGAAACAAGACAGCCTTGTGTCTTTGTATGCCC
Source organism: Engystomops pustulosus (assembly GCF_040894005.1). Classification (NCBI taxonomy): domain Eukaryota; kingdom Metazoa; phylum Chordata; class Amphibia; order Anura; family Leptodactylidae; genus Engystomops; species Engystomops pustulosus. Next base: position 9,836,807 of record NC_092412.1, on the reverse strand, counting down.
CAAGGCTGTCATAGTAACCGATTGCCCCCCCCCCCATGACTGGCGGCAATTAAATCCAATATGGCAGTGCCCATGTGCCTGTGAAGCTACAGCAACAAGGGGTTCCAGTAACACCCCCAGAGCCCTTATGGCTCATTGGCTTCATTTTAAAAGTAAATCTGAAGGAAAAGGGAGGCCATGGATAACAAATATATGAAGATTACCACAATCGAGAGGCAAGTGCCCCTGGTTTTGACGATAGATTACATTCAAAGTAAAAAATATCGTCAGCATGAAAGGGTTAAGAAATTCTCTAAAAATGGCAGAAACCTGTGAGGCCCAACCCACAAGAAAAGATCTCACTGCATCCCGGTAGTTTTCTGGTTTGGGCTATGGAGATCCCTGTAGACCAGAGTGTGGACGTAACAAATTGCTGAAAATGATCCAGCACCAGCAATTACCAAGAAGAAAACCAAGCTGTAATATCTGTGCCGGCATCTTCCGCAGTCTACGAGGTGTGGCAGAGGTTGCACTGATTAAGATGGTCCATTTCTCTCTAGCAGCAGGGACTGATTATGCACCACTCCCAGTAGTCTCCTTCCTGGTTCACTAACAGTTAACAAGCTCTAATCAATCTTTATCCTATTGGATTCCTAACATCACATAAACATAAACTAATTCTCAGTGCTTGTTATAGTTCACACTTGACCAATCTTGTGTTTTTTTTCTGTCTGCTTATACCTTGTATCTTTTGACTTCTTGGTTTGTCTCTCTGATTATTTCTTTCGCCTACTGATTTTGTACTACGCTGCTCCGGTACCTCCATCTCTTAAGTAGGTAGGGAGAGTTGGTGGTTTCAGATTTAGGGCTCACAGTCTGTGTTCGTATTTCTGTTTCAAGTCTGCATGAGGACCACTTAGAACAGTGCCTATGGTTGAGATAAGGATATGGCAGAAGATAAGGATGCAGCGGAGTACATGGACGCCAGAAGAAGAATGCAGAGTTGTCGTTGCCGTCATCTGTCCAGGTTGCTGGGGTGCTCCTTCCCAACCACATTTACCCAGTGGGTGATAAAGGACATATATTGCCTCTGGCCATAATTATACCATGATCTGACAGACACTGACAGGCTGGAGGACTGGACCATCTTCTGCTGTATATATATACAGTATATATGCTTTGGTAGAGTGAAAGTGATGGCTTGGGACTTCTCTCCTTTCCTCAGTACAAGCGATAAGTTCTAGGGAAGGTTAAGGTGTCCCACATGGGAAGGGAGGGTCTGCAGGGCCAGCAACTTAGCAGGAGCACTCTAAGGTTCTGCACCCTTGATGCCTTAAGTTTTACCACTCCATTTTTGCCAGCGTTTTCCCAGGCTACTTAAATGGTGATACAGTATGTGTTGAGGTAGGGCCATGGTGCCATCGCTACCACCCGGGCCGGAAGTCTGTCCCCAAATCTACATATCGCCACAGAAGGTTCCTCTGATGACTTGACAGAAAATTCATGCAGTACCCTCAACACAATGGGGCACATTTACTTACCCGGTCCTGTCGCAATCCCCGAGGTGTGTTGTCCGACGAGGATGAAGTCCTGCGCGATTGACTAAGATCGTGCGCCCGATATCCTGCATGCGTCTCAAAAATCCGATCGGTTGCGCTAAAAACCCCTGTTGAACGCGGCACAAATCGGACGAAAATGACGAAAATGCGGTGTGCGGACCCTTAGTAAATGTGCCCCAATGTGTATGTGGGGGCGGAGGTATTTAACAATGCGCCTCAGATTTCACTAGTCTCAGTCTTTGTCACCTTGATGAATTTTGGTGCGGTATTTATATGTTGGTTCCCTAGTTAGACCTACTTTTAGGTGGTCTAGGCTGTGCAGCAGAAGTTTTGGCGCATGGACGATGTCCCTCAAGGCACGGCTCTTTCTCGCGATAGAATGTCCATTTTCTGAAGGTCCTTTGTTGGACAAGTCGGGAAAGTGCCAAAAAAAGGTCTAAAAGACTTGATAATTATGGTGAAAGGTTTTTGGCACAAATCCACCAGAATGTGAATCCCCCCCACTGTGTTCATTACCTGCCATTGCCCTGATGACAAAGCTAGCATTTTGGGACCGGTAGGCTCCAGCGCAGAATAGTGTCTACTTTGGCCAGTTTCTCTCTAGATCTGCCACAGCTGCAATCCCGCTGGTGACAACGTTGTCAACATCATCCACAAATGTCTGGTTGTCACTTGTGTCTGGTGGCAATGTCCCTTATCACTGGCAGCACCTACTCCAACATCACTGTCACTGTCGACCCAATTCATTTGAATGGGCAAAACGGCCAATCATTTCAACTCATTGTCCTATTTTCTCACATTTTTCCATTCTGTACGCCCCATAGAAGTCTATGGGAGCGTATAAAATACGGGTTGTGCATCATATACTGTCAAATATACATGCTTTGTCCAGAACCAGTGGGAGGTGCATTCTGTCAGCCAGCCATGATTTGCCGACCCACCATATTTTATATGAATATGGCACTGATACGGTGCCATACCTGCTCATATGGGTGAAACATTTGCTAAAATACAGCTCTATAGACAGAGCAGGAAAAAAAACCTTGAGTGCGTGTGTATCTGTGTGTAACATGTAAAATCACTCTGAGTACATCTGTATTCTTAAATTCATGATTTTACATACAGTGAGGCATGTAAAGTGCTTGGGTTAGTATGTGTCCGTTATTGGTGGAGATTCATCATGGCAAATACAAAAACTTCCAAATTATTATGCAAAAGCTACGCTCACCGGCCACTTTATTAGGTACACTATGCTAGTAACGGGTTGGACCCCCTTTTGCCTTCAGAACTGCCTCAATTCTTCGTGGCATAGATACAACAAGGTGCTGGAAGCTCCTCAGAGATTTTGGTCCATATTGACATGATGGCATCACACAGTTGCCGCAGATTTGTCGGCTGCACATCCATGATGCGAATCTCCCGTTCCACCACATCCCAAAGATGCTCTATTGGATTGAGATCTGGTGACTGTGGAGGCCATTTGTGTCCAGTGACCTCATTGTCATGTTCAAGAAACCAGTCTGAGATGATTCCAGCTTTATGACATGGCGCATTATCCTGCTGAAAGTAGCCATCAGATGTTACAGGGTACATTGTGCTCATAAAGGGATGGACATGGTCAGCAACAATACTCAGGTAGGCTGTGGTGTTGTAACGATGCTCAATTGGTACCAAGGGGCCCAAAGAGTGCCAAGAAAATATTTCCCACACCATGACACCACCACCACCAGCCTAGACCGTTGATACAAGGCAGGATGGATCCATGCTTTCATGTTGTTGACGCCAAATTCTGACCCTACCATCCGAATGTCGCAGCAGAAATCGAGACTCATCAGACCAGGCAACGTTTATCCAATCTTCTACTGTCCAATTTCGATGAGCTTGTGCAAATTGTAGCCTCAGTTTCCTGTTCTTAGCTGAAAGGAGCGGCACCCTGTGTGGTCTTCTGCTGCTGTAGCCCATCTGCCTCAAAGTTTGACGTACTGTGCGTTCAGAGATGCTCTTCTGCCTACCTTGGTTGTAACGGGTGGCGATTTGAGTCACTGTTGCCTTTCTATCAGCTCGAAGCAGTCTGCCCATTCTCCTCTGAGCTCTGCCGCTCACTGGATGTTTTTTCTTTTTCGGACCATTCTCTGTAAACCCTAGAGATGGTTGTGCGTGAAAATCCCAGTAGATCAGCAGTTTCTGAAATACTCAGACCAGCCCTTCTGGCACCAACAACCATGCCACGTTCAAAGGCCACAAATCACCTTTCTTCCCCATACTGATGCTCGGGAGAACTGCAGGAGATTGTCTTGACCATGTCTACATGCCTAAATGCACTGAGTTGCCGCCATGTGATTGGCTGATTAGAAATTAAGTGTTAACGAGCAGTTGGACAGGTGTACCTAATAAAGTGGCCGGTGAGTGTACTTCGAAACAAAACATCACCTGCACAATTCTTGCCTTCATTGAACTTGTACATTTTTGGAGACTTTCTGCTTGAATTTCTTTGCATGATGTCAGAATCATCTCCCAGAGCTGCTGTTTTGATGAGAACGGCCTCCAACCCTCCTAGATCTTTTGCTTGATGATACTCAAAGGTTGAGGTCAGGGGAAGATGGTGACCACACCATGAGATTCTCTCATTGTATGCCCATAGCAGCCAATGACACAGAGGTATCCATGCAGCATTAGATGGGGCATTGTCCCGCATGAGGTGGGGCATTGTCCCGCATGAGGTGGGGCATTGTCCCGCATGAGGTGGCGCATTGTCCCGCATGAGGTGGCGCATTGTCCCGCACAAAAATGGTGCATTGTCCTGCATGAGATGGTGCAGAAGGCACCATTCTTCTTTTCGTACCATGGAATAACGTGTTCAGTCAGAAGCTCTATTTACATACTTTGCCGTGGTCATTTTCACACCTTCAGGTAACCTAAAGGAGCCTACCAGTTCTCTCCCCATAATTTCAGCCCTAAACATGACTTCGCCAGCTCCTTGCTGATGTTGCAGCCTTGTTGGGACATGGTGGCCTTCCACCAACCACCCACTACTCCACTGTGCACTGCTTAGGGGCGGCCGAATAGTAGGTTTATGCACAGCAGCAAGTCTTTGAAGGATCCTACACCTTGAGGTTTGTGGGACTCCAGTGGCACCAGCAGCGTCAAGTTTGCTGGTTTGTAAAGGCATATTAGCAGCTGCTCTCTTAATCCTATGAACTTACCTTCCTCATTCAACCTTTATCTGCACAAACCCATCTGTGCCCTAAATCTCTTCACTGTACGATGATCGCGCTTACGTTTTTATGACACTTGTAATGTTTTCATACATTGTCAAAGACATTGAACTATTTGATGCTTTTTGACAGGATCCTCTTTCTTTCCCATGTTTTTTAAAACCTGTTGCCCGCTTAATAATGTGGAACATCTTTCTTCAGTAGTTTTCCTTGAATTGGGCAATCTAATTATCACAGGTATCTGAGATGGATTTCAGTGACCCAAAGAGCCCTGAGACATTATAGCATCCATGAGTTTCATTGAAAACCCAAAGAATTTAATCTTTATGACCCTTAAATCCAATTTGAATAATTTGGACCGTGGTGAACATGGTGATCCCATTTGCCCCAATTACAAAAGAAATCAGTGGGCGCGGGTCCCAGGTCTGAAGTGATGTGTTTTGGAGTTGCTGTAGTTTCTCCTGCACCCGGTGGAAGCAGGACTAGGTCTCCGGCTGTCAGACACATCTGGAAACCCTTTGAAGAAGATACAAGTGGTTTATTACCGCTTCTGCCTTCTCCTTTTCTCACAGCGCTGAAGAGGCTGGCGCAACGCTATGCAGTGAATGCAGGAGCCTAACTTTCTGATTGGTGGGGTTCTCAGTAATGAGACCCCCCACAGATCACGAAAATGAGGGGTCCGATAGGGCCCCAGGTACCTCAGTCGGACCCCTCGTTGCACCATGAGAGTAATGAAGCAAACTTCATTACCACCAATTCCAGGAAACACGGCTTTGTGGATAATCAAACTATTCAGAAAGTTCAGATCGAATTCCTCTTAATTCAATTTGCTCCTCTCTTATCACTTTGAGGCTCTTAGCCCGCGCCCAGCACAGTAATCGGCCTGCGACACGCGGGCAGTGCAGGCTCTGATACACTGACCCACCAGGATTGTGTGTTTTACACCTAAGAATGAGCAACCGAACAAGACAGAGTGGAAACAGTAACCAACAACAGAGCAGAATCCAGGAAACATCTACACACCTGACCCAAGGACAGGACTGACCCCAGAAAGAGGGAGGAAAGAGCCACCAGGTAGGAATGGAAAGAGGAAGATCAGGACACCGAGATTTACTCTACTGAAACCCCAATTACCACTAAATACAGAGGACCACAAGATACATGAAAGGCTCTTACCCTCCTCTGTCACTGATGAGGGGATTTCCTCTCCGCTCCTCCTTCCACCACAACTTTCCTGGAAAGATCCAACATGAAGGACCTGAGAAAACAAGGAAATGTCTCCAGAGATTATCTAATATCCAAGTGATGGACAGAAACCTCCAGAATCAGGAACTAAGGGAATAATCTCCTGCAGGAGGAGACGGGATCCACATTCATCCCAATATTTTACTCATCAACATCAATGTTCCGGTTATATTACTGCATAACCCGATGTGACCCGATCCTGAGGTGGAGACTCATGGACACCGGGGAGAAGATTATTCACTTCTCCTGCTCTTCTACCATTTGTAGTTATGTCCGACCAACATCTCCCCATAGACCCTCCACCCACTGCTGCTGGAGAAGGTCAGTAGCTTCATTACATCCATCTATAGAGGATCCACAGGAACCTCAGCTCCATCTACCTGATGATCCAGTGGGACGTTCTCCACCGGCTCCTCTTTAATATCTCGGGAATCTCCAGGACTGGGACATCTCTCTGGTTCCTGTGTAATATCTCGGGAATCTCCAGGACTGGGACATCTCTCTGGTTCCTCTTTAATATCTCGGGAATCTCCAGGACTGGGACATCTCTCTGGATCCTGTGTAATATCTCGGGAATCTCCAAGACTGGGACATCTCTCTGGTTCCTCTTTAATATCTCGGGAATCTCCAGGACTGGGACATCTCTCTGGTTCCTGTGTAATATCCCGGGAATCTCCAGGACTGGGACATCTCTCTGGTGGATTTCTCTGACTGGATCCATCTATAGGAAATATACACAGTGACTGATACATTGTCTATATGTGATGATGAGATGATGGAGGAGGTGACCTCACACCTGCTCTGTCCTCTATAATCAGGAAGGTCTCCTCTTACCTGGTGATGTGAGGGGCTGGTGGTCCTCCATCATGATGTCCTTGTACTGGTCCTTGTGTCCTTCTATATACTCCCACTCCTCCATGGAGAAATAGACAGCGACGTCCTGACACCTTATAGGAACCTGACACCCACAATGACACAGTCATCACCCAGACCCCTCCCTTGTGTTATTGTACAATGTCCCAGCATTCCCGGCAGCGCTCACCTCTCCGCTCAGCAGCTCAGTGATCCTGGAGGTAAGTTCTAGGATCTTCTGCTCATGTATCAGTGAATGAGGTGGAGGCTCGGTGATGGGGCTCTGGGTCCATCCTCCTGACACACGGGGGGTCACACACTCACCAGACGACTTCTTCACTACTGTGTAATCCTGTGTATGGGGAGACACTGATCACTACATAGATCCTAAGAATCCTTCACCTCTCCAGTCATTTCCCGCTGTTATTCCTAGAGATAAGAGCCGTGTCCTGGGAGACTCTCACCTCTCCGGTTATCAAGGAGATCATCTCCAGGGTGAGTTCCAGGATCCTGGCCGCCATCTGCTCTCTGTCCTTCTCCCGGATCCCTGGTGGATCATTGATGGAAAGGATCATCTTTAGGAGAAACCTCTGGGAGTCCTGTATCTATAGAACCTGAGGAAACATGAGAAGAACTAAGAGCAAACTCTATATGAAGCAATTGTGTCCATGACATGTGTGATGTGACAGATGGGGATTCTCCAGACACTGGAGGGGAGGTCACTGGAGTGAGGGAGGAGTGATGGTGCTGGACTGTGCCGCTCCTCACCAATGGGCTGGAGGGTAGGTCACTGGTTGTGCCACCCTATGTGTAAAAATGGGACGTCAGAAAGGCAGCGGTTACTTGTCACATATGCCTGACCCAGCGTTGTGCCTGTCTCTAGAACAATCAGCAAAGGTGAGTACCGAATCTCACCCAAGAGCACCTCTTCCTCAAGAGCACCACCGAACTAACCAAGGATAATCTCGCACTAGGTAGCGCTGTTTCTCTCTGTCCCCATCCCTTTTTCTCTGCATATCCACAGTGATCACATCGTGACGGAATCTACGGCATTTTCTAGATCTCCGCCTTGGGACCTGACCATCCAGTATAGGTCCTACAACAGAGAAGCTGCTTCCTAAGCGAATCTATATACATTTGTCTATATATATATTTTCATCAGAATACCCACGCAAAGAAATCAACACCTACTATGGACTACTTTAAGAACCGTACAGACTCAAGATCTGTTCTGATATACCAACTGACTCGCCAGGATGATGATCCGACACGGAGAAATCCACCCATCACTCCTGGTGAATTCACCGAAGAAGAAACCAACACGATGTTCGGACTTTTCCATCACCTAGAGTCATATTTAAAAGATGAACTCCAACATTCAGTGGATGTCATGTTTCTGAATATGTATCTCAAAGAAAATTTAGCCCCCAGAGGTCTCAGACCATCCTTCCTACCCACTTTCCCAAATGACCCGACATTTACACAAAAATGGGAAAACATTCTAGATACACTATCCACCAACCTCCTTCATCTGATCATTGAAAAACGAAACTCTCTAGGTCAGATAGCCACTGAAAAAGTCAAAGCTACCATGGACCTACTTCAAAAATTCCAAACACACCATCACTTTAACAAAACTAATTCCAACTTAGGCAACAAACTACAAAAACTAGAAAATGAGGCCAAATACAAAAAAGTGAACAAACTTCAACGAGACAGATCAGACAAACTAAACTCCAAATATAGAACCTGGCATCACAAGAGGGACCCACCAGTGAACCAACCCCATAACCCAGATCCCACAAGTTTCAACCCACCAGACTACCACCACCAGGAGCAACCATCAGAAATATACGTCAAACAAAAATACGACAGGGTTCAATTATTCCCGCACCATGGGAGAACCACAGAAACACTCCCACCCCAAATCCAGACAGCTCCAACCATCTCAATATGATCACTCGGTCCAACACCTGTCCACCAACAAGGATCCCCCTACCCCTCAGACAACCACGCCACATAACACCTCGAACCATATTCCAGCCAGTCCTATCATCAGCCACACCCTCCCCACCCCTCTGACAGCAGAAAGAAAAGAAAGGGATGCCCTCTTTTCAGCCACCATCAGCCAGATTAGGGCCGATATTAGAAGTCTATCAAATCCCAACTCCCCCGTTGACACCTCCAACAAAATTAGGAATAACTTCGATACTCTGAACTCCCTGATCAAAAGGCCGTCCCCGACTAACACACCGAGAATTAATCTATCTGGTTGTGAAAATATCTCCTTCACCAATACCCTACTTGATCTATCTATACACCCCCACTCCCAACCCACCTCCACACAGGAACCTCCAAACAAAGATACACAAAACACAGGCACAAACAACCCCTTTTTCCAACAAGGGACAAACACACAAACAATGAAGACCAAGAATATAGAATCTTTTTTCCGCCTGTGAACCAAAAGAAAAGAAAAAAACCAAAATGAGGAAAAAGAGGAGGCCGTAAAAGACGACAACAGAACCGGCGCCATACCAAAACTGAGGCCACCCAACAAGATTCAACGATAAAAATCTTCAACCTGACTAATTATCCTCTCAGCCAGAATGAAGAATCTCTTCTATCAAAAGGTCTGTCTTACAGTCCTAACAGTCTTCCAAAAGAGTTTGATCTCTTTTTGGATCTCAATCAATTTATTAGGAAACTCACCCTAAAACGCCATTTCTCCCTGCAAACAAAACGAAACAAAAGCCACACACCCCAAGAGGCAATGGGCCATATACAACCAAGCGTTGACACGAACAACATGGTACCTACGAATGACATGTGCGTCCGTACCACAAAAATTAAAAACAAATCCAAATTCTATCCCTTACAAGATCAAGGACACCACCTTAAAGTCTATCAAGACCTAGTGATGGAAGACTTTAAGAAACTCACTACAGCAACTGCTCCACCGAGTTCTAGAACTAATAGGGGGAACCTGCGACCAACAGAACGCAAAGCACTGAAAGATCTTAAAGGAAACCAGGACCTAGTTTTCAGACCAGCTGACAAAGGGGGAGGGTTAGTCATTATGACTTACACCTACTATAATGAAGAGGCTCTAATCATCCTATCAGATACTACATATTACATAAAAATAGCCGCCAACCCAATGCCTGCACTTCAAAAGAAACTCAAACTACTTCTGGGTGCGGCCTTCAAGCAAAAGACCATTACCAAAGAAGAACACAGATTTCTTTTTATACCTTTTCCCACTACACCCTACTTTTACTTTCTACCGAAAATCCACAAAAATGACAAAACACCCCCCGGAAGACCCATCATATCGGGCATCGGCTCCCCTACCAGCAACATTTCACATTTTTCTAGACCTATATTTACAAGACTACGTTATACAATTGCAAAGCTATCTGAAAGATTCAGACCACCTCATCAGAGACCTAAACGCCACAGAATTGCCTGAGAAGTTCTCCTTTCTAACAATGGATGTGAGTGCCCTCTATTCCAACATCGATCATGAGAAAGGAATCGAGTGCACAGCTTATTTTCTGAACAAAGATTTGGAACTCCCTACAGAGTTTAAGAACCTTCTGATATCACTCTTGAGGATAACTTTGGAAAACAATTTCTTCTCATATGGATCTTCACTATACCTACAGCAACGTGGTACGGCCATGGGCACCCGAGTGGCCCCGCCCTACGCAAATCTCTTTATGGGTTTGTTTGAGGATTTGTTTATTTTATCACAAGACCCATTTCGCCAACATATATTTTCTTATCGCAGGTACATCGATGACCTATTCTTCACCTGGACTGGTTCAAACAACGGTGCCATTTCATTTCGACAATCACTCAACCAAAATCCGTGGGGTATCTCCTTCACCATGGAGTACAGCGACTCTCACATCCACTTTCTTGATCTGAACTTCGAATATAAACATGGACGAATCATCACCTCCACATACTTCAAAGACGTTGATACTAACAGTTACCTAAACTACGAGAGCTCCCACTTCCAGAAATGGAAAGACAATATACCATTCAGCCAGTATCGGCGAATCCGGAAAAACTGTACCGACACCTCCACGTTCAAGTCCCAAGCAACGATCCTAAAAAAACGTTTCCAAGAAAAAGGGTATCCTGAACATATTCTTAAAAATGCTTACAAGAGGAGCTCCAAACTCACCCAGGAAGAATGTCTCACCCCCGGAGCTAAAAATAAAGACCCCATCGATCTGCCGTTGGCGTTCATCACGCGATACAACGACAAGCACAAACAAATCAAGGACATTCTTTACAAACATTGGCACATCCTAGAAGGTGATAATGTACTAAAGGAGATCATCCCCAAATACCCTAAGATCACCTTCAGGAAAGCGGCCACTCTCAAGAATATTCTAGCCCCGAGCCAGATTAAACAACATGGGATCAAGAGAACAGTATCCACTGGACCAGTAGTCAACAGATGTGCCCAACCTCTATGCCTGTGTTGCCACAACATTAAACACAATGCTAATAGCTTCCGGTCTAACACCACCTCTGAATGCTTTCAGGTTAAACACCATATGACGTGTCAGACCAAATACGTCATATATCTCCTGGAATGCCCCTGTGGACTCCAATATGTGGGGAGAACAGAAGGATCAATGGCCACAGGGCAAACATAAAGAAGGGTTTCCAACTGCATGGGCTGTCTAAGCATTATCTCACGAGACATGCCAAGAACGAGAACTTGCTAACAATCATTGTCTATCGACCATATTATGGAGGACGTCCACAACAGATATGAGACACTCTGCAAGAGAGAGGTCTTTTGGATTTTCAAACTTAACACCCTAAGCCCCACAGGTCTAAATGAAGTTACTGAGACTATCATTCATTGAATTCATCCCATTCTATTTCTCCCACAGCCCCAGATAATAATCCCTCATCTAATCAGACCTCAAATATATAATTTTTTTCTTATTTATTATTTTTTTTAATTCTTTTATTTAGACACAGCAGCATCACCTTTTTTTGTTTTTTTTTTCTCTTTATTTAGAAACAATTCCTTTTTTTTTTTATTTAGACGCTCACACCTATAAATTTCCGCCAAAACAGGGGAACCAAAATCCCTTCTCCAGCACAACAAGCCTAGGTGAGTCTCTCCAGCCTCTATACAGACATCCATCATAACCAGCCACACAGACTATTGGCCCTCCAGGGCCCCTCATCTTTAAGCCATCCGATGCGCACTCTGTCACAGGTCATTATATTTATTATTATGTTGTACCATATAATATTCTATGATTTTAAAGCACAGATATTGGTATATTTTTTATTTATCTATTTGGTCGTTTTTTGCCTATAGGTTCAGTAATCTATATGTATATATGTATGTGTTTATGTATAGGTGTATGTATATATGTATGTGTTTATGTATAGGTGTATGTATATATGTATGTGTTTATGTATAGGTGTATGTATATATGTATGTGTTTATGTATAGGTGTATGTATATATGTATGTGTTTATGTATAGGTGTATGTATATATGTATGTGTTTATGTATAGGTGTATGTATATATGTATGTGTTTATGTATAGGTGTATGTATATATGTATGTGTTTATGTATAGGTGTATGTATATATGTATGTGTTTATGTATAGGTGTATATATATATATATATATAAAAACTATTATTAATTTCATTTATTTATTTTTATCATGTATTATCTGTCTCCTCCCCTTCCTATGTGATCACCATTTACCTTAGAGGAGGCCATAGGAATATTTATTGTATTTCCCTCAAATGTATCACTTCCTAACTTATATGAACTTTTTAAAGCCTATGTTTTATTCCTTTTTGTATACCGAGCCTCTGCATGCTATTCTCTTCTTTTTTTTTTTTAACTTATCATAAATATTAAAATGAATTTATTTGTGTATTGTATTAGACCTGAGGAAGCACACGTTGGAGTGCGAAACGCGTTGTCCAAAATATCTTTGAATAAAAGGAAACCTCTTAACCCTGATGACCAGCGCCTTTCTGACGTCCCATTTTTACACATAGGGTGGCACAACCAGTGACCTACCCTCCAGCCCATTTGCTATACGCCCTTGTTACCCAACCTTGGGGCGAGGGTGGGGACGCGGCAGCGGTTACTTGTCACATATGCCTGACCCAGCGTTGTGCCTGTCTCTAGCACAACCAGCAAAGGTGAGTACCGAATCTCACCCAAGAGCACCTCTTACTCAAGAGCACCCCCGAACTAACCAAGGATAATCTCGCACTAGGTAGCGCTGTTTCTCTCTGTCCCCATCCCTTTTTCTCTGCATATCCACAGTGCTCCTCACCAATAGCACATACTGGCCCCACATGGAGGGACCTGGAGCATGCTGGGAGTTGTAGTCCCTCCATATAGTGTGTGCGCTCCTGGAGCATGCTGGGAGTTGTAGTCCCTCCATATAGTGTGTGTGCTCCTGGAGCATGCTGGGAGTTGTAGTCCCTCCATATAGTGTGTGTGCTCCTGGAGCATGCTGGGAGTTGTAGTCCCTCTATATAGTGTGTGTGCTCCTGGAGGATGCTGGGAGTTGTAGTCCCTCCATATAGTGTGTGTGCTCCTGGATCATGCTGGGAGTTGTAGTCCCTCCATATAGTGTGTGTGCTCCTGGAGCATGCTGGGAGTTGTAGTCCCTCCATATAGTGTGTGTGCTCCTGGAGCATGCTGGGAGTTGTAGTCCCTCCATACAGTGTGTGTGCTCCTGGAGGATGCTGGGAGTTGTAGTCCCTCCATATAGTGTGTGTGCTCCTGGATCATGCTGGGAGTTGTAGTCCCTCCATATAGTGTGTGTGCTCCTGGAGCATGCTGGGAGTTGTAGTCCCTCCATATAGTGTGTGTGCTCCTGGAGCATGCTGGGAGTTGTAGTCCCTCCATATAGTGTGTGTGCTCCTGGAGCATGCTGGGAGTTGTAGTCCCTCCATATAGTGTGTGTGCTCCTGGAGCATGCTGGGAGTTGTAGTCCCTCCATACAGTGTGTGTGTGCTCCTGGAGCATGCTGGGAGTTGTAGTCCCTCCATATAGTGTGTGTGTGCTCCTGGAGCATGCTGGGAGTTGTAGTCCCTCCATATAGTGTGTGTGCTCCTGGAGCATGCTGGGAGTTGTAGTCCCTCCATATAGTGTGTGTGTTCCTGGAGCATGCTGGGAGTTGTAGTCCCCCCTCTGGTCACTTACCTCTTCTCTCCTCAGTGCAGGACACCCTGTACCTCATACACGTCTCCTGCTCTCTATCCACTAGTCATGTGACCCGGGAGTGTGATGTCACTGAGGGGCGGGGCTCCCGGGGTGTAGATGTGTAGGTGAGGACCTGTGATGATGTGAGTACAGGGGGCGGGGCACCGGGGTGTAGATGTGCATAGATGAGGACCTGTGATGATGTCAGTACAGGGGGCGGGGCACCGGGGTGTAGATGTGCATAGATGAGGACCTGTGATGATGTCAGTATAGGGGGCGGGGCACGGAGGTGTCATGTGATCACTAGTGATGTGGAGACTCCTCCCGGTAGTGGCTGATTCCTTCCTCTCTAGAAGTTCCTTCTGGAATAGATAGACTGCTTTGGCTTAATCCCACATCATGTCATTAGACTTCCTGTAGGTCATGCTTGATGTTATGGGGGCTGCCTTTCACGGTAGCAAAAGGAGGCATTGTTTTCCATTTAACACTTTAAAACTTATTAGCATTCTTCCCAGAATTCCCTAGTGGAGCATCTATGGCTTTAAGTCTCCACATGCCGTTAAGGTGGCCTTAATTGGCATTGTCTCCTTAAGGAGAACACCCACTGAGTGACCTCTGTACAAGTGATGGAGACAGCAGGACGTCGGCTCTGTGTAGTCGGGGGCTTTGTACATGCGCAGTGCAGGGAAGGAGGAGCCTCCATGTAGGATATAACACTGAGAGCAGATACATGGCGGACAATAGATATAATTACTGCTTCTCCATCACCAGGACACAGGAGCCGCTGCCCCCATAAGAGGCTCCTCAGGGGGAGGGGGGCAAGGATTCGGGGGTTTGGCCTTTCCCTTTGGCTTTATTTCTTGGGCTCAGTTCACATCTCTGTTCAATCTTTATCTTTTTTGTAACAGTAAGGCTTCATTCACACGACGATGTGCGCACCGTATTGTAGCACGGAGCAGGAGGAGGGGGGTGACGGTGCTCACTCCTGCCCCTCTGCATAGTCATATAAGCAACACAACAAGACAGGGTGTATAGCCAAACTTTATCCAAAAATGACATGATAGAAGTTCAAAACATTTACAAGACACCTGTCTGCATGCGCAGGTATACAGTATACATTGGGCCTGGGACTCTGGACTAGTAATCACATTATATGAGTGATGTATGTAATGTACGGCCCCAGCCTAAAAGGAATAAATGAAATATAATTACCTGTAACACATGGGTAATAACATGCAGGGAGCTGTGGGTCCCCACGCGTATCACCTGTATACACAGGCTACCTCAGGGGTAAATAAGTAATGGCACACAGCCATATATATATATAGGGAGAACTCACCCCCAGATCAACTACCAGACAGGTGCCACGTTCAGACATCCGGTGTCGTGCTTTCCAATCGCCGGAAGTCATCAAATGCATTTACTTCCAGACTTATCAGTGAATTGCAACAAAAAGTTTACTGCGCCTGCGCCAACTCATGAGTGAAACATACTGGGGCAGATTTACTTACCCGTCCCGTCATGATCCCGTGCTGAGTTGTTCGACGAGGATTCGGGTCCGTCACGATTCACTAAGATCGTGCTTCCGAGTTCCTGTATCCGTTGCTTCTGCACTGAGGTCTGCCGGAGGTCACCTTCTTTGCGGTGCGTGTAAGTGCTGATCTTGCAACACATATATACCCCTCACACCACAACTGACCACACTGTACATCCACATATATCATATATACCCCTCACACCACAACTGACTACACTGTACATCCACATATATCATATATACCCCTCACACCATAACTGACCACACTGTACCCCCACATATATCATATATACTCCTCACACCACAACTGACCACACTGTACATCCACATATATCATATATACCCCTCACACCATAACTGACCACACTGTGCCCTCACACCACAACTGACCACACTGTGCCCCCACATATATCATATATACCCCTCACACCACAACTGACCACACTGTACATCCACATATATCATATATACCCCTCACACCATAACTGACCACACTGTACATCCACATATATCATATATACCCCTCACACCATAACTGACCACACTGTGCCCTCACACCACAACTGACCACACTGTGCCCCCACATATATCATATATACCCCTCACACCACAACTGACCACACTGTGCCCCCACATATATCATATATAACCCTCACACCACAACTGACCACACTGTGCCCCCACATATATCATATATACCCCTCACACCACAACTGACCACACTGTGCCCCCACATATATCATATATACCCCTCACACCACAACAGACCACACTGTGCCCCCCACATATATCATATATACCCCTCACCCCACAACTGACCACACTGTGCCCCCACATATATCATATATAACCCTCACACCACAACTGACCACACTGTGCCCCCACATATATCATATATACCCCTCACACAACTGACCACACTGTACATCCACATATATCATATATACCCCTCACACCACAACTGACTACACTGTACATCCACATATATCATATATACCCCTCACACCATAACTGACCACACTGTGCCCCCACATATATCATATATACCCCTCACACCACAACTGACCACACTGTGCCCCCACATATATCATATATACCCCTCACACCACAACTGACCACACTGTACATCCACATATATCATATATAACCCTCACACCACAACTGACCACACTGTGCCCCCACATATATCATATATACCCCTCACACAACTGACCACACTGTACATCCACATATATCATATATACCCCTCACACCACAACTGACTACACTGTACATCCACATATATCATATATACCCCTCACACCATAACTGACCACACTGTGCCCCCACATATATCATATATACCCCTCACACCACAACTGTCCACACTGTGCCCCCACATATATCATATATACCCCTCACACCACACCTGACCACACTGTGCCCCCACATATATCATATATACCCCTCACACCACAACTGACCACACTGTGCCCCCACATATATCATATATACCCCTCACACCACAACTGACCACACTGTGCCCCCCCACATATATCATATATACCCCTCACACCACAACTGACCACACTGTACCCCACATATATCATATATACCCCTCACACCACAACTGACGACACTGTGCCCCCACATATATCATATATACCCATCACACAACTGACGACACTGTGCCCCCACATATATCATATATACCTCTCACACCACAACTGACCACACTGTGCCCCCACATATATCATATATACCCCTCACACCACAACTGACCACACTGTGCCCCCCACATATATCATATATACCCCTCACACCATAACTGACCACACTGTGCCCTCACACCACAACTGACCACACTGTGCCCCCACATATATCATATATACCCCTCACACCACAACTGACCACACTGTGCCCCCACATATATCATATATAACCCTCACACCACAACTGACCACACTGTGCCCCCACATATATCATATATACCCCTCACACCACAACTGACCACACTGTGCCCCCACATATATCATATATACCCCTCACACCACAACAGACCACACTGTGCCCCCCACATATATCATATATACCCCTCACCCCACAACTGACCACACTGTGCCCCCACATATATCATATATAACCCTCACACCACAACTGACCACACTGTGCCCCCACATATATCATATATACCCCTCACACAACTGACCACACTGTACATCCACATATATCATATATACCCCTCACACCACAACTGACTACACTGTACATCCACATATATCATATATACCCCTCACACCATAACTGACCACACTGTGCCCCCACATATATCATATATACCCCTCACACCACAACTGACCACACTGTGCCCCCACATATATCATATATACCCCTCACACCACAACTGACCACACTGTACATCCACATATATCATATATAACCCTCACACCACAACTGACCACACTGTGCCCCCACATATATCATATATACCCCTCACACAACTGACCACACTGTACATCCACATATATCATATATACCCCTCACACCACAACTGACTACACTGTACATCCACATATATCATATATACCCCTCACACCATAACTGACCACACTGTGCCCCCACATATATCATATATACCCCTCACACCACAACTGTCCACACTGTGCCCCCACATATATCATATATACCCCTCACACCACACCTGACCACACTGTGCCCCCACATATATCATATATACCCCTCACACCACAACTGACCACACTGTGCCCCCACATATATCATATATACCCCTCACACCACAACTGACCACACTGTGCCCCCCCACATATATCATATATACCCCTCACACCACAACTGACCACACTGTACCCCACATATATCATATATACCCCTCACACCACAACTGACGACACTGTGCCCCCACATATATCATATATACCCATCACACAACTGACGACACTGTGCCCCCACATATATCATATATACCTCTCACACCACAACTGACCACACTGTGCCCCCACATATATCATATATACCCCTCACACCACAACTGACCACACTGTGCCCCCCACATATATCATATATACCCCTCACACCACAACTGACCACACTGTGCCCCCACATATATCATATATTCCCCTCACACCACAACTGACCACACTGTGCCCCCACACATTTCATTTATACCCCTCACACAACTGACCACACTGTGCCCCCACATATCATATATTCCCCTCACACCACAACTGACCACACTGTGCCCCCACATATATCATATATACCCCTCACACAACTGACCACACTGTGCCCCCACATATTTCATATATACCCCTCACACCACAACTGACCACACTGTGCCCCCACATATATCATATATACCCCTCACACCACAACTGACCACACTGTGCCCCCACATATATCATATATACCCCTCACACCACAACTGACCACACTGTGCCCCCCACATATATCATATATACCCCTCACACCACAACTGACCACACTGTGCCCCCACATATATCATATATACCCCTCACACCACAACTGACCACACTGTGCCCCCACACATTTCATTTATACCCCTCACACAACTGACCACACTGTGCCCCCACATATATCATATATTCCCCTCACACCACAACTGACCACACTGTGCCCCCACACATTTCATTTATACCCCTCACACAACTGACCACACTGTGCCCCCACATATATCATATATTCCCCTCACACCACAACTGATCACACTGTGCCCCCACATATATCATATATACCCCTCACACAACTGACCACACTGTGCCCCCACATATTTCATATATACCCCTCACACAACTGACCACACTGTGCCCCCACATATATCATATATACCCCTCACACCACAACTGACCACACTGTGCCCCCACATATTTCATATATACCCCTCACACAACTGACCACACTGTGCCCCCGCATATATCATATATTCCCCTCACACCACAACTGACCACACTGTGCCCCCACATATATCATATATACTCCTCACACCACAACTGACCACACTGTGCCCCCACATATATCATATATACTCCTCACACCACAACTGACCACACTGTGCCCCCACATATATCATATATACTCCTCACACCACAACTGACCACACTGTACATCCACATATATCATATATACCCCTCACACCACAACTGACCACACTGTACCCCCACATATATCATATATACCCCTCACACCACAACTGACCACACTGTGCCCTCACACCACAACTGACCACACTGTGCCCCCACATATATCATATATACCCCTCACACCACAACTGACCACACTGTACATCCACATATATCATATATACCCCTCACACCATAACTGACCACACTGTACATCCACATATATCATATATACCCCTCACACCATAACTGACCACACTGCCCCCACATATATCATGGAGGTGGTTAACAACTAGATCTTCCCCGGCATTGTCCTTATAGATTAGAGAGAATCTGGTCCCACTAAGTAGAGACGTCTGAGATGTCTATTTTCTCCTACATGTCAGGTGTGTGGTGTGTGACTTGGAGACGTGTAGTGGCCGTATTTATATGACCATCGTCTCTGCCATGTGATACGTCTTGTTTTGCTGTTGTTATGGTCATTCCCCGGTATGTAATGTCTATTATGTATCAGAAATGACGGCCGCGCGTCTCTTGTTCTTAGGTCACTTGTTTATTTGAAAATGTAACAGATAAATAATAAACCTTGACAAATTATTGGGATCAGGTCTTTATAGAAACATTGGGGGTCATTTATCATAGCCGGACGTTCATGCGCTGACGTCGCTGCCCCCTCACTGCCGCCTTATACATCAAGGAACTCCGGCCCCAGATCTATCCAGCGCCCGGCTGTGCAGTGTTTATCTCTGCGCCAGGTCCTTCTCATGTGAAAGTGCAGCTGGGGCGCATGCGTGGACAGGAACTCCTACTCCACTGCCGACAACCCCCCCCCCCCCATCCACTGCCGGACACCCCCATCCACTGCCGGACACCCCCATCCACTGCCGGACACCCCCATCCACTGCCGGACACCCCCATCCACTGTCGGCCACCCCCACTCCCATCTACTGCCGGCCACCCCCCTCCTCCACTGCCAGCCATCTAAAAGCAGGAAATGAATAGAGATCTAACCTAGTCACATTTCTTAGGATTATGAACATTAACACGGCTTCTCCTCTGTGTGATTTCTCACATGTCTAACAAAAGCAGATTCCCGGTGAAAATGTTTCCCACATGTTATACATGAGAAGGGCTTCACCCCCGTGTGAATTCTCTGATGTTCAACAAGATTTGATTTCCGGTTAAAGCATTTCCCGCATTCAGTACATGATACCTGCTTTTCCCCCGTGTGAATTCTCAGATGTTCAATAAAATGTGATTTCCGGATAAAACATTTCCCACATTCAGTACATGAAAATGGCTTCTCCCCTATGTGAGTTCTCTGGTGAGCAAAAAGATTTGATTTCTTATTAAACGATCTCCCACATTCAATACATAAAAATGGCTTCTCGCCGGTGTGAGTTCTCTGATGTTCAACAAAACTGGATTTAGTTGTAAAGTCTCTGCCACATTCAGTACATAAAAATGGCTTCTCCCCTGTGTGAGTTCTCTGATGTATAATGATTTCTGATTTATTAGCAAAACATTTCCCACATTCAGTACATAAAAAAGGCTTCTCCCCTGTGTGAGTTCTCTGATGAATAATAATTTCTGATTTAGTAGTAAAACATTTTCCACATTCAGTGCATTGAAATGGCTTTTCCCCCGTGTGAGTTCTCTGATGTCTAACAAGATGTGATTTATTGGTAAAACATTTCCCACATTCAGTGCATGAAAATGGCTTCTCTCCTCTGTGAATTTTCTGATGAATAATAAAAGATTGTTTATGGATAAAGCCTTTCCCACATTCATTACATAGAAATGGCTTCTCCCCTGTGTGAGTTCTCTGATGAATAACAAGAGATGCTTTATGGACAAAACATTTCCCACATTCAGGGCATGAAAATGATTTCTCCGCTGAGTGAGTTCTCTGATGTTGTATAAGATGTGATTTCGTTCTAAAGCTTTTCCCACATTCAGTACATGAAAACGGCTTCTGATGATTTATCTGATTCATTAGAGATTTCTGATGACGAACAAGATGTCCTTTCTTACTAAAGCATTTTCCACATTCTAGACATGAAAATGGCTTCTCCCTTGTGGAAAGATGTGACTGATTATCTTCTACTTCACCACAAGGAGATGAGGGGGGACGTCCATGGGAACCTCTTGTACTTTCATCTCCTGGAATATACAGGGAAGATATTAATATTGTGAGTTTCCCTTTTCCCAGGTTCCAGCAGATATGAAGGGAGGGGTCAGGAATATACTGTTATCTGAGGGTAACGAGTCCTGGTCAGGAGAAGTCCTGGAGATGATGTGTGACAGTGATTAGTAGAGTAGAAGGTTTAGTGAGGATTATGGATTACGAGTGGATGGGGTTTAGCTGATCAGAGAAGATGATTGTTCTAAGAGAAGTGAATGGAAGAGGTGAGATAGGACCGGAGATTCCCTGCTTCTATAGGATGGGGTGACAGATACAGGTTTAAAAGAAGAGGGAACAAGACCAGTGGATAGGAAAAGGTTAAAGAGGTGAGTGATAGCGGATGAGGAAGGGGAGTGTTGGGATAATGTGCGATGGGATTTGGTCAAGAGCACAAGTAGTGAGGTATGAGCTGGACATCATGGAGGAAATGGTGAATTAGTACTCACCGGTAATTCGGTTTCCATCTAGTCCCCCATGACGGCCCACTTGGAGGATGCCCCTTGACCTCTGTAGGGACAGGAAGCAGAGAGGTTAAAGGCCTCCCACCTGCATCCTCCCGCCAGTGTCTACCAATGGGTCATCATGGGGGACTAGATGGAAACCGAATTACCGGTGAGTACTAATTCACCATTTCCATGACATCCTCCCATGACGACCCACTTGGAGATCTACAAAATAAGTAGAGTGTTAGGGGGTGAACCACAGCCTGAAGGACCTTCCTTCCGAAGGAAAGGTCATGAGAGCCGTATAAGTCCAGACAATAATGCTTGATGAATGTAGAGGGGGAAGCCCATGTAGCTACTTTGCAAATTTGTTCCAGGGAGGCGCCTCTTTTTTCCGCCCAAGATGCCGACATGGCCCGAGTAGAATGGGCCTTCAGATTTCCAGGAACCTCTTTCCCTTGTTCCACATGGCAAGTGGCAATAGCCGTTCTCAGCCATCTTGCTATTGATGTTTTGGATGCAGTCTTCCCTTTATTCTTCCCCTGGAACTGAATAAATAGATTATGGTGTATACAATCTGTGGCCTGCAGATAGGCTAAGCCTTACATGTAGAGAATGCCATGAGGATTCTCTGTCTGAAGAGGGGTTCTCGCAGAAGGATGGAAGGGTGATCTCCTGGTCCTTGTGGAACTTGGACACCACTTTGGGGGTGAAACCTGGATCTAAGGTGAGAATGATCCGGTTAGACAGTATTCGCATATAGGGTTCTCTAATGGAGATAGCCTGAAGCTCCCCCAATCTCCTAGCTGAAGTCACAACTATCAGGAGTGTAGTCTTTAAAGTCAGATTTGTAATACTAGCGCCAAGGGTTCAAAGGGAGACTTGGAGAGGGCATCTAGT
This sequence comes from Engystomops pustulosus, assembly GCF_040894005.1. NCBI lineage: Eukaryota > Metazoa > Chordata > Amphibia > Anura > Leptodactylidae > Engystomops > Engystomops pustulosus. The sequence goes on along the minus strand of NC_092412.1, from coordinate 9,813,533 downwards.
ACTAAGGTGAGATCCCAGGATGGAACCCGCTTGAGCATCTGAGGTCAGATCCTAGATGCGGCCATGATAAATGACCCACCTGTGATCCGCGAGGGAATGGCCGAAAAAGGTGCCGAGAGTGGAAACCTGGACCTTCAGGGTGCTGGTAGATAATCCCAGTTCCAGGCCTTTATGCAGGAAGGCCAGAACCTGAAAGATATTGGGGTTAGCCTGAGATGGGGGGTTAGCCCCACAAAAGGTCACAAACCTTTTCTATATCTTATGGTATATGGTGAAGGTAACCCTTTTCCTACTTGCCTTGAGAGTAGAAACTACTGCCCTGAGAGACCCTGAGATCTCAGGAATTTAGACTCAGGATCCGCGTTAAAAGTTGAAGTCTCCCCGGGTCTGGATGAAGGATGGGACCTTGGAACAGTAGATCCTTCAGCAAGGGGAGAATTATTGGCTTCTGCAGAGACAGGGATGTTAGCAGGGGATACTAGCTCTTCTTTGGCCAGTTTGGGCAGATTAGGATCACCCTTGCGTGATCGAGAAGGATTTTCTTGAGGACCCTCGCGATCAAGGGAATAGGAGGAAAGGCATAGGGGAGAGGTTCTTTCCCTGTGTGACTGAAGGCATCCAGGTGTTCTCTGGTCTCGTTTGACTCTAGGGAGTAGTACACACGGCACTTTGAATTTCCCCTTGTGGCGAAGAGGTCGATTTGAGGATTGCCCCAGATGATGGTTAGTTGAAGGAAGACCTCCTGATTGAGCCACCACTCGTTTGGTAGGACCTCTCAGGTGGGTGGCCAAGATGGAGAGGATGTTTTCTTCTGCCCAGGAGAATATGATACGGGCCAAGTTGGAGTGGACTCGGGATCTTGTTCCCCCCTGCCTTCTCAGATAAGGTACAGTTGTGGTGTTGTCCGAAAGGATGTGGACATGGTGGTTTATCAAGTGCGTGGCGTTCAACCTTAGAGTTTCCCAGACAGCACTTAGCTCCAGGTAATTTGAAGGCTTTTTGGATTGGGTCCATAATCCTTGGGCGAAGTGAGAAGGGAAGACAGCTCCCCAACCTGTACTGCTTGCATCAGTCATTACAGTGACACATGGAATGCTGTGCTAAGAGACTCCTTTTCCCAGATTTTCCAACTTCAGCCACGCTGGAGGTCCCTCTTTTTTTTTTTTTTTTTTTTTTTTACAGAGGACGGGATGATGACTTCCTTGTCTAGGCCGGACTGACTCCTGTGCCAGGACCTGAGAATCCAGCTCTGAAGGATACAAGAGTGGCTCTGGCTCCAAGCTTCCGACGGGACGCAGGATGATAGAAGTCCCAGGATCTTCATAGCTCCGGATCTGATCTTTTAAGTTGTCTGCTTTTACTTGAGGGAGGAAAGACATCTGATGAGTAGAACTCAACAACACACCTAGAAAAATCTTTTGAGTGGGAGGTGATAAGTCTGATTTCTGTGTGTTGCTAACCACCCTAGGTCTGGGAGGTTTTCCAGGGTAAGCGCTTTTGCAGCTGTTAGACCTGGTTTGTCCCTCCCTACTATAAGGAGATCATCCAAGTAGGGGACAATGGAGACATTTTGCAGCCTTAAGAAGGCCACTACCTCTACCATGATTTTGGTAAAAACTCTTGGAGCTAAAGAAATGCCAAAAGGAAGCGCACGAAATTGAAAATGAAGAATAGAGCCCTCCGGAGAGAAGACTGAAAATCTTAGATATTTTTGAGAAGAGGGGTGAATTGGGACATGATAGTAGGCATCCCGAAGATCTATAGTGCACATACAGTATGTGGAGTGAATAAGTTGTGTGGCGGATCTTACTGACTCCATACGAAATTTTTGGTAGGTGATGAAGTTGTTCATCAGCTTTAGATTTATGATCATCCAATTTGAACCATTGGGTTTCTTGATCAGGAACAGAGGAGAGTAGAAGCCTGATTTTTCTTGTTCCCGAGGGACCGGAATTACCACACTTGAATCGCTGAGGGATGAGACTTCCTGCCAGATAAGAGAGTGAGTGGAGGGGGAAGCAGAAGATAAAGGAGAGATCTTGAGGGGGGGGTCCAGGTTGAATTCTATCCTGTATCCCGACTGGATAATGTTCAGGATCCATGGATTCGTGTGATAGAGGATTACTGGGATGCAAATCTGAGGAGTCGCCTCCCCCCCCACCTGGTGTCACTGCTTCTTCCCGAAACCCTCAGGTAGGTTAGCAAAGAGGAAGCCCCTTCACCTTCCTCCTTTAGCGTAGCTCCAGCGACTCTGTTTACCTTTCCCACGAAAGGAGTCCTTGGGGTTCTTAAAGGGACGAAAGAAAGCCTTCTTAGAAACTGCCTTGTTCTCTGGAAATCCCTTCTTTTTGTCGGATGCCTTTTCCAGGATGGTATCCAATTCAGGACCAAATACAAAAGTTCCGGAAAAGGGGACACTGCAGAGCTTGGTTTGTACCAAATATCACCGCCCCATTGCTTCAGCCAAAGAGCCCGTCTTGTAGCATTGGTTAGGGCGCTCTCTTTGGACGCAAAACGTATACCCACTGCATCCGCAAGGAAGGCTGTGGCCGACTTCAACAAAGACACACTTTCTAGCAGGGCCTCCCTACGGGTGCCTTCCCTGATGTGGAGCTCTAGCTCTCTTACCCAGGAAAAAAGAGTATTCTCGCTACAGACGTAGCCGAGAGATTTGACTTGAGGCTGAGCATAGAGGTTTCCCAGGCTTTCTTCAGGAGAGCGTCAGACTTCCTATCCATAGGATCCTTCAGTTGGGCTGAATCCTCAAAGGGATGGTCTGTCTTCTTAACCACCTTAGTCACCGGGACATCCACCTTGGGGACTGAATCCCAATCCTTGGAAACCTCTTGATTGAAGAGGAGACGTCTTCTGAAATTTTTGGAAATTACCATCTTTTTCTCTGGGTCCTTCCACTCCTCCATGATCATCCCCATCAAGGTATCGTTCACAGGAAAAACACGTTGCTTCTAGGCTTTAAGGCCACCAAACAGCTCGTCCTCCCGAGACATGGCGGGAACCTCGTCCTCAATTTTTATAGTCTCCCGCATAGCCTTCAAGAGGTTATCACGGTCATCAATATGGAACAGGTGACGGGATTTTGTTCTCTGACAAAACTCTTGGGGATCTCGATCATCAGTATCAGCTAACAAACAATCCTCATCACCCGAGGAGGAATCTAACACAAGTCTGGGCTTTTTCTGAGGAGGTTCTCTTTGCGTGGCAGAGGCGACAGAAGAGACCACCTTTTCTTAAATAAAGGACTTTAGCTCGTCCATAAAGGACGTCTTCTCCTCCCGCATGAAGTTCTCAATACAAGACCTGCAGTATATCAGTACGGCATGGAATGGAGACACATGTTGCATCTTCTAGCAGTAGCCTTACTCTTCACAGACTTGCTAGATTTCTTGGATCTTTCCGATCTATCTTCTCTACCTTTCCACTTAGACCTCTGATCCTTCTCCTAGGGAGGGGGAAACGGTAAAGGAGATACTAACGTGGGGTTCTAATAGCATAAAAGCAACAACATTGAACATGCCATACAGCACCACTTACATGAACAGGAGGGTGGAGTAGGCCCAAGTCTGCCTCATCAGCCATAACGATGTCTGGGACTGCAAGGAACACAGTATACACAACATACACAGCACCATAAACCTCAGATTAACGCAGCTACCGTCTCTAGAGGTTTAAATACCTTATCGTGGAGCCCATCCCCCATGCAGGTGGCTGTCATTAGCGTGCCTGTGTGCCATTCTGCGATCCGAGCGAAATCTGCGTCATTTCCGGTCGTGGGAGAGGACGGACGCCGGACCAAGAAGACCGAGGGAAGACCGAGAATCAATCCAGAGGGGAATTTAGGCCAAAGCCAGCATAACCCCAGGTAAGCGACGTCCCCCCCGCCCCCCCCCCCCCACTTAGGAGGAGAGAGACCATCTCTTGACCAGAGCCCTGTAGGGACAGGAAGAACACTGGCGGGAGGATGCGGGTGGGAGGCCTTTAAACACGCTGCTTCCTGTACCTACAGAGGTCTAGGGGCATCCTCCAAGGGGGCCGTCATGGAAACATCCAATATACCAGAGGGTAGGAGGAAACCAGAGACAGATGAGCCGGTGTCTATGTCATCTCCATCTCCTCCCCTGGATGTGACCTCTCCCTGCAATGTATAAGGGAAGAATAACCCACAAGATACATGAAAGGCTCTTACCCTCCTCTGTCACTGATGAGGGGATTTCCTCTCCGCTCCTCCTTCCACCACAACTTTCCTGGAAAGATCCAACATGAAGGACATGAGAAAACAAGGAAATGTATCCAGAGATTCTCTTATATCCAAGTGATGGACAGAAACCTCCAGGTCAGTAGAAGCTTCATTACATCCATCTATAGAAGATTCACAGGAACCTCAGCTCCATCTACCTGATGATCCAGTGGGACATTCTCCTCCGGCTCCTCTTTAATATATCGGGAATCTCCAGGACTGGGACATCTCTCTGGTTCCTGTGTAATATCCCGGGAATCTTCAGGACTGGGACATCTCTCTGGTTCCTGTGTAATATCCCGGGAATCTCCAGGACTGGGACATCTCGCTGGTTCCTGTGTAATATCCCGGGAATCTTCAGGACTGGGACATCTCTCTGGTTCCTGTGTAATATCCCGGGAATCTCCAGGACTGGGACATCTCGCTGGTTCCTGTGTAATATCCCGGGAATCTCCAGGACTGGGACATCTCTCTGGTTCCTGTGTAATATCTCGGGAATCTCCAGGACTGGGACATCTCTCTGGTGGATTTCTCTGACTGGATCCATCTATAGGAAATATACACAGTGACTGATACATTGTCTATATGTGATGATGAGATGATGGAGGAGGTGACCTCACACCTGCTCTGTCCTCTATAATCAGGAAGGTCTCCTCTTACCTGGTGATGTGAGGGGCTGGTGGTCCTCCATCATGATGTCCTTGTACTGGTCCTTGTGTCCTTCTATATACTCCCACTCCTCCATGGAGAAATAGACAGTGACGTCCTGACACCTTATAGGAACCTGACACCCACAATGACACAGTCATCACCCAGACCCCTCCCTTGTGTTATTGTACAATGTCCCAGCATTCCCGGCAGCGCTCACCTCTCCGCTCAGCAGCTCAGTGATCCTGGAGGTAAGTTCTAGGATCTTCTGCTCATGTATCAGTGAATGAGGTGGAGGCTCGGTGATGGGGCTCTGGGTCCATCCTCCTGACACACGGGGGGTCACACACTCACCAGACGACTTCTTCACTACTGTGTAATCCTGTGTATGGGGAGACACTGATCACTACATAGATCCTAAGAATCCTTCACCTCTCCAGTCATTTCCCGCTGTTATTCCTAGAGATAAGAGCCGTGTCCTGGGAGACTCTCACCTCTCCGGTTATCAAGGAGATCATCTCCAGGGTGAGCTCCAGGATCCTGGCCGCCATCTGCTCTCTGTCCTTCTCCCGGATCCCTGGTGGATCATTGATGGAAAGGATCATCTTTAGGAGAAACCTCTGGGAGTCCTGGATCTATAGAACCTGAGGAAACATGACAAGAACTAAGAGCAAACTCTATATGAAGCAATTGTGTCCATGACATGTGTGATGTGCCAGATGGGGATTCTCCAGACACTGGAGGGGAGGTCACTGGACTGAGGGAGGAGTGATGGCGCTGGACTGTGCCGCTCCTCACTAATAGCACATACTGGACCCCACATGGAGGGACCTGGAGCATGCTGGGAGTTGTAGTCCCTCCATATAGTATGTGTGCTCCTGGAGCATGCTGGGAGTTGTAGTCCCTCCATACAGTGTGTGTGCTCCTGGAGTATTCTGGGGGTTGTAGTCCCTCCATATAGTGTGTGTGCTCCGGGAGCATGCTGGGAGTTGTAGTCCCTCCTCTGGTCACTTACCTCTTCTCTCCTCAGTGCAGGACACTTTCTACCTCACACACGTCTGCTGCTCACTCTCCACTGGTCATGTGACCATGGGAGTGTGATGTCACTGAGAGGGCGGGGCTTCTCGTAGATTTATATAGAAGAAGCGGTTGATGAAGGACCTGTGATGATGTAATAGATCATGTGATCAGTGTGGGCTTGGCACTGGTTATGAGGGGGAGGTCTTCAAAGAAATGCTTTGGTGTCTGGAGCAGGGGGTGTATAACTGCGGAGCAGCAGTGACCGGGCACAGAGGATGTCAGAGCTCTCTCCATAACATCCAGCAATGAGGAATCTCACCGCCCCTTTATTTGGGTTAGGAATAATAGGGCGAGGTGTTTGGCGTCTCTGTTTTAAGGATCTGATGCTTTTTAACCCCTTAAGCTGGTGGTTAAGGCTCGGTCCTCTTTTTGTAAATGTGACCAGTGTCTCTTCCTGTGGTAATAAGTTTTCCTTGTGATTGTGAGATTGTTTTCTCGTGAGACATTGTAGTTTGTGTTATTAGTGTCATTTCGCTGATCAGTTTCTTTTTTTGGGGGGTAAAAATTCAATAATTTTGAAAATTGTCGTTTTCAAATGTTCTAATTTTTAGACAAAAAGTCACACCACAATTTTTTTTCCTCTAGAAACCTTTTGCCTTTGGTCTTCTTTTTATTTCCATAATTTGTTTTACGTTTCCATTTTTGTTTTTCGGATGTGAGAAGGTTTCAAGTTTTAGCAGCAAATTCTCAGATTTTCAAGAGATTTCAAAAATGCTAAATTTTTGGTGACCAGTTCAGTTTGGAAGTGCCCTATAAAGGCTTCTGTACTATGCACCCCCACAAGTTACACCATTTTATGAACCTAACATCTCAAACTATTCAAATCAGAATTTGAGAAGTCTGTTAACCCTTTAATTTTTTTTGTCCAAAAGCAAACAAAGATGGATTGGAAATTTTTGAAATTTCAATTTTTGATTAGGATTATTCTCATTTAGCCCTAAAATGGACACATTCAGATGGAATGTGACGTAAATTCACATCCCAAAATTATTGCCCTGATTCTTCTGAGTACGGCAATACCAGACATGTGGAGGTCAGCTGCTGTTTCGTCGCGCAGCGATGTCCAGGACAGAGTTAGTGCTTTAGTGTTATTGGGTTTTTGTCAGGCCAATTTGGCTGCTAATGTTTTGTGGTGCCACAGTGTCCTTGAAGAGCCCATGAAGTAACAATAGAGGTCACCATTTTGGAAACTAGACCCCTCAAAGAATTTATCTGAGGTTGAGGTGAGCATTTTAACCCCCAACATGCTGGCCAAATTCTAATACAAAGTAAATGGTGCTAAGTAAAAATTGCGTTTTTTATCTCAAAAATGTCATTTTAGTGCCTCCTGTACTGTGCCCAACTTATGTCACTATAGACAAACACCCAAAAACTAATTCTGTGGGTTGTCCCGAGTACGTCAATACCACACATGTGCCAATAATTGACAGGCTGGGCACACAGCAGGGCTGAGAAGGGAAGGAGCAAAATTTTGCTTTTGGAGCTCCCTTGTCACTAGACGGGTGCTGGGGTGCCCCTGAGGTACCAGTACAATACAGTCATGGCCATAAGTTGTGAGAATGACACAAATATGATATTGTCACATGATCTGTCGGCCTCTGGTTTGTCAGATGTTTTTTTATCACATACAGAGATACAAGTACAATCATATTATGGGGAGCAGAAGCTCTGTGTTCTGTTCCCGGGCCATGGACCCAGAATCTCTGTGTTCTGTTCCCGGGCCATGGACCCAGAATCTCTGTGTTCTGTTCCCGGGCCATGGACCCAGAATCTCTGTGTTCTGTTCCCAGGCCATGGACCCAGAATCTCTGTGTTTTGTTCCCGGAGCCATGGACCCAGAATCTCTGTGTTCTGTTCCCGGGCCATGGACCCAGAATCTCTGTGTTCTGTTCCCAGGCCATGGACCCAGAATCTCTGTGTTTTGTTCCCGGAGCCATTTAGTTCTCCCCTTTGCTTTATGGCAGGTGCTCCATCATGCTGGAGGAGGCATTGCTCATCACCATCTGCTCCCGGAGGGTTGGGAGAAGCGGCTCCTGGAGGACATTCTGGTCCCATTCTTTATTCATGGAGGTGTTTTTAGGCCGATTCCCTTGGCTGAGAAGCCGCCCCCCCCCCCCCCACACACACACATGAATGGCTGCAGGAGCTTTACAGGTACAGGAGATAGGACTGGTGGCATCGCTCACCTTGTCTTCTCCCAACAAGCTGTTTTCCTGATGTTCCAAACAATTGTGCTGTGCAATGATGAATGCATTTGTTTCTTTAGAGATAACCATGGTTAACAGAAGAGAAACAATGATGCCAAGCACCAGCCTCCTTGTAAAGTGTCCAGTGGTGGGATTCTTACTTAATCATGACAGATTGCCCCCCAGCCCTGTCCCCATCAGCCCCCGCACCTGTGTTACTGGAGCAATCACTGACACCATGTTACCTGCTCCTTTTAAGGCGCCTGCAATGAAGTTGAAATGTGTTTTGGGGGTAAAAGTTCATTTTCTAGGCAAATATTGACATTCTGGAGAATATGCAAATTACCATTATAACACCTGATGTAGGAGACTATGTAAAAATTAACATTTGTATCATCCTCAAAACTTTTGGCCATAACTGTAGAAACCCCACAAGTAGTGACCCAATTTTAGGAAAGGGCGCTTCTAGGGTTATCTAGGGTTGTATGAACATTTTAACCCCTGAGATGCTGGGCCAAATGTAATACAAAATGATGGGGGCAGTGTAAAAATTGCCTTGTTTTTTCAAACGTGCCAAAGTAGGAAGAAATTTATTCAGCCCAACTCATCCCACTGTGGATAAACACCCAAAAATCATTCAGTGGGTTACTTTGGGTATGGCAATGCCCCATGTGTAGCAATAGTCTACAGGCTGGGGACACAGCAGGCCGGAGAAGGGACAAGCAAAATTTAGCTTTTGGAGCACCCGTTTCACTAGACTGGTGTTGGGGTGCCCCTGAGGTACCAGTACAATAGAAACCCCCGTGTAGTGACCCCATTTTAGGAAAGGGCAACCCTCATAGAATTTATTTAGGGTTGTATGAGCATTTTAACCCATAAGATTCTGGCTCAAATGTAACACAAATTGAACGGTGTCGAGTAAAATTTGCTTTGCAATTTCTCTAAATTTGTCATTGTAGTGTCAAAAGTATTTTACCCAATTCACGCAACTGGAGGCAAACACCTCATCATGCAAGTTCTCCCGGGTACGTGCCAATAATCTACAAGATGAAGACACGTTGCGAAGACGCAACGCCCGCCCCTCCACGCAACGCCCGCTGCTTCACGCAACACCTGCTGCTCCACGCAACGCCTGCTCCTACACGCAACGCCCGTTCATCCGCAGAACTCCAATTCCATGCTACTCCTACTCCTCCACGCTACTACAACTCCTCCTCCTACTACTACTCCTAAAAGATCACACGGTTGTGGGGGATAGGGAAAGCGGACAATGGGGGGGGGGGGTAATCATGTGTTTTGGGGTACAGTAAAGGGACAGATCACTAGCACAACTCTCTCCAACACCACCAATCACAAAATGGTGATGTTGGAGAGCGCTGGGCTAGTAAGATCTGCCCAAAAATTGTCACAGATCGCTGGCATTGGCCTGTCTGCATTGACTGGCCAATGACATTGATCGACCAATCTGATTGGTCCTGTGATGTCATCAGAGGGGTGTCGGCTGGCGATGCCGGGACCTCACACCGAGGTGTCTCGCGACAGGGTTGACGTCCAAAGTGCAAGTAGCGCTCACATCCGATTGGATGTGGAGCACGAACAGGTTAATAATTTTGTGTGTGTGCTTTTACTTTATATGTCCCCCATGAGGGCATAAAGGACCCCTATAAAAGCCTCAGTTACAGGGCGTAGCCACCACCTGCAAGTCTATGGCGCTGGCGGCGATGCACGGAGAAGCGGTAACGAACTAGAAAACTGCAGCGACGTCTAAAGACAGCGGGTGGTCCGAAACGAGTAAATACAAAACAAATTGCTTGTCCCCTTCATCCTGGCGCTCCACACCATCTGTCCATTATCTCCAGCACAGGGGCGGCGCTGACCCCCGGACATGAGAGTGGAGACAGGGAGAGGGACGCTGAAGCTGGGAGACCTTTATTCCTAACCCCATAAAAAAGGGGCGGTGAGATTCCTCATTGCCGAATGTGAATAAGAGCTGAGAACTGAGGGGGAGGAGTCTATACTGATCAGTGTGGGCGGGGTGCTGGTTATAAGGGGGTGGAGTCTACTGATCCGTGTGAAGAATATTTGGTGTAATTTCTCTGAAGATATCGGTATGTGGTGGAGAGTATAGAGCATGAGGGGCAGCGGTACAGTATAGAGCATGAGGGGCAGCGGTACAGTATAGAGTATGAGAGGCAGCGGTACAGTATAGAGTATGAGAGGCAGCGGTACAGTATAGAGCATGAGGGGCAGCGGTACAGTATAGAGTATGAGAGGCAGCGGTACAGTATAGAGCATGAGGGGCAGCAGTGCAGTATAGAGCATGAGGGTCAGCAGTGCAGTATAGAGTATGAGAGGCAGCGGTACAGTATAGAGCATGAGAGGCAGCGGTACAGTACAGAGCAGGAGGGGCGGCGGTACAGTATAGAGCATGAGGGGCGGCAGTGCAGTATAGAGCATGAGGAGCAGCAGTGCAGTATAGAGCATGAGGAGCAGCAGTGCAGTATAGAGCATGAGGGGCAGCAGTGCAGTATAGAGCATGAGGGGCTGCAGTACAGTATAGAGCATGAGGGGCTGCAGTACAGTATAGAGCATGAGGGGCAGCAGTGCAGTATAGAGCATGAGGGGCTGCAGTACAGTATAGAGCATGAGGGGCAGCAGTGCAGTATAGAGCATGAGGGGCGGCAGTGCAGTATAGAGCATGAGGGGCAGCAGTGCAGTATAGAGCATGAGGAGCATCAGTGCAGTATAGAGCATGAGGGGCGGCAGTGCAGTATAGAGCATGAGGGGCAGCAGTTCAGTATAGAGCATGAGGGGCAGCAGTACAGTATAGAGCATGAGGGGCTGCAGTACAGACTAGAGCATGAGGGGCAGCAGTACAGTATAGAGCATGAGGGGCGGCAGTGCAGTATAGAGCATGAGGGGCTGCAGTACAGAATAGAGCATGAGGAGCAGCAGTGCAGTATAGAGCATGAGGAGCAGCAGTGCAGTATAGAGCATGAGGGCAGCAGTGCAGTATAGAGCATGAGGAGCATCAGTGCAGTATAGAGCATGAGGGGCGGCAGTGCAGTATAGAGCATGAGGGCAGCAGTGCAGTATAGAGCATGAGGGCAGCAGTGCAGTATAGAGCATGAGGGGCAGCAGTGCAGTATAGAGCATGAGGGGCAGCAGTGCAGTATAGAGCATGAGGGCAGCAGTGCAGTATAGAGCATGAGGGGCAGCAGTGCAGTATAGAGCATGAGGGGCAGCAGTACAGTATAGAGCATGAGGGGCAGCAGTGCAGTATAGAGCATGAGGAGCAGTGACGTCATGGGGAGCGATGATCCACGCAGCCCGCGCGCCGCTATCTTTTTGAAGGCGCCGGCAGCTTTGCTAGTAATGATCGCGGGTGTTACTGGTAAGTGTTGGCTGCAGTATGCAGCAAACACTTGCCGGCTATGGAGAGGGCTCAGTCCATGCATCTGCACCCGGCATGTGACGTAGTACTACATCACACATCGGTGAGGGGATAAATAACTTTAATTGGGAAAATGACACAGATTGTTTTTTCACATTTGTAGTCATTTATTGGCAAATTTTATAAAGAAAAAAATTTAGTAATTTAGAAAACTATCAATGTAAAATCTAAAAAAAATCTCAAATCTAAGTGAAATTTGTTATGATGTGTAAAGCGTCTCCAGGGCAAAGCAGAAAGTCAAAAATTCACCCCGGACACTTGGGCACCAAGGACCATCGGTCATCAAGGGGTTAATCCGTGACGGTAGGTTCCCTAGAAATAGGTTTTGGGAGAAGTTACCATGAGCCTCTCTATAGGATATAGCACAGCGACCGATAGAGAAATATTTGGTACAAGAACATAAAACACAAGAATTGGGCGATTTTATGTCGTTGGTCGTCCACAACGATGGATCAGAACCCAAAAAACGGGACTCCATCACCCACAATCCACTTCACACAATCAATTTCATACAATTCGTAATCTGGTGATTTTTTTAACTTTCTGAGTGTAAAAACTTTTCGATGAATACAAATTTTTAAGACAGAAGGAGGCGGCATCACTAATTATACGGGAGCAGGGCCCCGTGTATCCCCCTCCCCCCTTACTGATGTCTGGTGCAGGAACATCCAAAGGACATTCCCTAAAGCACTTCCCCAACCTGTTTGTATCTGGGGATCAAGTGCACCCAAAATTAACCCTTACTATGGTCCCCGGTGAAAATAAATGTGTGCCCCCCAAAATCCTATATCTATAATGCCCCCTTTCCTGTAACCCCCCTCTATAGTGTCCCCTTTCCTGTTACCCCCCCTCTATAGTGTCCCCTTTCCTGTTACCCCCCCCCTCTATAGTGTCCCCTTTCCTGTTACCCCCTCTATAATGCCCCCTTTCCTGTAACCCCCCTCTATAGTGTCCCCTTTCCTGTTACCCCCCCTCTATAGTGTCCCCTTTCCTGTTACCCCCCCCCCTCTATAGTGTCCCCTTTCCTGTTACCCCCCTCTATAGTGTCCCCTTTCCTGTTACCCCCCCTCTATAGTGTCCCCTTTCCTGTTACCCCCCCTCTATAGTGTCCCCTTTCCTGTTACCCCCCCTCTATAGTGTCCCCTTTCCTGTTACCCCCCCCTCTATAGTGTCCCCTTTCCTGTTACCCCCCCTCTATAGTGTCCCCTTTCCTGTTACCCCCTCTATAGTGTCCCCTTTCCTGTTACCCCCCCTCTATAGTGTCCCCTTTCCTGTTACCCCCTCTATAGTGTCCCTTTCCTGTTACCCCCCCCTCTATAGTGTCCCCGTTCCTGTTACCCCCTCTATAGTGTCCCTTTCCTGTTACCCCCCCCCCTCTATAGTGTCCCCTTTCCTGTTACCCCCCCCCTCTATAGTGTCCCCTTTCCTGTTACCCCCCCTCTATAGTGTCCCCTTTCCTGTTACCCCCCCTCTATAGTGTCCCCTTTCCTGTTACCCCCCCTCTATAGTGTCCCCTTTCCTGTTACCCCCTCTATAGTGTCCCCTTTCCTGTTACCCTCTCTATAGTGTCCCCCTTTCCTGTTAACCCCCTCTATAGTGTCCCCCTTTCCTGTTAACCCCCTCTATAGTGTCCCCTTTCCTGTTACCCCCTCTATAGTGTCCCTTTCCTGTTACCCCCCTCTATAGTGTCCCCTTTCCTGTTACCCCCTCTATAGTGTCCCCTTTCCTGTTACCCCCCTCTATAATGTCCCTTTCCTGTTAACCCCCTCTATAGTGTCCCCTTTCCTGTTACCCCCCTCTATAGTGTCCCTTTCCTGTTAACCCCCTCTATAGTGTCCCTTTCCTGTTAACCCCCTCTATAGTGTCCCCTTTCCTGTTAACCCCCTCTATAGTGTCCCCTTTCCTGTTACCCCCCTCCATAGTGTCCCCTTTCCTGTTACCCCCCTCCATAGTGTGCCTTTTCCTATAAATAAAATGTCCAAAGCAGAGAGCCCCTCCATTAATGTAATGTCCCCAGCAGAGGCCCGATAACAATGTCTTACCTCTAGCCCTCCTCTTCACCCCGGAGGTCCGGCTGCTTCTCTTCTCAGTTTCCTGGCACGTCTGTGTGCACCCGCTATTACGTGCCCGTGTCACCAGAGAGCATAGACTTACCTCTAGCAGTGTCAGCTACAATTGGGGCTCCTAGAGTTGTCGTTGCTTAGAATTGTTTGCATTGTATCTGGGTCCCGGAACACATAACGATTTCCAGTGTAAGTAGCGGTCATATCTGGTACCCCATAGGTCTTGTCTTTAGATAGATGCTGCTTATTAGGTAGCGCAGGTGTCTTCGTCTTTGCTTTATAGTGTTTATTTACCTAGACGCTTGTTTTGGGGGCGGCTTCCCATTTATACAAAATCGCTTACACCAAGTGCTACATCCTATTGTTTATTTCCCACATTAAGCACATGAAATGGTTCCGGTGCTGAACAAGCCCAGAATCATCACTGAACCATTGTGCTCGTTCATTAGTTAAATATGGCTTCTCTGATGTATAACAAGATTTGATTTCTTACTAAAACATTTCCCACATTCCTTACACGAGAATGGCTTCTCACCTGTGTGAGTTCTCCGGTGATTAAGAAGCCTCGAATTATCGCTGAAACATTTTCCGCATTCAGTACATTACAATGGCTTCTCTCCTGTGTGAGTTCTCTGATGTACAACAAGATGTGATTTGTGATTAAAACATTTCCCGCAATGTGGACAGGAAAATGGCTTCTCCCCTGTGTGACTTCTCTGATGGTGAACAAGATTTGAGCTCTTACTAAAACATTTCTTACATTCCGGACATGAAAATGGCTTCTCTCCTGTGTGAATTCTCTGATGGTAAACAAGATGTGATTTCTGAGCAAAACATTTCCCACATTCAGTACACAAATATGGCTTCTCCCCCGTGTGAATTCTCTGATGCTGAACAAGAACTGATTTCAGGGTAAAACATTTCCCGCATTCTGGACATGAAAATGGCTTCTCCCCTGTGTGAATTCTCTGATGTCTCTCAAGATATGATTTCAGGGTGAAATATTTTCCACATTCAGTACACAAATATGGCTTCTTCCCAGTGTGAGTTTTCCGATGTTGATAAAGGTTTGATTTCTTACCAAAACATTTCCCACAAACTAGACATGAAAATGGCTTCTCCCCTGTGTGACTTCTCTGATGGTTCACAAGATTAGATTTCCGATTAAAACATTTCCCACATTCAGTGCACAAATATGGCTTCTCTCCTGTGTGAATTCTCCGATGTTCACCAAGATATGATTTCCGAGTAAAACATTTCCCACATTCATTACATAAAAATGGCTTCTCCCCTATGTGAATTCTCACATGTTGATCCAGACTTGATTTCTTGGTATACATTTTCTCCTTTGGGTGACTTTGAAGATGAATGAGAAGATTTGATTTTTGACTAAAAGACTGCCCCTTATCTCCATGATTTCCCTCCTCTGTGGAAAGATGTGACTGATTATCTTCTACTTCACCACAAGGAGATGAGGGGGGACGTCCATGGGAACCTCTTGTACTTTCATCTCCTGGAAAATATAACCAAGAAATCAGTATTGGAAGTTTCCTTTTCCCCGGTTAGAAGCAGAAGTAAAGCAGCCAGTCAGTAACATACAGTCATCTATAGAGAGAAAGGTCATGAATATTAATCGAAAATATAATCCATTGACATTTAATTTGATTAAAATTCAATTACAAAAAAATACACTGCATATACTTGAGTATGAGCCGAGGGCCCTAATTTTAACACAAAAAATAGCTAGCCAGCCCCCAGTATATAGCCGACAGCCCCCTGCCCCCCAGTATATAGCCAGCCAGCATATGCCCACAACATTTAGTCAGCCTTCTGTCCCCAGTATATAGCCAGCCTATGCCTCCAATATATAGTCAGCCTCCTGTCCCCAGTATATAGCCATCCCATGCCTCCAGTATATAGTCAGCCCCGCCTCCCCCAGTATATAGCCATCCCCCTGCGCACCAGTATTTAGCTAAACAGCCCCTTGCCCCCAGTATATAACTAGCCAGCCCCAATATATAGCCTGAAAATTAGAAAGAAACACAGGCGGCGCCCCTAGTGCAGTAGGTCACTTGAGTTTGAAGAAATAGTAAAAATATGTCTGCTCACCTGAAGACACCTTGTGTCTTATGCGTATAGAGCAGAGATTCGTTGTTAAGGATCTTCCTTAGTAGTTGCTGGTAGGGTGTGCTGCGTCTTCCCGGAGTCCGGTACAGGATTGTGCCGGATAGGGAATCACGTAGGTATAGAGTTTAGAAAAACCCGGGTTGGTGTAAGACGCGCTGCCCGAATGGGTCTGACACAGGTGATGTGGTTCAAAGTTAGGTTTATTGGTACAATAGAAGGTCCTTCTATTGTACCAATAAACCTAACTTTGAACCACATCACCTGTGTCGGACCCATTCGGGCAGCGCGTCTTACACCAACCCGGGTTTTTCTAAACTCTATACCCAATATATAGCCGACAGCCTCCTGCCCCCCTAGTATATCGTCAGCCAGCACATACCCACCATATTTAGCATATTTAGTTAGCCTCTGTCCCCAGTATGCTGGTACGGAAGAGAGACTGGTACGGAGACACTGGTACGGGGAGGCTGGCACAGAGGAGAGGCTGGCACAGAGGAGAGGCTGCTTGGAACTGGAGGAAGACTCTTTGAGTCATGTCTGGTGTGCTGGGGCGATGGCCCGGGTGCCCACAGAAAGGGCTCAGAGTGCCGTCTCTGGCACCAGTGCTATAGGTTCGCAACCACTGCTATAAAGTATAGTTATCTGTATCAAATTACATTTCACAATACATAGAACAATAGAGACTTTTGTCTTCGCTGCTGGTCTCCTCCTCACGGCTGCCGGCAGGTCTTCTTACTTCAGTCACCCCGCAAGGGCAGAAGGGAGAGTTGTATCGTACCCAAAAAATACAGAAGAACGGGAAGACTAATGCCAGTGTCGACAAATAAATAACGATACACAAAAAATACTGAACCAAGGTTCAAAAAATTGGCAGAAGGCTCACCACCCCGGGAATTTTTTGTAGCAGGAGTCCAATCTACATGTGAACGGTGCTCGAAATCCAAGACTGTGCCGACTCGGAAGAAAGCTTAGCGAAAAACTAAATCTTATCCAGCACTCGCTCTTAGGTTAAAGTACAACAAAAACAAAAGAGTTGTGTTTTTTATACAAACAGTCAGAATTATCAATCAATAGTAAAAGTTATACAAAAATATCTACCACTTTTAACTAAAGATTGTCAGGCTTGCAGGTGTGGATCCTCTGGATCACTGCAGACGATGACTTAAGCCACTACCTGGGACCGGAGTCTAAGTGGTACCCGGTTTTTACCAGAACCCGCCACAAAGCGGGTTAGAAAAGCTGCGGCGTGGTACCACCAGGTCGTTCCTCAGGCGTGACTTGTCTGCAGTGGCGGCCAAGGTTGAAGTACAGAGTCGGCAGACAATCTAGTGGTCGAAGTCCAGGCAGAAGGTCAGGGCAGACGGCAGAGGTGCAACGTCAGAGTCCGGTCTAGAGTCAGCAACAGGAGGTCCAAGCAGTAGGGTACGGGAACACAGCACACAAAACAGCAGCACGGAGGAACACTGGTACACAGGAACACAGAGGAGGTCAGGTAACACTGGAACATGGAGGAGATCAGGTAACACTGGAACACGGAGGAGATCAGGTAACACTGGAACATGGAGGAGATCAGGTAACACTGGAACACGGAGGAGATCAGGTAACACTGGAACACGGAGGAGATCAGGTAACACTGGAACACGGAGGAGATCAGTTAACACTGGAACACAGAGGAGATCAGTTAACACTGGAACACGGAGGAGATCAGTTAACACTGGAACACAGAGGAGATCAGGAACGCAGGAGACACAGGAAGGCAGAAGACACAGGAACGCAGAAGACACAGTAACGCAGAAGACACAGGAACGCAGAAGACACAGGAACGCAGAAGACACAGGAACGCAGGAATCGCAGGCAAATTGCAGAATAGCTTTCTCTCAGGCTGTGAGGCACAAAGATCAGGCAAGGGCTTGCAGGAAGAGGCAGGCTTATATAGAATTAGTGAAATGGCCAGCGCCAATTAATGGCGTGCTGGCTCGCTAAGATTTAAAGGTCCAGCGCGCCATTAATTGGCACTGGCCATTTCACTAATTCTATATAAGCCTGCCTCTTCCTGCAAGCCCTTGCCTGATCTTTGTGCCTCACAGCCTGAGAGAAAGCTATTCTGCAATTTGCCTGCGATTTCTGCGTTCCTAGGAGACGGGGACGCGCGCGCCGTGCGCGGGAGTGGTGGAGGACGCCGCTGGAGCCGGGGAAGGTAAGTGAAGCCGGCCCCTGGACCCAGGAGAGGCAGGGGTGCACCCGCGATCCGAGACAGGGATCGCGGGTGCACCCGTGACAGTACCCCCCTTCGGCCTCCCCCTCTTCTTGGTCCCAAGAAATCTCTGGAGGAGAGTCCGATCCAAAATATTCTCTTCAGGGTCCCAAGATCTCTCCTCAGGCCCGAACCCCTTCCACTCTACAAGAAAGAACCGCTTACCCCTCGTGATCTTCATGTCCAGAACCTCCTTAACTTCATAGACATCTGGGGAAACCGCTTCTGGAGCAGGAGGAGGGGATTGCTGGGAGAAGCGGTTCAAGATGACTGGCTTCAGGAGGGAGACATGGAAGGAGTTCGGGATGCGCATAGATGGAGGAAGGCGGAGCTTGTAGGTCACGGGATTGATACGCTTCAGCACCTCAAATGGACCCAGATAGCGAGGGCCAAGCTTATAGCTGGGAATCTTCAACCGGACATATTTTGACAGCCACGCTTTATCCACTGGAGAGAAGATGGGAGGAGGCCTGCGTTTCTTGTCAGCCTGGAGCTTGGTACGGGCGGAAGCCTGACGTAATGAAAGGCGAGTCTGCTCCCAGATGGTCTTCAGATCGCGTATCAACTCATCAACAGCAGGAACATCCGTGAGCACAGGCAGAGGAAGAGGAGGACGTGGATATTGTCCATAAACGATGAAGAAGGTCCAGAAGTTTCAGAGTTCAGGGAATTGTATGAGAACTCCGCCCATGGCAATAAAGCAGACCAGTCGTCTTGGCAAAGGTAGCAGCCTAGGGTTTGGTTGACTCTCTCTACCTGTCCATTAGACTGCGGATGGTACGCAGAAGAGAAGTCCAGTCTCACCTGTAGCTGATTACACAGAGATCGCCAGAAGAGAGAGACAAACTGAACCCCTCGATCCGAAACTATGTGCAACGGAAGTCCATGCAGCCAAAAGATGTGGATGAAGAATAGGCTGGCAAGGCGCGGAGCAGACGGTAGACCAGGCAATGGGACGAAATGGGACATTTTTGAGAACCGGTCAGTTACCACCCAGATGACAGTATTCCCAGAGGACGGTGGAAGGTCTGTAGTTAAGTCCATGGCCACGTGAGTCCACGGGCGGCTGGGTATCGGCAACGGCATCAGGAGACCAGCAGGTTTGTTATGGTTTGATGGCTTGTTATGGGCACAGGAAATTCAGGAGCCCACGAAATCCCGCACATCTTTGGCCAGGTCTGGCCACCAATAGTAACGGGAAATGAGGGCTATAGAACGCTGTACCCCAGGGTGTCCAGCCACACAAGAGCAATGTCCCCAAATCAGAATTCTCCTACGTAGGGCAGGTCGAACATACGTCTTTCCTGGAGACATGCCCGGCAGCAGGTCAATTGGACAGTCATAGGGGCGGTGTGGAGGCAGAACCTCCGCTTGTTTTTCAGAAAAAACATCGGCATAGTCTCGGTAGCACGCAGGAAGATTCTTCAGAGGCTTGTCAACCCTGGTAGTTGGCAAGACAGATTCTGGTTGAGGAACTTCTAGGCAACAAGACTGACAGTCCAGACCCCAACGGAGAACTTCTCCTATCTTCCAAATAAGGACTGGTGTGTGGCACTGCAACCATGGAAAACCCAGCAGGAGGGAAGAAGTAGAGCGTGGCAGAACCAGAAAGGACAGATTCTCCTTGTGTAGAGCACCGACTTGCATAGTTATCGGCCCAGTGTGGTATTGTACCGGATCAGAGAGAACTTGTCCGCTAACCAAGGAAATAACCAGTGGCTTGTCGAGTAGGACCACTGGAATGCGATACCGGGAAACCAGTGAAGCATCCATGAAATTCCCCGCGGAGTCCAGGAAGGCAGAGACCAGGGTCTGATTGCCGGGACCCATGCTGAGAAGCACCGGAATCAACAGGCGTGGAGAAGCACTGTTCACACCTAGGGACCCTAGGTGCTGGCGTTTCCCGGACGTTGGGGTCGGATAGGACAAGATGCTAGGAAATGCTCAGGACTACCACAATAGAGGCAAAGATTTCCTTGGCGTCTTCTGATACGCTCCTGAGGAGACAATTTGGCTCTATCCACCTCCATAGACTCCTCTGCAGGTGGTACGACAGGAGACTGGAACGGTCTTTGGAAGACAGGAGCTAGTCGAGGAAGGCGTCATGGACGGACTGGAGTTTGGTCAAAACGTGATTCTTCGGCACGCTCCCTGAAGCGCACATCGATCCAGGTGGCAAGGGAGATGAGACCACTCAGAGAAGATGGTAGATCACGAGCAGCCTTAGAGTTCTTAACCTGAGAGGATAGACCCTTCTTAAAGGCTGCAGACAAGGCTGCGTCGTTCCAGGAAAGCTCCGAGGCTAAGGTACGGAACTGGACCGCATACTCTCCCACTGAGCCATTCCCCTGACGTAAATTTAATAAGGCTGACTCAGCGGAGGAGGCCCGAGCCGGTTCTTCAAATACTGACCGGAATTCAGACAAAAAGGCTGCAAGAGAAGCCGTAACTGGGTCGTTCCTGTCCCAGAGGGGAGTAGCCCAGGCCAAGGCTTTCCCAGAGAGAAGGCTTGGATCGCTCCGTGATGAATTGGGTTGGCATAAGTTCTATGTGCAGGGAGCACTGAGTAATAAAACTCCTGCACATCTTAGGATCACCGTCATACTTGCTGGGCATAGACAACCGCATTCTAGGTTCAACAGCAGGGAGACAAGTTGGAGCAGTAGGAGTCGCAAGAGCAGCCTCAGGTACCTGTTGCTGTTGCTGGTTAGCTAACAGTTGTAACATGGCGGTGACTTGCTCCAGTTGATCTCGCTGAGCAGCAATCTGCCGGGATTGGTGGATCACAATAGTGGTAAGATCTGGCTTGCTAGGAGACGGAACCTCGGTGGGATCCATAGCCGGATCTTACTGTCAGGCTTGCAGGTGTGGATCCTCTGGACCACTGCAGACGATGACTCAAGCCACTACCTGGGACCTGAGTCTAAGTGGTACCCGGTTTTCACCAGAGCCCGCCACAAGGCGGGTTAGACAAGCTGCGGCGTGGTACCACCAGGTCGTTCCTCAGGCGTGACTTGTCTGCAGTGGCGGCCAAGGTTGAAGTACAGAGTCGGCAGACAATCTAGTGGTCGACGTCCAGGAAGAAGGTCAGGGCAGGCGGCAGAGGTGCAACGTCAGAGTCCGGTCCAGAGTCAGCAACAGGAGGTCCAAGCAGTAAGGTACGGGAACACAGCACACAGGGCAGCAGCACGGAGGAACACTGGTACACCGGAACACGGAGGAGGTCAGGTAACACAGGAACACGAGGAGATCAGGTAACACTGGAACACGGAGGAGGTCAGGTAACACTGGAACACGGAGGAGGTCAGGTACGCAGGAGACACAGGAACGCAGAAGACACAGGAACGCAGAAGACACAGGAACGCAGGAATCGCAGGTAAATTGTAGAATAGCTTTCTCTCAGGCTGTGAGGCACAAAGATCCGGCAAGGGCTTGCAGGAAGAGGCAGGCTTATATAGAATTAGTGAAATGGCCAGCGCCAACTAGTGGCGCGCTGGCCCTTTAAATCTTAGTGAGCCAGCGCGTGCACGCGCCCTAGGAGACAGGGACGCGCGCGCCGAGCCGCGGGAGTAGAGGAGGACGCCACTGGAGCCGGGGAAGGTAAGTGAAGCCGGCCCCCCCCGGATCCAGGAGAGGCATGGGTGCACCCACGATCCGAGACAGGGATCGCGGGGGCACCCGTGACAAAGATGAACGAGTATGTAGTATCTTGGAAGGAGGATGCAAATTTGTAGCTTGTAGAGCCAGAACTATTGGTAATGTAGTAGTTCCCTCTATGTTTAACAGTCATAAACTTACATTATTGAATATATGAACTATCAGGGTTCAGGGTCAGCAGACTCCCGGGACCACCGTGGGAGATGGTACTAGCCGACACCTGGGACCGGAGTCTAAGTGGCACCTGGTCTTCACCAAAGGCCATAGCAAAGCAGGATGGTCTTGCTGCAGCAGGGGGCCACCAGGTCGTTCCACAGGTGTGACTAGCCCGCGGTGGTAGCCAAGGTCGCGGTACAAAATCGGAGTACAGGCTCGTGGTCAGGCACAGGTAGAAAGTCATGGCAGGCAGTAGAGATGCAGAGGTCAAAGGTCAGGCATCTGATGACTTCATCAAGCAACTGCGCATCCTGCGTCACGGGTCCTACTGCAGAGAGAAGAGAGGCGGGGGGTCGCGAGCAGTCCTGCTCAGGTAGGTAATTTTTTTAAAAAGCATCAGGTACTCATTACCGATCACATGTATTTTATTGGAAACACATATGTCATCAGGCTGAGCCGCACCCCCGGACGCCCAGTGTGACTGCTCCCTCAGCATTCAAGCAGTACTGTATGCAAATTAATTATTGTAGAGGTAGAAGCAGAGGATAGGAAAGAGAGAAAGAGGCTAGAGAAAGCACCGAACGGTGCGAAACGGCTGTCGCCTTTTCATAACCCCTGCTCCTACCTCTACTTGACTGGGCTATCATATCGGACTTGTTTTATTTTTCGATGAAATAAAGAAGACGTTTTACCGGTGAGTGCCGCAATCCTTCTTTCTTCTGCTTATGTTGATTGTACTCTTACTATGAACACTGTGCACCACCTGAACGTTCATGCACATTACTTTTATGCCATCCTTGGATATATATACTCGTATTGCATTATTAAGGAGTCTGGACAGTGCCCCTTGTTTCTCCCCTATGCTTCATTACATTGTCTATATGTGATGATGAGATGATGGAGGAGGTGACCTCACACCTGCTCTGTCCTCTATAATCAGGAAGGTCTCCTCTTACCTGGTGATGTGAGGGGCTGGTGGTCCTCCATCATGATGTCCTTGTACTGGTCCTTGTGTCCTTCTATATACTCCCACTCCTCCATGGAGAAATAGACAGTGACGTCCTGACACCTTATAGGAACCTGACACACACAATGACACAGTCATCACCCAGACCCCTCCCTTGTGTTATTGTACAATGTCCCAGCATTCCCGGCAGCGCTCACCTCTCCGCTCAGCAGCTCAGTGATCCTGGAGGTAAGTTCTAGGATCTTCTGCTCATTTATCAGTGAATAAGGTAACGGCTCAATGGCAGAGCTCTGAATCCATCCTCCTGACACACGGGGGGTCACACACTTCTTCACTACTGTGTAATCCTGTGTATGGGAAGACACTGATCACTACATAGATCCTAAGAATCCTTCACCTCTCCAGTCATTTCCCGCTGTTATTCCTAGAGATAAGAGCCCTGTCCTGGGAGACTCTCACCTCTCCGGTTATCAAGGAGATCATCTCCAGGGTGAGCTCCAGGATCCTGGCCGCCATCTGCTCTCTGTCCTTCTCCCGGATCCCTGGTGGATCATTGATGGAAAGGATCATCTTTAGGAGAAACCTCTGGGAGTCCTGTATCTATAGAACCTGAGGAAACATGAGAAGAACTAAGAGCAAACTCTATATGAAGCAATTGTGTCCATGTGAGGTGTGACAGATGGGGATTCTCCAGACAATGGAGGGGAGGTCACTGGACTGAAGGGAGGAGTGATGGCGCTGGACTGTGCGACTCCTCACTAATAACAGATACTGGACCGGACATGGAGGGAGACTTTGTTGTGCGACAACTCTGCAAGTACACCTAGGCTACGGCTATCTATTCCCGCCAAGTATATAGCGATCCCAAGATGTGCAGGGGCTTTATAATCCAGTGCTCCCTGCACATAGAATTCATGCCATCTCAATTCATCACGGGGCGATCCAAGGTGGCATTCATCGTCAGCCCCCTCTCTGAGAAAGCCCTGGCCTGGGCTACTCCTCTTTGGGATAGAGACGACCCAGTCACGGCTAATCTCACAGCATTTCTGACAGAATTCCAGTCCGTCTTTGAGGAACCTGCACGGCTCTCTTCTGCTAAGACTGTGCTGTGGAATCTACGCCAGGGGAATTCATCAGTGGGAGAATATGCTGTCCAATTCCGTACCCTGGCCATGGAACTTTCCTGGAATGACGCAGCCCTGTGCGCAGCTTTCAAAAAGGGACTTTTCCCTCATGTTAAGGACGCTCTGGCTATTCGGGATCTGCCGTCTACCCTGAGTGGGCTCATCACTCTAGCCACCAAGATTGACGTACGATTTAGGGAGCATGCCGAAGAGTTACGCCTGGAACAACCCCAAGTCCGCCCACAATGTTTTCCTCACCTGGCCCCTGCTTTCCAAAGACCGCTCCAGCCTCCAGTTGCATCATCTGCAGAAGAGCCTACGGAGGTGGACAGGGCCAGACTCTCTTCCGAGGAGCGTGTTAGAAGACGTCAGGGAAACCTCTGCTTCTATTGTGCCAGTCCTGAGCACTTCCTGGGGTTTTGTCCTATCTGTCCCAAACACCTGGGAAAGGCCAGCACCTAGGGTTCTTGGGAGAGGCGTCCCTAGGTGAAAGCAAACCTTCTCCACGCTTGATGACACTGGTGCTTCTCAGCATTGGCACCGGCACCCAGATACAGGTTTCTGCTTTCTTGGACTCCGGTTCCGCAAGGAACTTTGTGGATTCTGCTTTGGTTTCCCGGCATCACATCCCTGTGGTTCGCCTTGAGAAGCCAAGTGGCCAAATCCTTTCTTAACCGGTCCAGTACTGCACCAAGCTGCTGTCCTTGCAAATCGGTGTGCTGCACAAGGAAAGACTGTCTTTTTATGTGCTACCACGGGCCACGTCCTCCATCCCATTGGGTCTACCATGGTTGCGGCTCCACGCACTTGTTCTTGACTGGAAGACAGGGGAGATCCTTCGGTGGGGACCTGGTTGACCATCTCGCTGTGTGGAGATGCCTCTGCCAGTGCGAGTCCTGGTTTCTTCTGTGGCTCCCGAAGGTCCTGGAGGTCCTTCCCGCTTGCTATAAGGACTTTTCTGACGTCTTCTCGAAGAAGCACTGCGAGATGTTGCCGCCTCACCGTCCCTACGACTGTCCTGTGGATCTGTTGCCGGGTACATCTCCTCCGCGAGGTCGTGTGTACCCATTCTCCGTACCAGAAACCGCAGCCATTTCTGAATATATCCAAGAAAACCTGCAAAGGGGATTCATACGCAAGTCCTCTTCTCTGGCTGGAGCAGGTTTTTCTTTGTGACCAAGAAGGACGGGTCACTCCGTCCATGCATAGACTACCGCGGTCTTAACAAGGTCACAGTTAGGAACCGCTATCCGTTACCATTGATCACTGAGCTGTTTGACCGTCTTCGTGGAGCCAAGATCTTCTCCAAATTGGATCTTCGAGGGGCTTACAACCTCATTCATATCCGCCAGGGAGATGAATGGAAGACCAATTTTAATACCCGTAATGGACACTTTGAGTACCTGGTGATGCCATTTGGACTCTGTAACGCACCAGCCGTCTTCCAAGAATTCGTTAACGATATCTTTAGACACTTGCTTTATGTTTGTGTTGTGGTCTATTTGGACGATATCCTAGTATTCTCTCTGGACCTTGAGACCCACCAAGTCCACGTACGGCAAGTACTTAATCGGTTAAGAGCCAATCGCCTGTACGCCAAACTTTAGAAGTGTCAATTCCATCAGCAAAGTATTCCATTTCTCGGCTATATCATTTCCGACAGGCCTCCGAATGGATCCTGCCAAGCTGTCTGCGGTTCTTCAGTGGCCCGCCGTGTAGGACTACGCCCTATACAGAGGTTTCTGGGCTTCGTGAATTACTACCGGCAGTTCATCCCACACTTATCCTCTCTGGTGTCTCTTATTGTGGTACTTACCAAGAAGGGTGCTAACCCCCGACTCTGGCTATCGGCAGCTGAGGAGGCCTTCACAAACTTAAAGTCTATGTTTGCTTCAGCTCCTGTTCTGGTGCATCCCGACACTGAGAAGCCTTTCCATCTGGAAGTGGATGCCTCCTCAGTAGGGGCCGGTGCAGTGCTCACGCAGAAGGGTCCCAAAGGTCACACCGTCACCTGCGGATTCTTCTGCAAGTCTTTCTCCTCCGCAGAGAGGAATTATTCTATAGGAGATTGGGAACTGTTGGCGATTAACCTCGCCTTAGAAGAGTGGCGTTATCTCCTGGAGGGAGCTTGGTTTTCGGTCAGCATTTATACGGACCATAAGAACCTTCTCTATCTCCAGACTGCTCAGCAACTCAATCCATGTCAAGCTCGCTGGTCGCTCTTCTTTGTCCGGTTCGATTTCCTCATTCATTTCCGACCGGCCGAGAAGAACATCAAGGCTGACGCCCTTTCTCATGCCTCAGATGTTATTGGGAGGAACCGGCTCCTTGGCATGTCATCCCTCCTGACCGACTGGTTCTGGCCGCCCCCATGGATCTTCGTCAACTACCTCCTGGCAAGACATACGTACGACCTGTGCTTCGGAGGAAGATTCTGTCTTGGGGACATTGCTCTCGTGTGGCTGGGCATCCTGGGGTGCAGCGTTCTAACACCCTCATCTCATGATTCTACTGGTGGCCAGATCTGGCCAAGGATGTTTGGGACTTTGTGGGTTCCTGTGCTTCCTGTGGCCGAAATAAGCCGTCACGTCTCAAACATGCTGGTCTTCTTCTGCCATTGCCGATACCCAGCTGCCCGTGGACTTCAACACAGACCTACCGCCTTCATCAGGCAATACCGTCATCTGGGTGGCGACTGACCGCTTTTCAAAAATGTCCCATTTTGTCCCTCTGCCAGGTTTGCCATCTGCTCCACGTCTTGCCAGCCAGTTGTTCTGTTACATCTTCCGACTCAATGGACTTCCCCGGCATATCGTCTCAGACCGTGGGGTTCAGTTTGTCTCTAAATTTTGGCGTTCTCTCTGGAACCAACTTCAGGTGAAATTGGACTTCTTTTCTGCCTATCATCCCCAGTCTAATGGGCAGGTAGAAAGAGTTAACTACCATTTTGAGTTCTCTTACAACTCCTTGGACTCTGCATCCGCTGGCTCCGCCACATTTTTTGTTAATTATGGACTGCATCCTCGCCCTCCTCTACCCTTGCCCGTGTCATCAGATGTTGCTGCTGTTGAGGACCTAAAGACCATCTGGGAGCAGACTCGCCGTTCCTTATCACAGGCTTCAGCTCCTACCAAGTTCCAGGCCGATAAAAGACGCAGGCCTCCTTCTGTCTTCACTCCTGGTGACAAAGTCTGGCTGCCTTCCAAGTATGTCCGGCTTAAGATTCCTGGCTACAAGCTTGGTCCTCGTTTCTTGGGTCCCTTCAAGGTGCTGAATCGCATCAATCAGGTCTCCTACAAGCTGCGCCTTCCTCCCACCAGCTGGGCATGCTGGGAGTTGTAGTCCCTCCATATAGTATGTGCACTCCTGGAGCATGCTGGGAGTTGTAGTCCCTCCATAAAGTGTGTGCGCTCCTGGAGCATGCTGGGAGTTGTAGTCCCTCCATATAGTGTGTGTGCTCCTGGAGCATGCTGGGAGTTGTAGTCCCTCCACATAGTGTGTGCACTCCAGGAGCATGCTGGGAGTTGTAGTCCCTCCATATAGTGTGTGTGCTTCTGGATCATGCTGGGAGTTGTAATCCCTCTATATAGTGTGTGTGTGCTCCTGGAGCATGCTGGGAGTTGTATTCCCTCCATATAGTGTGTGTTTGCTCTTGGAGCATGCTGGGAGTTGTATTCCCTCCATATAGTGTGTGTGTGCTCCTGGAGCATGCTGGGAGTTGTAGTCCCTCCATATAGTGTGTGTGCTCCTGGAGCATGCTGGGAGTTGTAGTCCCCCCATATGTGCTCCTGCTCAGCCGCAGGCTGCCTAAGC
The DNA here is from genome assembly GCF_040894005.1 of Engystomops pustulosus. Taxonomy (NCBI): domain Eukaryota; kingdom Metazoa; phylum Chordata; class Amphibia; order Anura; family Leptodactylidae; genus Engystomops; species Engystomops pustulosus. Next base: position 9,785,749 of record NC_092412.1, on the reverse strand, counting down.
CTGCAGGACTGACTGTGCTCTTTACCTTTAAGAGTACAGTCCCTCCTGCTCCCCCCCCACCCTGTCATGTGGCCAGCAAATCCTGGGGACCTGGTGATGCGCAGCTGACACTGTTGCTTCAATCCTCGTTGGCGGAGAGCACTTGGAGCAGCCATTTAAAGGAGTGGGGCAAGTGGTATAGCTTGCTGACAGAGAAACGAGGGGATCGGGTAACGGTGGCTAAGAATAATACTCTGCGATACCTGGCTCGCTTGCGCTCGGAGGGTTTGTCGATTGCGGCAGTTAGAAAGTGTTTGGCTGGGGTTTCCTTCGTCCTTAAGTTGTGGGGTTTTCAGTATCTCACAAACGATTTCCAGGTCCTTTTGCTGTTGCGAGACTGGGGCAAGAAACCGGCCCGCAGGGATTCCCGTAGGCCTGTTTCATTTGCGTTGTTGCAACGTCTTCCTTTGAGGCATTACTGCTGCAGAGCAGTTTTGCGCTGGCTTTCTTTTGCGCATTGCAGATTAGCGAGTAAGTTGCCGCTTCCGGCCGAGCTATGGCTAGTCTGGGTGAAGGTGACGTCCTGTTAGTTGGGGATTTTGTTAAGGTGCATGTTAAGAGTTCAAAAACAGACATATATGGCTCCGGGTGTTGGTTGTGAGTGGGTAAGGTGGGTGGCCGCTTTTGCCCGGTTAACTTACTGGGTAGTTTTATTGCGCAGCGCCCCAAAGCTCAAGCCTTTGTGTGCCATCAGGATGTGTCCCCCTCACCAAACTTCAGTTCACCTCACTTTTTAGGAGAGTCATTGGCGGGCGTCCCGGCGTCGGAGTTCGGGACCCATTCTTTTCGGATAGGCGCTGCGACGACGGCGGATGCTGCCGGGCTTTCAGATGCGGATATCATGCGCATTGGCAGATGGAAGTCAGACTGTTTCAGGCGTTATGTTCGTCTAAACTTGCTACTGGACTAATCGGTTTTCTGTCGTAGGTTTCCCTCGGCTTAAGGTTCGGCTGGTCGTACACTCTTATATATACTGGGCGGCGCATCGGGCCACCATTCGTCCGGGAGGCCTGAATCTGGGCTTCACCAATGCTGATCTGTCTTGGAGGGGTGTTAAGGACCTTAAGTGGCTTCAAGTTCTGCCAGAGGTGGTAGCAATCAGCAAGGCCTCCCCAGGCCCTACAGTCCTTGTGGTGCATGCTGGAGGGAACAACATATGTTCAACATGTCTGTCTGAATTGATTTCCGTTATGAAGTCGAATTTCAAGCGTTTCTCTGCCTTCTTCACGGACGTGGTGGTGTGGTCAGTGGTCGTGCTGCAAGTGATCTGGAATGGTGCCCGTAACCCCGACTCCATTGAAAGGGCGCAGCGGATGCTGAATATGAGCGTTACCCGCTTCGTGAGGTCCAGATGTGGCGTAGTGATACGGGACAGGCAGCTCGAAGGCGATAATGAGGGAGGACGGTGTTCACCTCAATGATATCGGCCTGGATATCTTTCTTTCCGGGCTCCAGGACGGCATTGATAGGGCCTTATTCCTTTTATGTGGGGGTCGGAGCACAGTGTAGGGGTACACTGTCCTCCTAGTGGCCTGTGGTGGAATCCTGACCCCCTCGGCTTGTAATTAAATCACCAGGCATGCGAGCTGAAGTTTAGGGAAAGGGTCTGGGTTCCCCACAGGTCGCTTATTAGATATTGTACATAATAAAGCTGTGGCCGACCCCTACCTCTTTCTCCCAGACAGTGTCGTGTGTTGGTAATTTTGGGGAACAGGGGGGGGGGGGGGATTTATATTTGGGCTAACCATTAGTACAGTCAGTCTGGAGCATGCTGGGAGGTGTAGTCCCTCCATATAGTGTGTGTGCTCCTGGAGCATGCTGGGAGTTGTAGTCCCTCCATTTAGTGTGTGCGCTCCTGGAGTATGCTGGGAGGTGTAGTCCCTCCATATAGTGCGTGTGCTCCTGGAGCATGCTGGGAGTTGTAGTCCCCCCATACAGTGTGTGTGCTCCTGGAGCATGCTGGGAGTTGTAGTCCCTCCATATAGTGTGTGCGCTCCTGGAGCATGCTGGGAGTTGTAGTCCCTCCATATAGTGTGTGCGCTCCTGGAGCATGCTGGGAGTTGTAGTCCCTCCATATACTGTGTGTGCTCCTGCAGCATGCTGGGAGTTGTAGTCTCTCCACATAGTGTGTGTGGTCCTGGAGCATGCTGGGAGTTGTAGTCTCTCCACATAGTGTGTGTGCTCCTGGAGCACGCTGGGAGCTGTAGTCCCTCCATATAGTGTGTGTGCTCCTGGAGCATGCTGGAAGTTGTAGTCCCTCCATATAGTGTGTGTGCTCCTGGAGCATGCTGGGAGTTGTAGTCTCTCCATATAGTGTGTGTGTGTGCTCCTGGAGCATGCTGGAAGTTGTAGTCCCTCCATATAGTGTGTGTGCTCCTGGAGCATGCTGGGAGTTGTAGTCCCTCCACATAGTGTGTGTGCTCCTGGAGCACGCTGGGAGTTGTAGTCCCTCCATATAGTGTGTGTGCTCCTGGAGCATGCTGGGAGTTGTAGTCCCTCCATATAGTGTGTGTGCTCCTGGAGCATGCTGGGAGTTGTAGTCCCTCCATATAGTGTGTGTGTGTGCTCCTGGAGCATGCTGGGAGTTGTAGTCCCTCCATATAGTGTGTGTGTGCTCCTGGAGCATGCTGGGAGTTGTAGTCCCTCCATATAGTGTGTGTGCTCCTGGAGCATGCTGGGAGTTGTAGTCCCTCCTCTGGTCACTTACCTCTTCTCTCCTCAGTGCAGGACACTCTACCTCACACACTTCTCCTGCTCACTATCCACTAGTCATGTGACCCGGGGAGTGTGATGTCACTGAAGGGGCGGGGTGTACATGTATAGAGGAGAAGTGGTGGATGAAGGACCTGTGATGATGTAATAGATCATGTGATTAGTGTGGGCGGGGCGCTGTTATGTATATATAACAGTGTGAGCTGCGGTGTAGATGCCGGGTGGGGGCAGTAGTGAGCGGCGGCTCTTCACCACTGAGCGGCCTCCATGAGGGACATTTGTGGTCCCCGCTGAAGAGGCCATTTTCAGCTCTACCATCACCGGCCTTTCCCTGCAGGAGGAAACACTTCAGTCAGTGACGGATGAGGTGATGGTGACACAGGAAGAAGCTGAGGAGGGAGAGGGGTGACATGGGGCTCGGGAATGTTCCAGAAGAGTATATGGTTATATGGTCAGATGAAACCAAAGTAAAACTGTTTGGTACAAACACAAATCGTCGTGTTTGGAGGAGAGTTAATGTTGAGTTGCATCCAATGATCACCAGATTTTCTGTGAAGTCCGGTGGTGGCAACATCATGACAAGGGGCTGTTTCTCTGCTAAGGTACCAGGGTGACTAATCCGTGTACATGAAAGAATGCAGGGGCCATGTACCGTGAGAATGTAAGTGCAAACCTCCTTCCATCAGCAAGAGGATTGAAGACAATGCGTGACAATGATCCCAAGCACACTGTCATGGCAAGGAAGAAATGGTCCTGGTGTGACCCAGCCCGTGTCTAGATCAAGGCAGTAGAAAGTCTGTGTTGCCTAACAACAGCCCAAAAAACATCTGCTCCAGAGGAGATCTGGATGGAGGAATGGGCCAACATACCAGCAGCAGCGTGTACTTACCTTGTGAAGACTTACAGAGAATGTTTGACCCCTGTCATTGCCAACAAAGGATATATAACAAGTGAACTTTTGTTATTCACCAAACACCGTATGTACTTGAGTATAAGCCGAATTTTGTGCTGAAAAAAAAAAAATCGACTCAGCTTATACGCGAGTCTATAAAAAAATTTGTTACTTTGTTAGGAAAAAAAGAGATGAGGGAAGGGAAAAGTTGTGAGTGTATAAACTAAAATTGTATTAATTTTTATAAAATAGTTTCATATTTATTTGTTGAAATATATCCAAAAAAAACTAGTCCGGCTTCACTAGTATCACCAAAGCCAGAGAGGCTGCCGGCCCAGGACAACTATACAGGAGTGGATCTCCTTATTACGCCTCTTACTTTTCCTGTAAAAATATATAACGTCCCCCTAAAATATTTATATTTGGGAGACAGAGTATTATCACTGTACATGTAGTAGTGATATGTCAATAGTGCTGCTATTATATATGCTCCGCCCCCAATATCTGAGAGAACTTATTCGCTGGCAATAGTCTCTGCGCCTATACGGAAGGAAGGAGCGACAAATCCACCATGTGGGCGACTGGCCGCTAGGAGCAACTTTTAAAAACAGTAGTAAATCGAAATTGTGTGAAAGGGGAGCTATTCGTATGCAATAAAAACTGCCCCCTCCCCAATCCTTTATTGCTATAAATGATTCCACCGCTGCCACTGGCCATGCCAAACCTCTGACCGCACACAGCAACCACAACCAAATACGTCAGTTTTGGATTGGTGGATGCGAAAACACCGGCAGAAATCGACACATCCTCGTAAAACAACCCGATGATCCGCAAAGTGCTGTGCGGAAGCAAGTCAGACACCCGGAGGACCCCAAAGAAAGCCTGCTTAATGAGGAAACTGAGTCACATCTACCCAACCGTGCAATTTAAAGAAAAATGCCACACCCGTTAACCGCCACTGAGCACATATTCCCCATGGACCTACAAACCCTCCAAATACCACAATACACAATTTAACCCCCGGTTTGGAATCCTCACCTGTAGTACCATCCCCAGCACCTGCTATCTTACACCACTCCCCACAAGCTTTACCATGAGCCAAGTCAAAGGCAACTAAAGAACGAATCAGTGGGTTTAATTGGCTTCCGTGGTGGACGGAACTGGGGGAATTCTCCTCATCCGCCGAAGGGCAAATACTCCAAAACACCAGCCAATTAAAATGGGAAAGGGCATCAGCAACTGCATTGTCAACCCCTTAAAAGAAATATGTTGGAGGCACCTTAAAACCAAACGTCGCAACAAAAAAAATATGGGGGTAGGAAGAGAAGGAAAGATAATTAAGAACCTGAACAACGCTCATGTTATCTGTCTTATTGCCATAGCCACCACTGACTTATTTGCCATAGCCAAACCCCACAATTCCACCACAACAACTATGGGGAATAGCTCCAACAAGGTTTACCGCAACAACACTGCTCACACCAATGATCCAGTCAAAGCTCAGCGCACCAAGCAGAACCGAAAATTACTCCAAAACCAACACCGCCAGAAGCATTGGAAAACCACTGGTCAGAGACTGGAAACTACTGTCTAGGGCCAACACATGTGGTCATTGTATGACATAAAAAGGTCCCACACATGCAGATCTGCCCTAATGCTGTTCATTATACGGACCATGTGCTGTGGGACTACTCCGGCAGTAGCCAAAGATAGCCGACGGGAAAAAACGCGGCCCACGGGCAGGATTCTATATGCAAAAACCAAAAGGTCCAACAACGACTGCACCTGATGCATGGTCACCTTCCTAAATCCAAAACAAGATGCTAGCTACCCACGCAATTCTGTCCACTTTTTGTCCAGCAGTCGAAACACCATAGAAACCATTGAGTCAATTTCAATGCCCAAAAATGACAACATTTGACAACATTTGCCTACAGTTTTTTCAGTGGACAGGGGAACAGCAAAATTCGGTGCCAAATATTGAAAAGAAGAAAGAGCAGTGAGCAGAAATGTGCGGACCTACAAACAAAAATCGTCCAAATAATGAGTCACCAGCGTGGAGGATGTTTTGTATCAAAGGACCCCACTCCAAAAAGGTACTGAAGACCTCAAAGTAGTAACAAAAAATGGAGCAGCCCATTGGCAAACATATCATAGTCCAGCTGGCAACCCAATAGAAGGAAAAAATCTGCATACTAGATCAATTGCTCTCTGAAAAGAAACATAAGACACAGAAACCAAATCTTCAAGGATCCCGTTAATGACAGTGGATGCACGAGGATCAACCTAAAATTTACCTGGGTCCTCCTTGGGAACCACGCCAAGAGGGGAGAGACAAAATTAGGAAAAGGCAGGGACATAAAAGGACCCACCATTCTACCCACCTCTTACCTCTTTCTCAATCTAACACTGACAAATTTCGGGGAAAATGGCGTACTGAATTAAAATTTCTAGAAAAACAAGGCAAATTCCTGGTGGTAAAAGGGATGAAAAACCTGTCATAAGCAGGGCAGCCTCTGCTTTCCTGGGGTACTGATCGAGCCAGGGAAGAATCATTTGGACTTAAATTGGGGTCCTTTGGCCCAGGGCCAGATTAAGCACCTCATTTAGGATGGGGCGCCCCCAGCTCTGCAGCCAAAGCGGGGCCCCCTCCCACAACGATAGAAGTAAAAAGATACCACATAGTTATACTGTTTCAAAGCTCTAAAGATATTAGAAACCAAAAAATACTCCCGCCATACTATTATAAAATAATGATACCACAATACTGTTACCAATTAAAACTACCATAAGACCAATATTCCAAACAATAGCGCTGCTATTTATAAAGGATTCCTCCAAAATGCAGCACACAGCATCACCACATCATAAAGATAATACCAACATCCTGATAATGAGCACAAGCCTCTATACACAGACCGGTATTACCAATAATTTACCACATATAAACTCCATTTACTGATGATCTTTACAGCCATATTGTTATTATACAAACACCACCGAGCACAGGACAATATCACTGATGACACCTCTGTACAAGCCCAAATAATAACATTACATCATGATTATTACCACTACATAATGACTGAATTATACTGCAATACTATATGACAGTGATGGCGAACCTTTTAGAGACCGAGTGCCCAAACTACAACAAAGACCCGCTTATTTATCCCAAAGTGCCAACACAGAAATGTAATTTGTGATTTATACTCCTTCTCTGTCACAGTTTTCATTGATACCAGCCCCCTGAGGACACCAATAAAGCAGAAAATAGTCCCAGGTAGCACTGCCACTTTAAAATAGCTCTGTGCACAGCAAGTCCTGGGCTGTCTGGGACTGCAGGAAGATACCTGGAGTCATCTCTGGTGATGGCCTGAGTGCCCACAGAAAGGGCTCTGAGTGCCACCTCTGGCACCAGTGCCATAGGTTAGCCATCACTGCTATATGATAACCACACAGATCAGTATCTACCAGCATATAGTGACCATATAGTAATAGATACCAGTTCTATACATAGGCTGCAGTGTGATCCAATGACTTACAGGTGACGTCCCTCATGTTGTCTCTTCCCTTCTGTCTGATCTTCCAGGAGGCTTCTTCCAACCATGACTCATCTCTGCTGGTTTATAAAACGGACATGGTTGGCATCACCCTATATCAGTGGTGGCGAACCTATGGCACGGGTGCCAGAGGTGGCACTCAGAGCCCTCTTTGTGGGCACCCTTGCCATCACTCCAGGGTACAGTTTGCCAGACAGGACTCAAGGCCTCCTGTACTCCCAGGCAGCCCAGAACCCCAGAAGGAAGCTACAATGATAATCCAAACTTCTTCTACTTCTTTCTACTGAATTGGTGTCCTCGGGTGCCTATACAATTTAAACCTGTGACAGAGCAGGGAGTAATAAATTACTGCTTAAATTGTCATATTGGCACTTTGCGAAAAATACGTGGGTTTTGGTTGTAGTTTGGGCACTCGGCGTCTAAAAGGTTTGCCATCACTGCCCTATATATTCCTCACACCTGACCCTCACATGCAAAACTGACCACACTGCGCCCCAAATATATCATATATACCCCTCACACCACAACTGACCACACTGTGCCCCCACATATATCATATATACCCCTCACACCACAACTGACCACACTGTACCCTCACATATATCATGTATACCCCTCACACCACAACTGACCACACTGTGTCCCCACATATATCATATATACCCCTCACACCACAACTGACCACACTGTGCCCCCACATATATCATATATACACCTCACACCACAACTGACCACACTGTACCACTACATATATCATATATACCTCTCACGCCACAACTGACCACACTGTACCCCCCACATATATCATATATTCCCCTCACACCACAACTGACCACACTGTGTCCCCACATATATCATATATACCCCTCACACCACAACTGACCACACTGTGCCCCCACATATATCATATATACCCCTCACACCACAACTGACCACACTGGGCCCTCACATATATCATATATAGTCCTCACACCACAACTGACCACACTGTGCCCCCACATATATCATATATACCCCTCACACCACAACTGTCCACACTGTGCCCCCACATATATCATATATACCCCTCACATCACAACTGACCACACTGTGCCCCCACATATATCATATATACCCCTCACATCACAACTGACCACACTGTACCCCCACATATATCATATATAGTCCTCACACCACAACTGACCACACTGTGCCCCCATAATATATCCATTTTGATTAGTGTTTCTCTGGGAATGTCGCTAGTAATGTGAACTGCTCTTTTAAGCATCCAGTTTGGATAGTTTCGTTGTTTTAATTTATCACATCCTTTTTTTGATTCCAGTGAGAAACGTGTGTCTGTACAGTTACGTTTGGTGCGGATTAGGAGATTTTTTTATTGCATGTTTTGGGTGACATGATGACGCTTGTAAAATTGAATTCTTGGCTGTGGGTTTTACAAAAGGAGATATGCATATTTTATCCTTAACATCTTTTTTCTCTTTGCTATCCCATAGTTGTTGTTATCTCATTTTTATACATGTGTAACACTATTTGTATTAGATTTTATATGTATATGTTTCCTATGTAAATTTAACAGGTCATGTGACTGCAGGTAGTTGGGATTTATTCACACCTGCTCACATGCCCAATCAGGTCATGATTAAGGAGTTTTCCGAAACGCGTAGACCATAGCCGTGGCTCTGTGTGTGTTTCCCTCTGCTTGGCTGTATACATCCTGTTTGTACTTCAATAAAGAAAAATATCATGTTTTTATCTACAACCGGAGTGTCCGTGGAGCTGGATTATTTGCATTCTATATATTTCTTGGACTTGGAACAAAGAGAATCCGTGCTTGGACTCCTGGTCATATACTGCTGTGCCTCCAGGTGAGCTGACAACCCTAATTTTACCACCAAAAAATGGGAAAACCTATTGACCCGAGTATAAGTCGAGGGTGTAGTATACAGCCAGCCCCCATGTCGTATACAACCAGCCCCCATGTAGTATACAGCCAGCCTTCCCCCATGTAGTATACAGCCAGCCAGCCTGCCCCGTGTAGTCTACAACCAGCCAGCCCCATGTAGTATACAGCCAACCTGCCCCCATGTAGTATACAGCCAGCCCCCTTTAGTATACAGCCAGCTCCATGTAGTATACAGCCAGCCTCATGTAGTATACAACCAGCCTGCCCTCATGTAATAAACAGCCAGCCCCTATGTAGTATACATCCAGCCAACTACCTGTAGTATACAGCCCCCTGTAGTATACAACCAGCCCCATGTAGTATACAGCCAGCCCCATATAGTATACAGCCAGCCCCCATGTAGTATGCAGCCAGTCCCCATGTAGTATACATCCAGCCAGCCCCCATGTAGTATACATCCAGCCAGCCCCCTGTAGTATACAGCCAGCCTCCTGTAGTATGCAGCCAGCCCCCTGTATGCCAAACACATTAAAAAAAAAAAAAAAAGTAATACTCACCGTCCGGCGACACTCACTCACTCCCAATCCTCAGCGTGGCTCATCTTCTTTCTTCTATTTGCTGTAACAGCCGGCAGAGTCGCGCCGGCCGGAAGGTCGCATGGACGCGACTCAGATGGCTAAAGAAGAAAAAGAGAAGAAAGAAGAGGAGCCGCGCTGAGGATCAGGAGCCGTGCCAAGGATCTGGGCACTGGAAGGTGAGTATTAAGTTTTTTTTTTTTTTTTTTATTGACTTGTGTATAAGCCGAGGTGAGGTTTTTCAGCTGGAAAAACTCGGCTTATACACGAGTATATGCGGTATATATGTTGCCCCCCCAATTAATGACTTAATTTTTATTTCCCCCTTTAATTAATTAATTAATTTACCCCCTCTAATATATGGTGGTGCCCCATGAATTTTAGATGCTGGTCACCTCAAGTAATTATTTAAAATTTGGCCCCCCATTTACTTAATGTACTGCCCTAATCAATGAATTATCTAATATACTGCCGCCCCCTCGCCTTGTCAACTATTTGTGATCCCTCTTGATAAATGCTTAACAACTCCATGTCGTAATGGTACAGCGCGGAGCGCTAAGAATCTAATATACTGGAATACTAATACTAAATTATTTGTCCCCCCCACAATGAATATTTGATCTGCTGCCCCCCCCCCCCACAATGAATTACATGATATGCTGTCCCCCACGGTAAATGATTTTATATTCCCCCCCCCCCCCCCACAAGGAATTATATGATATGCTGCCCCCCACAAGGAATTATTTGATATGCTGCCCCCCACAAGGAATGAATTATATATTATATTACATGCTGCCCACCACAATAAATTTCATGTTGTGCCCACTGACCACCCCTCACCACCAATGAGTGATGTTATACAATAAGCCCCCACCATGTTTTTACTGCTGTTTGATTAAAAAAAAACCCAAAAAAAAACCTCATACTCACCTCTGGCTCGGCAGCTTCTATCTTCTTGCCGCGTCCGGGCAGGAAGGGGTGCGCGGCCGCGTGATGACGTCATCACGCGCCCACCCACGCGCCGGGGTTGCCTTCCGGCCACATCGCTCCAGTAATAGTGCTCGAGTGGCCGTTTCCAGCCGCATCGAGCACTATATAGTGACGGGCAGGAGCTTCCAGTCCGGACGGACGGAGGCCCCTGCCCGACTGCCGAAGAGAGGGTCGGGGCCCGTCGGTGGGCCCAGTAGGAGACTGAGCATTGGTGCTTTTTGAGCGCCAGCCCTGGGGCCCCCAATCAATAAATCCGGATCCAGGGATCCAGGGGCCGGATTGCAGTGGGAACAGCGGATTGTGGAATGGGTGGCCCACAGTTGGAGAACTCATGATGGAATTTACAAGACCCGTAGAAATGGCATTGGTCGTCATTGAACATCCAGCAGGTTCCCAACTTGCAAACTGCCCCCGGCCCAAGGGAACCTGCTGGGGTGGAGAAAGAGGAGACGGCCGCGGAATAGAGCTTCGGATTCATCATCAGTCGAGGCTATACGTCAATAGCCTTGGTATCCCAACCCACTTCCAGTCTTTGGGCTAGCCGCCGCCTTAACTCCTCATCGTAGAACCACCAAGCACATCCCCTGTGAGACCGAGACGCATTAAAAATAGTGTCAAGATATACAAAAAGTTGCTGCGCTTTCTCAGGCGTTTCCTGAGTTAGTACAAAACCCAATACAGAAAAAGCCTAAAGCCAATTCTGAAATGTCTTGGCAACCTTCAACTTCTTTTCCACAGCCGTTCTAAATATTGTTCCCTGTCTACTGTCACCAAATCCAACAACACCAAGGACCAAATCCACAAAATCATTGCAAAATATTTTGTCCTTCGTATCCTCAGACAGATGAGAGCAAAGCGGGGAAACCCCACCAAAATAAGTGTCCCTATAAATTGGGACCAAAGGGGTGAACGTGAATGTAGACGCCTCGGCTGTCAATTTGCCCAGCCGAGTCGGCGGCGAAGTGCCCGAAGCCATTGCCTTTGACCCCAACGGAGAATGGATAGACGCAAAAAGAGCAGAATCAGTAATCGAAAACCCAAGCCTTCAAGCAGGCAGACTCACCAACCGCTGAAGAAGACTGGAGCACCGCTGGACACACGCCCACATCAGCCACTGTCAGCACCAAGGCAGACGCTGGAGAAGATACCACCGAAGAAGCTCAAGTGCGCCAGGGAGAGCTGGCGGATCCCTGGAGAGACCTTCGACCATGATGCCGTTGACCTGGCGATGGGCTCCCGGATGAATTGGAACTGGCCACACGAGAAGAGCTGGTGGACAACAACAGGGACGAGCTCGTGCATAAATCAAAATCGATGTCTCTGACTGCCTGGACAATAAACGAGACGCAGGCCCCGGAGTGACGACTATAGCTGGAAGTGGCAGCTGACTGCACAGAAGGGGCGCGTTGGGCATCACTGGGAATCACGTACCCAGGATCTAAATCACAGGACAGCATGGGAGCCACCAGAGTGGAGGGAACAACCAACGTGCCTGCCCCCAGTGGGGCGAGATCTGAACCCATGAGCTCCTCTACCGAATCTGGATCGTCCAGGTTATTATAGTCATCCCTAATGTCAGAGGAGGGGGTGAGGGAGCTAAAGGCCGAGGATGGGGCCTGGGTGGGATGCCATGAGCCAGCATACCTCCTTGCACTACTAAGGAAGTGCGGGTGTGTGCGAGTGTGACTGAGGCTACACTTAGCTGCGGTGCAAGTGGCGATGCAGCCCACTTTGCCAGCCCGGGAGGGCAGTTAAACCCCCCGCTACTGGCGCAGGTCCACGCTATGGGGTGCTGGTGCCGGCCTGAAGTTCTGATGCAAGCGTGGGAGGCACAAAGCCCAGAGATGCCTCTCGGACCACTGCTATGACCAACTGCGGCGGAGGAGCGGACTCCAGCACGCTGGGCAAAGGGGGCCGAAGTGGAACGTGTGGCTGTCTACGCAGATGGTGATAAGAGATTAAATTTGGCCCAAAGATCCGGCAGGGGACACAGGAAGGGGCCGGGAATTTAACAGGAAGGGCAGCCAGCTAGTGCCAATTATCGGTGCACCAGCACTTTAAATCTCAGAGTGCCCTAGGTGGCATGGAAGCACGTGCCAGAGCAAGGAGACCACCGGTGGAACGTGGACAGGTGAGTGAGGCTGCAGCAGGGAAGAGGGGCCACAGGAGCACCTGTGGCAATAACTTTAAACATGCACTGTACTAAAGTATGTTTTTGAGTTTCTCTTCTATTCTAGATCTTTTAGGATCTCATCTCAATAGCCCAGGAGGTATTCTAACCAACAAGTCTTTTCACCATATGGGAGTCCCTTTTGGAAGGCCTGCGTGTTATCAAGTCCAGTATTCAAGGAGGCCACCATAAATTGTCCTCCTATAGGGACCTATCAATATTACTAATGCCACAATATGGAGGTTTAAAATCCCCCCCTTTCTAGAATCCCATTTAGTCCCCTGATGAATTGCTGAAACAGGTAAAAAAAATGCATAGGGCGGGACGGGAAGCACATATAGCAGTGGTGGCGAACCTATGGCACCAAATCCACCAAATCTTCCTGCAGTCCCAAGCAACTTGACAACAGTGCCATTTTAAAGCAACACTTCATTGGTTTTTTGAAACTGCGGGAAAAGTGAGAAGGTGTTGACAGAACTGCATTGGCTTTGGAGGTCATCCTGCTGGACCCACCATTCTTCCTGGACAATGATGGTCTGATTTTGCCCACTTTCTTTCAACTGTATTGGTGGCCTCAGGAGAGCCAATACAACTGAATGATGTTGAAGAAGTAGCAATAAGCTACTGCTTGAAATGCCATGTTGGCACTTCATGGTAAATAAGTGGATATTGGTTGTAGTTTGGGCACTCGGTCTCTAAAAGGTTCGCCATCACTGACATATAGTATTTTTGTGAGTAGGGCAATCAGTTCTCCACAGAGAGATCTTATAGCACACGTCTGTCTTGTGTGATTTCTTTGAGCTCACTCAGTGGATTATATTAACCATTAGAGAACCCTGTTACAGAAGGTTGGGTACATGCCCCTATGATTTGTAAAGCGCTATGGAATACGATGGCATTATATAAAGATTATTATTAAAATAGTTTGCCACGGGGTTTGGCTGAACGGAGCCTGGGATTAGCTGCACGCAGCAGCAGCTTCTGCTCAAAATCAGTCTTAACATCCTGCATATACCTGCTGGCTCAGTGAGAAGAGACCCCCGTTCCCACTTACTTTCCCCCACGGCAGCAGCATTCGGAGGGTTCAGATGGTGACCCAAGCAGACGAAAACAGATGCAGGCTGCAACTTTCTTTTGCTGATTGTCAATTTAAAAGTGGATATCTCCGGTTCTGTGAAGCATCTGCAGACAATCCATATATCACTCTCTCTGTGTAATAGGACACCAGAATTGTGCTTCTAGGTGCCAGGGTTCTGGAGATATCGACACTTGAAGTGTTCCCCGGCTCCAGCCGCTCAGCTGAAGGCAGAATATAGAAGACGCTGCAGGAAACACTTTCCATTATAGCAGAAGTACATGCACCCTCTGCACCTGTAGCTGATCCCGGGTGAGGGGGATGGGATACTGCTGGACATATTTATAACATAGTTGGGTAAAAGTTACTACTTATTAAAAAAACACTTTAATTGAAAAAAAAATTAAATGATATAAAGCTTATATTTTCACATTTGTAGTCAATTCTTGGCACATTTTAAATATGTAAAGTCTCACATGTCTCGAAAAAGTAAAATTTGTTATGACCTGTGAAGCTTTTCCAGAGATATCGTCATTTAAAGAACTGCAGAGCCGAACGTCAAAAAATGACCCGGACATTTTGGCACCAATGGCCATCGTTCCTGAAGGGGTTAATGAGGATTTGGCTACTATGAGGGCAATTTGGGAAGTGGCACATAAGAAGTAGGGAGGGTAACAAGGTTTAGAAACTCTGAAGTAGGGAAGATGGGACGGAGGCCACTGGTTAGAAGCACAAAAACTGCTTTCTGATCATTTACTAGAAACAAAATGGAAAACATTTTCCACATTCTGGACATGAATATGGCTTCTCCCCTGTGTGAGTTCCCAGATGAGTAACAAGATGTGATTTCTGCGTAAAACATTTCCCAAATTCTAGACATCAAAATGGCTTCTCCCCTGTGTGAGTTCTTTGATGTATAAGTAATTGTAATTTCTGACTGTAACATTTTTCACATTCTGAACATGAAAATGGCTTCTCTCCTGTGTGAGTTCTTTGATGTTTTAGTAGTTTTGATTTGTCAGCAAAACATTTTCCACATTCTGAACATAAGAAAGGCTTCTACTTGGTGTGAGATCTCAGATGAGTAACAAGATTTGATTTCTCTCCTGTGTGAGTTCTTTGATGTGCTGTTAAATCTGATTTCCGAGTAAAACATTTTCCACATTCTGAACATAGATATGGCTTCTCTCCTGTGTGAGTTCTTTGATGTATAAGTAATTGTGATTTCTGACTGAAACATTTTTCACATTCTGAACACGAAAATGGCTTCTCTCCTGTGTGAGTTCTTTGATGTATTAGTAGTTTTGATTTCTCGGCAAAACATTTTCCACATTCTGAACACGAAAATGGCTTCACCCCTGTGTGAGTTCTTTGATGTCTTGTCAAATTTGTTTTCCGAGTATAACATTTTGAACATTCCGGGCATGAAAAGATCTCATCCCCTGTGTAAGAACTTTGGTGTTGAACAAGCTTTGAATTCTCACTAAAACAATTTCCACTTTCAATACACAAAAGTGGCTTCTTTCTTGTGTGAATTCTTTGGTGTTCAATAAGATGATGTTTCTGAGTATAACATTTTTCACATTCAGAACATGAATATGGCTTCTCTCCTGTGTGAATTCTTTGATGTCCTAGTAGTTTTGATTTCTCGGCAAAACATTTTCCACATTCTGAACACAAAAATGTCTTTACCCCTGTGTGAGATCTTAGATGTCTTGTCAAATTTGATTTCCGAGTATAACATTTTAAACATTCCGGGCATGAAAAGATTTTGTCCCCTTTGTAAGAACTTTGGTGTTGGACAAGCTTTGAATTCTCACTAAAACAATTTCCACTTTCATAACACAAAAATGGCTTCTTTCTTGTGTGAATTCTTTGGTGTTCAATAAGATGATGTTTCTGAGTATAACATTTTTCACATTCAGAACATGAATATGGCTTCTCTCCTGTGTGAGTTCTCTGATGTCTTAGTAAATCTGATGTATGAGTAAAACATTTTCCACATTCAGGACATGAATATGGCTTCTCCCCTGTGTGATATCTCTCGTGTATAACAAGATATGATTTCTGGGTAAAACGCTTCTCACATTTTGGACATGAAAATGGCTTCTTTTCTGCGTGAACTACCTGGTGTTGAATAAGATATGATTTCTGAGTAAAACACTTTTTACATGTAGGACATGAATATGGCTTCTCTCCTGTGTGAATTCTCTGATGTTTAACAAGACTTGATTTCTGGGCAAAACGCTTTTCACATTTCGGACATGAAAACTGCCTCTTATCTCCATCTGTGGAAAGATGGGATTGATCATCTTTTACTTCACCACAAGGAGATGAGGGGGGACGTCCATGGGAACCTTTTTCATCTCCTGAAAAATACAATCAAGAAATCATTATTGGAGGTTTTCCTTTCCCCAGTTACAAGTAGAAGTAAACCAACATGTTTTGTCATTCGGCGCTGCCAGAGCATTTGCCGGTGTCTATTGGCAATACTTGTGGTTGGTCTTGGATAGGATGGGGTTTGGCCCTAGATTCATGGCATATGTGTAACGAGCTGCTGCTGCTTTTTCTATTTTATGGATCATTTTGGACCAAAGTAACAGGGGCTTATGGTTTTCAGTGAAGGCCACAGGGGTCAGTTTTAATACCACTTATTTTTAATATTTATATTAATGATCTTGTAGTGGGTTTACACAGTCAAGTTTCAATATTTACAGATGATACTAAGCTGTGTAAAGTAATTAATACTGAGGTTGATAGTTTATCATTAACGAGGGATTTGTGAAAGCTGGAGGAATGGCTGGAGAAACGGCTGATGAGGACATCCTCTACACCTAGAGGAGAGGAGGTTCTACCATCACCATAGACAGGGGGGATCCTCTACACCTAGAGGAGAGGAGGTTCTACCATCACCATAGACAGGGGGCATCCTCTACACCTAGAGGAGAGGAGGTTCTACCATCACCATAGACAGGGGGCATCCTCTACACCTAGAGGAGAGGAGGTTCTACCATGACCATAGACAGGGGGCATCCTCTACACCTAGAGGAGAGGAGGTTCTAACATCACCATAGACAGGGGGCATCCTCTACACCTAGAGGAGAGGAGGTTCCACCATCACCATAGACAGCGGCATCCTCTACACCTAGAGGAGAGGAGGTTCTACCATCACCATAGACAGGGGGCATCCTCTACACCAAGAGGAGAGGAGGTTCTACCATCACCATAGACAGGGGGCATCCTCTACACCTAGAGGAGAGGAGGTTCTACCATCACCATAGACAGGGGGCATCCTCTACACCTAGAAGAGAGGAGGCTTTACCATCTCCATACACAGGGGACATCCTCTACACCTAGAGGAGAGGAGGTTCTACCATCCCCATAGACAGGGGGCATCCTCTACGCCTAGAGGAGAGGAGGTTCTACCATCACCATAGACAGGAGGCATCCTCTACACCTAGAGGAGAGGAGGTTCTACCATCACCATAGACAGGGGGCATCCTCTACACCTAGAGGAGAGGAGGTTCTACCATCACCATAGACAGGGGGCATCCTCTACACCTAGAGGAGAGGAGGTTCTACCATGACCATAGACAGGGGGCATCCTCTACACCTAGAGGAGAGGAGGTTCTAACATCACCATAGACAGGGGGCATCCTCTACACCTAGAGGAGAGGAGGTTCCACCATCACCATAGACAGCGGCATCCTCTACACCTAGAGGAGAGGAGGTTCTACCATCACCATAGACAGGGGGCATCCTCTACACCAAGAGGAGAGGAGGTTCTACCATCACCATAGACAGGGGGCATCCTCTACACCTAGAGGAGAGGAGGTTCTACCATCACCATAGACAGGGGGCATCCTCTACACCTAGAAGAGAGGAGGCTTTACCATCTCCATACACAGGGGACATCCTCTACACCTAGAGGAGAGGAGGTTCTACCATCCCCATAGACAGGGGGCATCCTCTACGCCTAGAGGAGAGGAGGTTCTACCATCACCATAGACAGGAGGCATCCTCTACGCCTAGAGGAGAGGAGGTTCTACCATCACCATAGACAGGGGGCATCCTCTACACCTAGAGGAGAGGAGGTTCTACCATCACCATAGACAGGGGACATCCTATACACCTAGAGGAGAGGAGGTTCTACCATCACCATAGACAGGGGGCATCCTCTACACCTAGAGGAGAGGAGGTTCTACCATCACCATAGACAGGGGGCATCCTCTACACCTAGAGGAGAGGAGGTTCTACCATCACCATAGACAGGGGGCATCCTCTACACCTAGAGGAGAGGAGGTTCTACCATCACCATAGACAGGGGGCATCCTCTACACCTAGAGGAGAGGAGGTTCTACCATCACCATAGACAGCGGCATCCTCTACACCTAGAGGAGAGGAGGTTCTACCATCACCATAGACAGCGGCATCCTCTACACCTAGAGGAGAGGAGGTTCTACCATCACCATAGACAGGGAGCATCCTCTACACCTAGAGGAGAGGAGGTCCTACCATCCCCATAGACAGGGGGCATCCTCTACACCTAGAGGAGAGGCGGTTCTACCATCACCAAAGAAAGGGGACATCCTCTACACCTAGAGAAGAGGAGGTTCTACCATCACCATAGACAGGGGCATCCTCTACGCCTAGAGGAGAGGAGGTTCTACCATCACCATAGACAGGGGGGCATCCTCTACACCTAGAGAAAAGGAGATTCTACCATCACCATAGGACAGGAGGCATCCTCTACACCTAGAGGAGAGGAGGTTCTACCATCACCATAGACAGGGGGCATCCTCTACACCTAGAGGAGAGGAGGTTCTACCATCACCAAAAACAGGGGGCATCCTCTACACCTAGAGGATAGGAGGCTCTACCATCACCATAGACAGGGGACATCCTCTACACCTAGAGGAGAGGAGATTCTACCATCACCATAGACAGGGGGGCATCCTCTACACCTAGAGGAGAGGAGGTTCTACCATCACCATAGACAGGAGGCATCCTCTACACCTAGAGGAGAGGAGGTTCTACCATCACCATAGACAGGAGGCATCCTCTACACCTAGAGGAGAGGAGGTTCTACCATCACCATAGACAGGGGAATCCTCTACACTTAGAGGAGGCTCTACCATCACCATAGACAGGGGGCATCCTCTATACCTAGAGGAGAGGAGGTTCTACCATCACCATAGACAGGGGGCATCCTCTACACCTAGAGGAGAGGAGGTTCTACCATCACCATAGACAGGGGGCATCCTCTACACCTAGAGGAGAGGAGGATCTACCATCACCATAGACAGGGGGCATCCTCTACACCTAGAGGAGAGGAGGTTCTACCATCACCATAGACAGGGGGCATCCTCTACACCTAGAGGAGAGGAGGTTCTACCATCACCATAGACAGGGGGCATCCTCTACACCTAGAGGAGAGGAGGTTCTACCATCACCATAGACAGGGGACTACCTCTACACCTAGAGGAGAGGAGGTTCTACCATCACCATAGACAGTGGACATCCTCTACACCTAGAGGAGAGGAGGTTCTACCATCACCATAGACAGGGGGCATCCTCTACACCTAGAGGAGAGGAGGTTCTACCATCACCATAGACAGGGGGCATCCTCTACACCTAGAGGAGAGGAGGTTCTACCATCACCATAGACAGGGGGCATCCTCTACACCTAGAGGAGAGGAGGAGGTTCTACCATCACCATAGACAGAGGACATCCTCTACACCTAGAGGAGAGGAGGTTCTACCATCACCATAGACAGGGGGCATCCTCTACACCTAGAGGAGAGGAGGTTCTACCATCACCATAGACAGGGGGCATCCTCTACACCTAGAGGAGAGGAGGTTCTACCATCACCATAGACAGGGGGCATCCTCTACACCTAGATGAGAGGTGGTTCTACCATCACCATAGACAGGGGGCATCCTCTACACCTAGAGGAGAGGAGGTTCTACCATCACCATAGACAGGGGGCATCCTCTACACCTAGAGGAGAGGAGGTTATACCATCACCATAGACAGGGAGCATCCTATACACCTAGAGGAGAGGAGGTTCTACCATCACCATAGACAGGGGGCATCCTCTACACCTAGAGGAGAGGAGGTTATACCATCACCATAGACATCACGGGTTATGGGGAAAAACATTTGTTTAATTCTTAAAGGCTAGACGTGCGTCTTCTTCTAGCCTTATATACTATCATCTCCATCTCCTCCCCTGGATGTGACCTCTCCCTGCAATGTATAAGGGAAGAATAACCCACAAGATACATGAAAGGCTCTTACCCTCCTCTGTCACTGATGAGGGGATTTCCTCTCCGCTCCTCCTTCCACCACAACTTTCCTGGAAAGATCCAACATGAAGGACATGAGAAAACAAGGAAATGTCTCCAGAGATTCTCTTATATCCAAGTGATGGACAGAAACCTCCAGTTATAACCTACCACAGCGACCAACAATATCATCCCACAGATCAGAGGTCACAGAGACATTTCCCTGTACTAGAGGAGCATAGAGGACAGAAACTGCTGGTGCAGCCCCGGACATCTCTCCTGACCCTGGTGAGAGGAGACTGAGGAGCTGGTGTCACTATGGAGCCACTGACCGGCTGCCGATGCCTCAGGACTGCACATAGGAGGCCAAAACTGCACCAGAGGGAAGTGCAGCCTCAGCATCAGGAGAGATCAACCGGGGCCTGGGGGCAAGTACTGAGCACCAGCCCCTTACCACCAACCACCATCGTAGTGTGACCCAAGTCAGGTTCTATGGTGAAGTTCATTAACAGAAGATGGAGACCTGCAGGTGATGTACTAAATAGATCCGACTTATTACTACAACTCCATACTCTTCCTCCACTAATAATACTAAGAGGAGTCATAGACCCTCCACCCACTGCTGCTGGAGAAGGTCAGTAGCTTCATTACATCCATCTATAGAGGATTCACAGGAACCTCAGCTCCACCTACCTGATGATCCAGTGGGACGTTCTCCTCCGGCTCCTCTTTAATATCTCGGGAATCTCCAGGACTGGGACATCTCTCTGGATCCTGTGTAATATCCCGGGAATCTCCAGGACTGGGACATCTCTCTGGATCCTGTGTAATATCCCGGGAATCTCCAGGACTGGGACATCTCTCTGGATCCTGTGTAATATCCCGGGAATCTCCAGGACTGGGACATCTCTCTGGTTCCTGTGTAATATCTCGGGAATCTTCAGGACTGGGACATCTCTCTGGTTCCTGTGTAATATCCCGGGAATCTCCAGGACTGGGACATCTCTCTGGTTCCTGTGTAATATCTCGGGAATCTCCAGGACTGGGACATCTCTCTGGTTCCTGTGTAATATCTCGGGAATCTCCAGGACGGGGACATCTCTCTGGTGGATTTCTCTGACTGGATCCATCTATAGGAAATATACACAGTGACTGATACATTGTCTATATGTGATGATGAGATGATGGAGGAGGTGACCTCACACCTGCTCTGTCCTCTATAATCAGGAAGGTCTCCTCTTACCTGGTGATGTGAGGGGCTGGTGGTCCTCCATCATGATGTCCTTGTACTGGTCCTTGTGTCCTTCTATATACTCCCACTCCTCCATGGAGAAATAGACAGTGACGTCCTGACACCTTATAGGAACCTGACACCCACAATGACACAGTCATCACCCAGACCCCTCCCTTGTGTTATTGTACAATGTCCCAGCATTCCCGGCAGCGCTCACCTCTCCGCTCAGCAGCTCAGTGATCCTGGAGGTAAGTTCTAGGATCTTCTGCTCATGTATCAGTGAATGAGGTGGAGGCTCGGTGATGGGGCTCTGGGTCCATCCTCCTGACACACGGGGGGTCACACACTCACCAGACGACTTCTTCACTACTGTTGTTAAAGATATTACACTGGACTCAGACGCCATCTTACATACTGTCGGACATTTTAAAGACTCAGCATTCATTTCATATAACTTTGTGTAGTGATAACTAAAGTTTGGGTTTGGTCACTCAGCACACAAAGGCTTAGTGTTCGCTAGCACCACCTAGTGGAAGGTATCCAGGTGAACACCTGGGAAGTTTCAGTATTTGCATGTAGCCAATAGTATTAGACTCCTTTGTGTGAAGTTATCAAATAGTATTACATTTCCTGGGTGAGAACACCCAATTATAGTTGCTGCTTTCCTAATTACACGCCTTATGTAAAGTACCTTATGATTTTCTATAAATGTCGGTACCTCAATAAATTTGTCAGTCTTGTTGCTAACTTCCTGCAAGGACAGGTCTTGTCTTTTCATTCAAGTTAGTCAATTCCAGCGCTGGACACAGACTCATTTAATTTGAAAATCACCTTACAATGATTAGGGGTTTGAGCCCCAGATGTAAATCTATAAGAAGTGGCGTCTTCCTGGGTGGGCATACTTTTATGGGCATCTAGCCATCGAGGTGACCTCCGCAAGAGTCCAGGCGGCCAGTGACCAGAACTGACAATGAGCGCTCGTCGGGGTAAGTCAAGTCTATTTTTGTCTGCCTTGACTGTAGTTCTGTTTCACTGGCTGAAATGGACTGGGTAAGGTCATCTCCTTGTGTGATATTATGCACGTTGCCTTATATGTCCATATATAATAGTATGTTCACTTTATGTGATAAAGGACCTCTTGTAAGGTGATCGACTGACAGAGACTTGACATGACAATGTATGTTGTAGAAAAAGGTCTGCAGTGCCCTCTTGTGGATTGTTGAGATAGTTCAGAAAGTTTGTGATGGTGGAGATTTTGTTCATGTAAGCGCGGATAGAATCTGGAAGTTTGCAGAGACAAATTCTGGCCAAATTTACGTATCATTCCTTCGGGATTGATGCGGCCCCGTGATGCGGAAGGACAGCAGAGACAAGAGGGACACTGACGGGAATTTTACAGTTGAGCGTAATCTCCTTGATTTCTGAAATATTGTGTGAAGGTCTCTAATTTGTACTTACTGATAGTTAGCGGGGTAGTCTGGAGCTGTATGTACGGAGGATATCTATAGCCCTTGAACAAAATCAGGTATTCCACACAGATTCCACAAAATGGGTAGTGAGCAAAGTAAGACTGTAGCTGGACACTGCAGACCTAAAAAGGCAACTGACATAGTGTAACACAGGAAAGGTAAAGAGTGGGTAAAAGGAAGTTATGAGGTTTTGAAGTTTTTGGGTATGTTAGATGATCCCCTGAGTGTGCAAAGGTGGGAGACAGCACTTGATGAAAATGGTGGCTGGCTCAAAGACAAAAAGTGGCACACCCAGGCAGAAGGTTGTTTTGATGTAAGTAGAGAGTTAATGACAAAGGAAAGTGGATGGGGTTGATTACTGGAGACTTAGACCAGTGACTACGGACGGACCAGAACAGAGGGACAGGAATCCTAGAGAGTGCCCATTAAAAAAAAAAAAAAAAATCTCTTTTGGAATGCAGACCAGCACCCTCTTAGACTCCACCCC
Source organism: Engystomops pustulosus (assembly GCF_040894005.1). NCBI lineage: Eukaryota > Metazoa > Chordata > Amphibia > Anura > Leptodactylidae > Engystomops > Engystomops pustulosus. The sequence goes on along the minus strand of NC_092412.1, from coordinate 9,762,352 downwards.
CGTATCTGGGGGGTTAGAGAAGATGACACGCCTTACCATTTTTCACTGGCGGCCATCTTAAGACAGTATATTGTTTTCAAGTCCCTGAAAGTTAATTGCCTATGATTCTACACTGTAGGCTGGTTGTAGGATAGCAGCCGAGTCACCCTTGAGGTGTCCTGGCGGATGTTTGAAATAAAATGCCGGCAGATGAATATTTTCATCAATTTCAAACATTTGCTAAGAGTCTTGAGTGTGCAACGCTGTTTGTTTATTTTGTTTATTTTATTTTTAAACTTATTTGATTCTGACAATTGCAGAAAAATTAGTAGAAAAAGTGTTGCAATGTCTCTGGTACCTGCTTTCTGGAGTTGAAAGAGTTAATCAGGAGGAGATTTCTGTGCAGCTGTGCAGCTGGGCTTTGTCTTATCTGTGTCTGTGAGAAGTGGCCTTGAAGCACACAGAAAGCATCTGTGTTGAGTGGGGGAAACAGAGCTGACAATCTAAAAGACTTAAAGGAATTTGCTTGTGATAAGAATACAAAGAGACACAGTCTAGGAAACTAGACGGCCGCAACAGGGCGGGACAAGGGGGAACAAGGGGGGTGGTAATGGACAAGGATGTCAGCAAGAACAGTCCCCCTCTTCTGAAAGCCCCCCCCCCAAATAGAGTTAGTGCCTTTCATTGTAGAACTCTTCCCTGTTGGCAAATGTTTTCCTCTCTGTGCCCCTACATGAGGATTGCCAGGACCTATTTGCCTTTACCAGTGTAGTATTTCAGTATATCTGATGTAGACTCCCACAGGGGGGGTAAAACTCCCCCAGCCAGTACTCCATACTACACGGCCCTACAGGGAGTAGACTGGCAGACTAGCCCCTTACTGGATGTTCTCCTTATCAGTATGCGGAGGACCTACTGTTGTTGTTTGCCAGGATGCATTTATTGACCTTATGTGTTTTCTGTTCCAGAAGGGTTGCAAAGTTTCCTGAGACAAACTCCAGTACTGCCAGGAGAAGGTGGTCTTCCTAGGCCACTGCTTCTCAGCCACAGGCAGACACCTGATAGAGGAAAGAAAGCTGGCAGTCCAGAATGTGCCCCTGCCCTGAGGCCCTAAGCCTCTTCACATGATTCTAGGATTGGCCAGCTCCTGCAGCCTGGGATAAGGTCTGCTGCCTCCAGCCTGATGTTGCCCCTTGATAATTGAATTGCCTCTTCTCCATTTGCCCTTAGTCAGGAGGCAATTGATGCATTCCATAGCCTTAAGCTGGCAAATCCTGTCTGCCCTGGCCCTAGGCACATCCTATTGAACCAGACCTTTTATTTTATTTTGCACGGAGTATCTAGGCCACAGGTGTCCTAGCCCAGGAACGTGGTGGCCTCCCAAGTGGCCCGTTATTAGGCCCGGTTAGACTGAGTCGTGAGGGGAGCCCCTCATGTGTCAGTAGCTGCAGCCAGCAATCTGCGCAGCAAGGCCAGTGAGTTGATCCTAGATCACTCAGTTACAGTGCAAACCCCACATACCTTGCACAGTGTCCTCACCCAAATACAGCCCAAGCATCTGAGCAAAGGCCAGACAGCTCAGACTCCAGTGTGCACTCCTGATTCCCCAGGATACACTGATAAGGTGCACAGCTCTGAATCCTTCATTCTATCGCCAGTCTTCCAGGATTCAGAGAGGGGGGGAGAGAAGGGTAATTAACCCAGATGTTGAGTTTTTTCTCATAGATGGCTCCAGGTCTGCAGGAGAAGACAGACGGCTCTACACTGGATATGCAGTGGTCAGTGGCGCACATGAGGTAGTACGAGCAGAACCACTCCCTCCACACAGGTCAGTGCAGGAGGTGAAGTGATGGCACTCAGGGAAGTGCTACAGCTGGTGGAAGGTAAAAGGGCGAACATCTATACTCAAGGTATAGTTCTGGGGTCTAAACACGACTATGAACCCATATGGAAGGCTAGAGATTTCCTCACCTCTGCAGGGAACCCCTCTAAGCATGGCACGCTGGTTATAGAGCTCATGGATGCTCTCTTACTTCCACAAGAGGTGAGGATAGTAAAACTAAAAGCACACACAATTTGGTAACTCCACAAGCCAAGGGCAAGTATGTGGCTGACGGGATGGCGAAGGCGGCTGCACAGATGGATCCCAGAGACTGTCCTGAAGTCTCAGCGGTGAGTTCCGAGTTGGAAAGTTTGATCCACAGGTGTTCCAGTCCCTGGTGGCCCGAGTGTCATCAGAAGTGAAGGGAGTGTGGAGGAAAGCTGGAGCCCAGATGCCGATGGGACCTGGATGCTGGGAGAGAGGGTGTGCCTGCCCAGAGCCCTGCACCCGACAGTAAGTCAAGTAGCCCACGGACACACACATCCAAAATGGCCATGCTAGTGCTCATAAACCACCAGTGGTTTACCCCGGACATTACTACCCCTGTCACTAGACTAGTGAAAGCCTGTATAGTCTGTGCCCGCCACAACCCGGGTAAGGTGGTAAAGACCCCACAGAAGGTGACACCCAAGCCGCTGTATCCCTTCCAGAGACTGCAGATGGATTTTATCCAGCTACCAAAAAGTGGTACGTAGGAGTACGTGCCTGTGTGCATTGATCTCTTTCCAGGGTGGCCAGAAGCTTCTCCCATGACCAAGGCTACTGCCAGAGCCGCAGCCGAGAAGGTGGTGAGTGAGATTTTTCTGCAGGTTTGGACTTCCAGAGACCATAGAGTCCCGTTGCAGAACCCACTTCACTGGACAGGTAAAGACCTAAAGCCTTGTCCCTCCTGGGTGTAGAAGAGGCCCTGCACACCCCTTCCCGAATTAGTTGTGGGTTTGAGAGAATAAATGGCACTCTTAAGTTAGAGATCCATGAGGCCATGGAAGCAGGGAAACCATGGAGCGAATGCTTTCCTGCTGCCCACTATTCAGTTAGGAACACCCCCAACAGAAAGATGGGATTGTCCCCCTTTGAAGTATTTTTTTGGCTATGCACCCAGACTAGACCTCTACTAGGAAACCAGGTGGAACATGCCATACAGTTGAGCCAGGCCTTGGAAAAGGTCCGCAAAGTCTTTCTGATTACTTTTTCAGATCCAGACAGAGACCTCAGGATGCATAACCTGAAGTCTGGAGACTACAGGTGGTGAAGAGACACCAGAGAGAAAGTCTGGAGCCTCGCAACGACGGTCCTTTCCAAGTCCTGCTGACCAGTGCCACGTCTGTGAAGCTAGAGGGAAGTCAGCACGCTTCCACGCTTACTTATTCTTCCTGCTAGCTGGTCTCTTCTGACTGACTGTATGCTCAGGGACACCCTAACCATGACTATCACTGTATCTATAGGGGTGACCAGGATGCCCCCAGGGTAGGAGACTTTACCTATGCTTGGTGCAACAAGACAATGACCTTCTATAACAGGGGTCAGGAACCTTTTTGGCTGAGAGAGCCATGAACGCCACATATTTTAAAATGTAATTCTGCGAGAGCCATACAATATGCACATGCATCCAAGTATATAGGTAGCCACGGCACATGTCTCTCAGTAGATAGGTTGCCACAGCACATGCACCCAAATAGACAGCTAGCCCCAGCACATGCCCCCCAGTAGATTGGTAGTCACAGCACATGCTCCCCAGTAGATAGGTAGCCACAGCACATGCTCCGCAATAGATAGGTATCCACAGCACATGCCCAAGGTAGAAAGGTAGTCATAGCACATGCCCCCAGTAGATAGGTAGCCAGAGCAAATACCTCCCAGTAGACAGGTAGCCCCATCACATGCCCCCAGGCCCCAGTAGATAGGTAGTCACAGCACATGCCTCCCAGTAGATGGGTAGCCACAGCACATGCTTCCCCAGTAGATATCTAGTGCCAGCACATACTTGCCCCCAGTAGATGGGTAGTCACAGCACATGCCTCCCAGTAGATATGTAGTGCCAGCACATAATTGCTCCCAGTAGATAGGTAGCTCCAGCACACGCCCCCATTAGATAGGTAGTCACAGCAAAAAAAAAAAAAAAGGGAATACTCACCTACCTGCTTTCCCTTCAGCATCTTCTCATAACTCCACGCTCTTCTCTATGACCCAGACGCCACTGCCATTTTTGCTTAGGCAATGGCACCTGGGTCATAGAGAAGAGTGGATGCGGCTCTACTCTATGACACAGGTGCTGTCACCTAAGCAATGGTGCGGCAATGGCACCTTGGTCACTGGAAGGACGCATGGAGTGGTAACATCCCTGCCTGCATCCAGAGATCAGCACTGTGTGTCTTAGATGTACACACTGCCAATCGCTATTTAACAATGATTTGTCTGAGAGCCAGATGCAGCCATCAAAAGAGCCACATATGGCTCCCGAGCCATAGGTTCCCTACCCCTGTTCTATAACATTGACAGCACAGGTAACCCTGTATTAGCAGTGTCTGATGTGTACAGGATTTGTGGGGATAGGAGAGTGAGGTCAGGCCTAGAGGCTGGGAAGGTGAGTGTACGGTGATAACACTTGTGTATTCCTTCCTCGTGATCCCCAGGGATAAGGTTGATCAGACACATAAGAAAAGGTAGAGAATCCCAAAGGATTCTGGAGGTCTGAGAGAAGCACCTAGATGACAACGTTTATATAGATACAGTGGGAGCACCAAGGGGGGTCCCAGATGAGTACAAGGCCCACAATCAGATATGGGCAGGTCTAGAATCCATTATTCCCCAGAGAGCTATGAGCAAAGATGTTGGTTGGGTTAACTGGTGTTATTGTAATCAACAGAGATTTGTGAATTATATCCGAGATGCTTCCCAGAACCGCATGGCTTTGGACATGATCCTTGCTGAGAAGGGAGGAGTCTGTAAGATGGTGGGAGTGGCTTGTTGCATGTACATCCCAGATGACATCGCCCCCTATGGATCCATTACCCATGCTCGTGAAAAGATTGAAGGACTGTCCAGGGAACTCAAGAGAAACTCTGGGGTGGACATTTTGTCCTTCACTTTGTAGTTGGGGGATTGGAAGGGTTTCCTTTAAGTGGGGGTGATATTGGGGATTGTGATTTTGCTCTCGTCACTTATTGCGTGTTGTGTGGTCCCCCTCATCAAGTCCACCATGTCCCAGATGGCCGTCCAGGTGGTAAGAACCACGACAGGAGAAGTGCCCGGAGCGGAGGATACCATCTTGTTGAAGAACCAGCCTGTTAATAAACCCATAAACTATGGAAACACAATTATGTAATTTGAGTATGCAGGCCTGTAACCCCCGAGTGACTGGCCTCCAGGGGATCTGGTGAAGAGTTAACAAGTCCAGCAGGTAAGGGCTTAGCCTACCTGTATGTACCTGGAGTTTGAGGAGGTCACTCAGGACAGAGTTACAGGCCAGCAAAGCTCAAAAGGGGGGAATTGTTAAAGATATTACACTGGACTCAGACGCCATCTTACATACTGTCGGACATTTTAAAGACTCAGCATTCATTTCATATAACTTTGTGTAGTGATAACTAAAGTTTGGGTTTGGTCACTCAGCACACAAAGGCTTAGTGTTCGCTAGCACCACCTAGTGGAAGGTATCCAGGTGAACACCTGGGAAGTTTCAGTATTTGCATGTAGCCAATAGTATTAGACTCCTTTGTGTGAAGTTATCAAATAGTATTACATTTCCTGGGTGAGAACACCCAATTATAGTTGCTGCTTTCCTAATTACACGCCTTATGTAAAGTACCTTATGATTTTCTATAAATGTCGGTACCTCAATAAATTTGTCAGTCTTGTTGCTAACTTCCTGCAAGGACAGGTCTTGTCTTTTCATTCAAGTTAGTCAATTCCAGCGCTGGACACAGACTCATTTAATTTGAAAATCACCTTACAATGATTAGGGGTTTGAGCCCCAGATGTAAATCTATAAGACTGTGTAATCCTGTGTATGGGGAGACACTGATCACTACATAGATCCTAAGAATCCTTCACCTCTCCAGTCATTTCCCGCTGTTATTCCTAGAGATAAGAGCCGTGTCCTGGGAGACTCTCACCTCTCCGGTTATCAAGGAGATCATCTCCAGGGTGAGCTCCAGGATCCTGGCCGCCATCTGCTCTCTGTCCTTCTCCCGGATCCCTGGTGGATCATTGATGGAAAGGATCATCTTTAGGAGAAACCTCTGGGAGTCCTGGATCTATAGAACCTGAGGAAACATGACAAGAACTAAGAGCAAACTCTATATGAAGCAATTGTGTCCATGACATGTGTGATGTGACAGATGGGGATTCTCCAGACACTGGAGGGGAGGTCACTGGACTGAGGGAGGAGTGATGGCGCTGGACTGTGCCGCTCCTCACTAATAGCACATACTGGACCCCACATGGAGGGACCTGGAGCATGCTGGGAGGTGTAGTCCCTCCATATAGTGTGTGTGCTCCTGGAGCATGCTGGGAGTTGTAGTCCCTCCATATAGTGTGTGAGCTCCTGGAGCATGCTGGGAGTTGTAGTCCCTCCATATAGTGTGTGTGCTCCTGGAGCATGCTGGGAGTTGTAGTCCCTCCATATAGTGTGTGCCCTCCTGGAGCATGCTGGGAGTTGTAGTCCCTCCATATAGTGTGTGTGTGCTCCTGGAGCATGCTGGGAGCTGTAGTCCCTCCATATAGTGTGTGTGTTCCTGGAGCATGCTGGGAGTTGTAGTCCCTCCATATAGTGTGTGTGCTCCTGGAGCATGCTGGGAGTTGTAGTCCCTCCATATAGTGTGTGTGCTCCTGGAGCATGCTGGGAGTTGTAGTCCCTCCATATAGTGTGTGTGCACCTGGAGCATGCTAGGAGTTGTAGTCCCTCCATATAGTGTGTGTGCTCCTGGAGCATGCTAGGAGTTGTAGTCCCTCCATATAGTGTGTGTGCTCCTGGAGCATGCTAGGAGTTGTAGTCCCTCCATATAGTGTGTGTGCTCCTGGAGCATGCTAGGAGTTGTAGTCCCTCCATATAGTGTGTGT